>NW_016690215.1:387809-528278 GCF_001604755.1 Lepidothrix coronata
AAATAAATATATGATGAAGCTCCAATCTTCAACACCACTGTTATTTTCCTGTAAAGCCCTTTTATATGCAATGTGTATGAATATATATTAATAATTCCAACATAAATGTTATAAGTTTATTATACCTATTGCCTATATTACCTCTGCAAGTTCTTTGGGGTTCAGGTGATGACCTTCCTGACATTTTCTTTTCTAGCTGATTCTCAGTCATACTGTCAGCTTTATGACTTCTTACTATGTATAAACATCAAACTCTTCAGAAGGAATAGGCAAGGAAGGAGATGTGGTGGGGTAGCCTTGTATGTTAAAGAGTGTTTTCATTATCTAGAGCTTAATGATGGTGGTGATAGGTTTGAGCGTTCATGGGTAAGAATCAGGGGATAGGCCAACAAGGAAGATATCATGGTGGGAATATGTTATAGACCACCCAGCCAGGATGAAGAGGCAGATAAAATATTCTATAAGCAGCTGGGAGAAGTCTCACAACTGCTGGCCCTTGTTAATGTAGGGGACTTCAGCTTACCAGATGTTTGCTGGAAATACGGTACAGTGGACAGGAAACTGTGTAAGTGGTTCTTGAAGTGTGTAGAAGATAACTTCCTGACACAGCTGGTGAGTGAGCCAACCTGGGGAGGTGCCCTGCTGGACCTGCTGTCTATGAACAGAGGAAGACTGGTGAGTGATTTGATGGTTGAAGGCCATCTTGGGTACAGGGATCTCAAAATGCTAAGAGTTTTTGATTCCTATAAAAGTAAGGAGAGGGGTCTGCAGAATTATTACCTTGGACTGCTGGAGGGCAGACTTTGGCCTGTGATTCTATATAATCATTAGAGTTTGTTTTTAAAGTCATCTTATAATTTCTTTATAGCATGTAGCTATGTGCTGTTGTAGTTACTTTGGTCTGCTTTTTTTGAGAGGTGAAATTGTATTTATCTTCCTTAGTCTAGTGTACTCATATTACAATTTTTATTTGTTCCTAGATAGACTGAAAAAGAGCAAATACAAAATTCGATACCCAGAAATGGCACTGGAAACAAATAAATACAATTACAAGAGTCAGATCTGGTGTGTGAAAACAAATAGTAATTTAGTTGCTTACCCTAATTGTAAGTGGGCAGGTCAGCTCAGTGTGTGTTAATTCTAATTACTTTTTCCCAAGGGGAAATGTGTTTACATATTGCAAACCTGTAAGAACACTCTCTAGATACTACAGCATATTTGAAAGTCAAATGCATGCTAATTATTTCATGTTAAATTCAACGTGGTTGTCACTCTTATATCTTCAGCATGCCCTTTAATGACCAGCTGCACAGAAAATCCAGTTTTGGAAAATGCCAGAGACCAGTTTCTAATGTATAAAAAATTAACAATACGAAAGTACCACTCTCTGATACAGAATACCTCTCTGACAAATTTGTATAGCTGGTCACAATTAATATTTAAAAAAATCCTAATGAAATCTAGTTTCTGGAAAACAATATTTGCATACAAACGTTTATATTTAAAAGGTATGGTGAAGGTGAATTTGAACAATTTTCTTGTCTATTTTTTTCTGTCATAGATTGCACAGGCATAATTTTTAAAATTTTGTGATAACAGTTAATAAATTTTAAATTTTCATTTTATCTATTCTATTTTAGTCCTTGAAACATTGTTGCAACACATAGTCAGATTTTTTTTCATCTACTTAAGGAGACTGGTTTAGAGTTTTTCTATATGTTACTGGGTCTTAATATCTGGCAGTTGTCATTTTATACTGGAGTTAAGAGTTCTGAAATCAAGTGTTTTTATAAATCCTACAGGAATATTCCTTATAGTTTACAGCAAAATACAAATTATAGAGTACAGTTTGTAAATCTTTGTATACATATGATGTATATATGCGCATATATTAAAAACAGGTATTAACCTATAAGCTGTAACAGCTCTACTGGATCTTCATGCCTTTTCTCTCAGACCTCTGATTGTGTCTTTTGAACAAAAAGGTAACAGGAAGAAGGTGTGGATTCATACAAGGCTTTACAAAGTCTTTAAATAATTTAAGAATTATTAAGGACCTCACTAGTTCTGTGATGAGTGGCAGATGGCATTGTCAATGGAACACTTCTAAAAAAGTAGTAAATCTGTCTATTTGCCTCCAACATTTTGTGGGAGAGAGGGATTTAGTAATGAGTATAATTTGTACTAGATGACAAATTCTTTTTCTTTCTCCATGCTTATGAAAGTATACTTTAGGAAGGGGAGAAAAAAGGTTATATAGAAAGGAAATAAAAACATATATGAGTTGAGTACCTTAAGCATTTAAAGGAAACAATGGGTATGAACTTATAGATGTCAAAGTGTCTTGTCTTTTTGCATGGAAGAATTACATCACAAATGCAGATATAGTAGTAGTACATCCTACTTTTAATATGTAGCAGAAAGAGTCAGATTATTCATATATTTACATTTTCCTTCCTCTCTCAATTCCGTTTTCAGCACCTCTTCTGGTTCTGATAAGTTACACCCAAGTGGTCTGGAGTTCTCTTTCTGATTTTGAAAAATTTTGAAAACATGACATCTGTGTTTGAAGGTCTTTTAAAAGAATAGGATAGAACCATTCATTCATGGATTCATTCATACTAACAAGAATTTTAACAGTTAACAGTCAAAACAAAATGAAATCCAGCATGTAGGAGAAAGTCCTGCTTTGATACAACTAAGGCAAGGTTTGCCGTTTCCTCTTGCAGGAATAAGAAGGCTTAATGAGTGCATTCAGCCAGTCCTATCACAAAGATCACTGTCTAATTGGTGATCTAATCTGGAAGTAGAGGAGGCGCCCATGGGGAATAAGCACTAATTTATCCACTGAGAGGATGCTGAATAAGAAGATCCTTTTAGTAAAAGGAGAGTTACAGGAAAGGAAAAGTTAAGTTTGCATCTGCCTGTGTCAACACACTGTTACCTCACCTGGAGTACTGTGTTAAGGTCTGAAGTGCTCAGCACAAGAAAGATGGGGACCTCTTACAGTAGGTCCAGAGGAGGACCATGGAGATGATCAGAGGGATGGAACTCCTTTCCTATGAGGACAGGCTGAGAGATCTGGGGTTGTTCAGCATGGAGTAGAGGAGGCTCACTGTAGCCTTCCAGTACCTTAAGAGGGCTTATAAAAAGGAGGGAGAGGGACTTTTTATTTAGACAGATAGTGACAGGACAAGGGACAATAGTTTTAAACTGAAAGAGGGGAGGTTTAGATTAGATGTTAAAAAGAAATTCTTTACTCAGAGGGTGGCAAAGCACTGGAACAGGTAACATGGTTGTAGATGTCCTGTCATTGGAAGTGTTCAAGGAGACCTGCTGGTCATGCTGTTTTTGGTGCAGCCCAGGATACAGTTGACTTTCTTGGCTACAAGGACATATTGCCAGCTAATATGGAGCTTCTTGCCAACCAACATTGCCAAGTCCTTCGCCTTGGGTCTGCTCTCAATCCATTCTCCACCCAGCCTGTATTTGTGCTTGGGATTGACATCACCCAGATGCAGGATTTTGCACTTGGCTTTGTCGAACTTTATTAAGTTCTCATGGACCAAACTCTTAAGCCTGTCCAGGTCCCTCTGGGTGATATCCCTTCCTTGCAGTGTGTCAACTGCACCACATCAGTGCACAGAAAAGCAAACAAAATTGCCCGAGGAGTTTTCAAAGCAGAGAGCAGTATTTGGAGCAGATTTGCAGGAAAAAAAGTTACAAGACTTGTGTTTGGAGCACAAAGTCAGATTAGTTTTAATTGCTCACTCACCCACTTTAAAGCTGTGTTTTACAGCTCTAGCCTGAGCTGAATCTTTGATTAGTATAAAGACTCCTCACAGTAAAAAAGAACCCAGTACTTTGCAATGCAGAGGAATCACCAGCAATGTGATGCTTTTAGATGTTTTCAAGATCCATTAAAAACACACTAAAGAATATCTTATGTCAGATGTATGTAATCTCTCTGGCTACCCCATAAATTGAAAAGACTGTGTGATTCATGTAAGGATAAAAAATCTCAGATCTTTTGAAACTGAGATTCCCTGTGTTTGCACCGTGTAAAAGATAGTGGGAATAATTTTTGAAGGAGCTGTTTATTGAAGTTCAGGAGTTAAGCTGTTTTTGTCAAATTTCTCTCCTGCCTCCTAGCTGGTGTTGTCATTCCATTTTCAAGGTCGTGGTAGAGGTAGTCAGTTATAATACTCCTCAAAGAGTTTTGTCAGGAGATAAATAGCTGTCTCTGTTCTTTTATAGGATATTAATAGGTGAGACACTTCTCCACCTGCCAGCAAGCTGTCAATCAGAACCTGTCAATTTTAGTTGGAAAGAAGAGAATGATGTAGTGGCCTTCTATATCAATCATTGATTCGATAACGCTTCATGAAAGTTAGATCTTTGTGTCAGTTCTATTAACAAAACAAACAAACAAAAAAGAAAACTTCAAAGAACTCAAGTTATTATGTCTTGAAAATAACATTTATAGTGGAGGCTTTTGATACTTGTAGCAAAACAGGTGTACATTTAGAAGAATGCGGTTATCTCTGTGGCATTAGAACAAGGCAGTTTACATGAAAAGTAAATTTTGCCTGCACTGTCATAACTATAAAGTAAATTTTTGTGGTGTTTTACCCTAGTATTTGTATATTAATCTCAATTCAGTGAACTGTGTTTAAGGAAAAAATAAATGAAAATCCAAGGAAGTAAAAAATACAAAGTTATAAAACAAAAATATCTGCCTTGCAGAAATATTCTCTAATGAAAGGTCAGTGTTATATTTATGTATATATTAAATATTTAACTTATAAGTATACATCTTTTTTTTGCTTGAAGTGGTGATATTTTTAAGCGTTTTAATTGACTCGGAAGTCCCATGTTATTTGTTGCTACAAAAATGAAAAGTTCTCACATGTATGACCTTTCAAATAGCAATAACCAACTTTGTGAAAATTGTATCTGTCATGGTTTGAGAGCCTCAAAAATTTAATTCTCTAGTCAAAGCCCCCTCCCACATCTCAACTCAATGTGAGAAGGTTTTTTCCAGACAACCACACGAGACTTAGAATGGGAGAAAGAGAATATATTACAATGACTGTAGACATAAATATTATAATACATTATACACACGATCTCAACTATCTCTACCATGACAAATCAGTATTTATAATGGACCAGATCTCTTCTCCCCGCCAAATAAAAGTCCAGGAGGGAAGAAGCAAAGATCCTTCCCAGTCTCAGAGCAGCAATTTCTCTCTAGGGCAGCACCTTATCTTCTTCTCATGCAGCAGCAGCCATGGCTGGATCTCTGCCAGCACACACGAGGGGGAAATCCAAGCCCCCTCGGCCACTCGTTTCAAGCGAGGGTCTTCTTCCGTAGGCTGTGTTCACCAGGACAAGGGTCACTTCACTACGTCATATCACGAAGCTCCGGGGTCTCCGTGACAGTCCTTATCTTTAGGGGATTCAAACCCCTTTGCAGAACTCCCATGCTCTGCCTCAAGCTGCCAGCTTGGCAGCAACGGCGAGGGGGGAGCCAAGGTCACCCCCTCCGCATTCTTTCTCCGAGCTTTTAAGCTCTTCTCTCTCTCTGGTGCTGCATGTTGCATTTTAGGACTTCCATCCAGTAGGAGTCCACCACCCCAACTTAAGAGGGGTCTCAAAAGGGTTTTGGGGGGTCTGGTTCAGTTCTTACCCCCAAAACTCTGTGTAGAGCTCAGTCCTGCTCTCTCTCTCTCTCTCTCTCTTCATTAGACATCTCTGTGTCTTCCTTACTCAGCTGCATGTTGTTGTCACTGTTCAGTCTTATCTCTCCTGGCTCTCTGCCACCGCTCTGGCCAGTGTTGTTCTGCCGCTGCTTCTGCTGCTCACTCACAGTGGAGAAAAACTCCCAGCTTTCTAGCTGCAGATACTTGGCCCAGCATTACGCTGTTCCAAGTCCCCACAGCCCCCCCAACCAGAGGCTGGGGGCCCCCAGAGGCCCCAAGGGGCTTCGAGCCCCTTTCTAGTGGTGTTAGAACATGGCTACCACTTCTACAACCAAACTACAACTCACCTTCTCTTCCGTTTGCTTGTGGTATGTTTACATTTTGCAGAAGCGCTCCTTGGATAAAACTTCCAAACTTCCAGGGTCACCACCCCCTGGGGCTTTACCATTTTATAACTGCAGGGGGAAAAACTGTTTTCCCCCCACTACAGTATCTTTTATAAAAAATATTATTTTTTTTAATCTGTACTTCACAATACTAAGCTAATACAGGATACATGCACAAATATTTGGAAGAGAAATAAAATAATTTTGTATCCATTTTCCACAAGAAAATGTTGTAGTTTTTTTTTTTTAAGAAAGAGAATTTATTTATAAAGAAAAAATCCCTGTCAAAAACACAGTTATCAAGGGAGTAATGCGGATAAAATGTTCCCATTTTGAGTTTATGTGCTGCTGTATATGCCAGTAAAAAAACATGCAACTTTTGCAAAAACATATCCAACCAAGGAGAGAGGAAAAATGCATCATAAATATACTACATTAAAATTAATTATTTTTCTTTAAGATGAAAGTATTGATATTAGATTAATGTCTTTTACTAAAATACTTTGTTTTCAGGTTCTAAAGGTTAGGATTTTTTGTTAATTTTAAAGGAACAGTTTGCATGAGCATGTCTGTATTGTTCCTCCCCTCTTTAAAGGGTGAATGAATCAACTGCTTGAGGAAATATGTAGTCTCCCTTTGATGCTGACATGAATCACAGGTATTATCCACCCCAGACTGGCAAGGGAAAATATGGTAAATAAAACTAAAAATAGACTGCAATTAGCTGTGGGCTTTAAGGTGAGATCCAGACAAGTTCTGTGGGTAGTGCTTTTGTGATTCAGCTGATATTTACAATATGCATAATGTACTGCAAATGCTGTTAGAGTATATAGCAGTAAATTTGGTTAGTACGGCACAGTTTTAAGTAAAGTTTTATAAATAATGCATAAGGAGAAGTACTTGCTTAAGCTGTGCTTTCACAGCCTGCTAGAACTAATCGTAAATATCATGTTGACAGATCACATGAACAGCAAAATTTACAGAGCCTATTTATTGCGCTCTTTCTAATGCATCTGTTCAGGAAATACACTGAAGACAGAGGAGACTGTTCATTACTTTGAGGAGAAAAATCTTTAATATCAGTATGTACTTCGAGGCTCTGATCACACGCATACACACACAGAGCTTCAAATGAAAGGAGGGTTGGTCATATACCTTAGTCCAGGATAAAGACCCAGGTCCTCATAATAGTCTAGTAGGTCAGCTTCCACATGACTTTGTGAGGAAGGTAATTGTGTTTCATGTAAATATGTAGTTCTGAGGGTATGTTTTTGAACAGCAATTGTATTCAGGCTTTTAAATATATACTTGTAAAATGAAGAGAGGCGGTTTTTCTCTAGAAACCGCTAGATTCCTGGCTTTAAACAAGTCCTCTTTCAATATATATAGTAACTAGTAATTAGGTGAATTAAGTAATTTATTTTTGCTTTCAATTCAGTATAAGAATGGCATTTTCACTGGGTGTGTGTTTGTTCTGGATTACTCTGTAATCAATTACAGAATTCCTTTTTCTCTTTTTTGTTTTGGTGGGGGTTTTTTTTGGTTTGTTGGTTGGTTAGTTGGTTTGTTTTGAAGGGAGGCCAGGGAAGAGGGAGAGTCTTTTTTTTAACTCTGCTGTCGAAAGATTTCTTTTAGTCATTTTGTTCTAAAATATACTAAGGAGTTGTGGATTTGGTTCGGTTTGTTTTCCAGGAACACTGATGCACCATTTCTTCTTGTCTTGTCTTATCTTCATGTCCACACTGCTCTGTATGCTTCAGAAAATTTCAGAGGAAAGAGCAAGCATGGCTTATATGGTGATGCAGTGGAGGAAATGGACTGGAGTGTAGGTATGTTACATGTGCTTCTAACAGCAATCAATGGAATTCATGGAAGATTTGTGTTCATGTTCACTAAATTCTGACCAGCAATTTGGATGTCTACAGTATATCTGTCATACTTGTCCTTTATACTTAGGGGAAAGAAACAGTCATTTAAAAAGCACAATAATAGGAGCTCTTGTAGTATCTACTTTATGGCCAAAATTATTATGTCCTATTCTCATCTTTAACTATAAAGGTAGTCTATAGAGCATGGACTTTAGCAGAGATGTGGTCACGTAACTGTGGACTTTTAAAGCTGAGTAGTTAAATCCAATGCCCTGAGCTCCTGGGTGCCATCTGACCTGTACAGGTTATCCTTATAAAACAATATATTAATTCAAAAAGTGACCACATGGTATCTATATAAAATTATCTTCAAATGAAGTGGCTATATTGTTCACTGTTGGCAAAACTAATTTGCTAATTATTTTAGTGAGTTCTCTGAATTATTGAAATCACTAATGTGAGGTCCATTTCTGTTTATGTAGAACAGTCAAACCAACCAATTTGCCCTTCAGAGCTTCTCTGAGGCTGAAGAGCAATTGCTCCTTATATTTTTCAAGAGGTTTCCTATATCTCTAGATATATTAAAGTGTTTCTTTGATTCCAGAGATAATCGCCTGTGTAAACAAGTAACAGTTCATATTTGTAAATAATCATATTGTAGAATAGCAGTATTATAAGGGTTAAAGATGAGTTTACAGTCCTTCTTCCTGTGTACCCCAAGTTGATTCTGTTCTCAGTGCAAGCCAGAGCAAATCGGCTTTCTTCAGGAAAATGTCGCTTCCTTATTAAGTTTCTATGAACAGATATTTAGTTTTGGTGCCTACATAAATTATACCGGTATGTGCAGTTAAACATACGTATTTCTTTGGATATTTTCCATCAAGAAGTCTAGTTTCAGAAGCAATGGACAAAAGGCAGCACAGCACATTTAGTGATTTGTAAGGTATTGACTGCATTATTTACAAAAACGGGGAAAACCTTTGTGGGAAACTGTGATGTCCTGAGGAAGGGTTTTCAGTGTAGGAGATAACAGAATAATACTCTTTTGTAAATCAGGTTTTGTAAAGAGAGAGCAGCTTTCATTCCAGTTGTATCAACCCTGAAACTTTATCACTTTTTTCAGTGGCCACCAGCATTCGGTCAGTTGAGTACTTGTATTAGATAAAAGTATGCATGTGTTATCATTTTTATTGGCATTCACATTGTAGTAAGCTACTGAGTGTTAGCTGGTTTTACTGTCTGCATTTGATTTTACTATTTCTTTTTCTGTTGTGCGATATTTATCTTATCCAAGCCTATTTGGTCATTTGCTGCTGCCATTACATTTTTCTGCCTCCTTGCTGCCCCAGAGAGTGTCTCCACTGTTTAAACAGCAAGCTGGAAAGCAGGGCAGCTGACATGATGCTGTTTCAGGCTATTTAGTGATGTAGAGGTGGTAACATTAAAACCCACTACTCTTTTCCAGAATGACCACAGGCTCTTAGAAGATGTGTCAAACTTCTCTAGGAGAGAAGCATACTATTTAAAAAGCTTGGGATAAATCGGAGATACAAATTTAGTGGTGGTAACACAGGAATTTTGAACAAACTTGGAGGAGATACATGAGTTTCCTCATGTACTGTCCTTTAGAGTTCATTACAAAAGCATCAGGGACAGCGGAGTTAGCTTTATCAGGAAACAGATCCTTGACTGTCATTTACTAGAATACAAGCATCAAATTTTATTTCTGCTGGGGGTCTGGCTACTTGTTTTTGCTTCTGTCTTGTAAGATTCCTATGATGAAATATGGCATAGTTTCTCCAGGAAGTAGAAAATGCGTTTAGTTCCTCTCCTGCATTATTAGCATGATGAAAAAAATGTTACGACTATCATTTCTGAAGGAGTCTGAAGGAATAATATAGCTTATTTTTTTTTTCAATTGAAGTACTTATTTTTATTAACCTCCACTGAAAATTCCAATCCTAATGTATCAAGCAAGTCAGACAAAGTAGATTCATTCACTGTACTGCTCATGTCAATAACCAGTATTTTCCTGGAATGCCTCTGAAGATGCTACAGTAAAAAAGTCAAACAAAATTTTCTAGAAAAGTTGAAAAAGTGAAAACTGTAATCTTTCCAGAAAAACTGGTTTTATCATTCAGTAGGCAGAAATTACTATTTATGCATAGAAGAATGTAGCTTGCAAAAGCAATAAGAACAAAATAACCCAGGTATAACAATATACTACAAAACTTTCTAAGTGAAGACAACCCAGCATATGAAATAAAAATGACTGTATGGAAAACTACATTATAATACAACATCAGAAACCTTTGACCTCAGGTAGGAAAAAACCCACAACTTTAACTCAGTTCTAAAAGAAACTTACCATATGTTTTCTGCTCACTGGGAAATGTTGTGGAAAACCCTTGTGGATGACTAAAACAAACAAACAAACAAAAAAACAAACCAAAAAAACCTCCAAAGTTGCAAGTAGAAGTACGAGTTAGGACTGTTAGGTACCAGTGATGAAAAAGATTGAAGATATATATATATATCAAGATTGAACCATCTTGAAAAAGCAACAGCCTTTCTAGGAAGATGGAGAAGTCCACTCCAGCTGAGAATTCTAAATACAAAACAATTCCATTTTCATTGTTTTGTTTTTTATTGAGAATCAATACCAAATTGGACAATAATTCAATTGTAAGACAATCTCCATTCTAGGAGGAGAAAAACACATGAATAAAATACTTACTTGAATATTTCATGTTTGTGACTTGTTAAACCACTGCTGAAGAGTATGATTACAATCCATGTCAAAAATCAAAAATACAAAGCCTCTGGATAAGCTTTGGGACCACGTATGTCTACTGCTTTTGCATACTGATATGTGCATAGCAGAATTCAATGTTGAAAGCATTCACAGTTATAATGTCACTGCATGTGACATGCCTTAGAGAATTATTCTCTGGCTAATAATATTAATTTTCTTTCAATGTAGGCTAAGCACCTTATTAATGCTATTAATTATAATTCATATGAGAGCAGATGAAATAATCTTAATGTCTAAAAATGGAAAAAGAAATGATGAATGAATCAATGAATGCAATATTATCCTCTTCTTCCTTCCTCTCTTCTTCCCGTCTTTCGTTCCTTCATTCCTGATTGAGTATAGGAAGAGAGATGGATACATTCAGAAATTGGTTTTGATGTAAATTTCATTACAGTAATTTAATCCAAAACAGATCACTGCAAAGAGTTTTGGAGCCCCCTGTAGACTTGCATGAAAGCTGTGTGAAGGCACAGTAATCCAACACCACTTTTGCAAATGGCTGTTTATTATTCTGTAGCAGAACTACATATAAGGTCTTCCTCCTTTGTACAACAATCACAACTGAAAGGCTTATATGTATAAAGGTGTCAGAAACTGTAGTCTGGAACAGACTGTAAAGTGAGAGCTTTGTCTGGAGATCTTTATTATGTGAATGTCCTGAAAGCTGAGAAAACTTAAGTGCCTCTCTGCCACGATCTTTTGACCTGTCTTAGGATCAAGTTATGCCAAGAAGATACAACAATCATCTCATGTTGGTTAATTAGAAGAAAAGGTGAGGAAATAAATCCCAAAGCATCTTACATGCAACTTGTATTTGAAATATCTTAAAAGATTTTGTAAGAGTTATATATGAAGAGTGTAGCTTGGTATATCCACTGTACAAGAGGGATATGGAGCTACTGGACAGTGTCCAGCAAAGGGTTACAAGAGAGACTAGAGCATTTTTTCCTAAGAGAAAAGGCTGAGAGATCTAGGACTGGGGCTCCGTTCAGTCTGGAGAAGACTGAGTATCTTATTAAGGTATATTAATTAAGAGAGACTTACTGCCTAAGGCCTGTATTGACAGGTATAGTAGGTTTCTGTGGCTGAGTTTTGGTAGCTGGGGGGGCTACAGGGGTGGCTTCTGTTAGAAGCTGCTAGAGGCTTCCTCTGTCCCATGGAGACAATGCCAGCCAGCTCCAGGACGGACTTCTTGCAGCTGGCTAAGGCTGAGCCAATTAGGAGTAATATTATTGCCTCTGTGATAACATATTTAAGAACAGAAGGTTGTGGCTCAGAAGGAATTCCAGCCAGGGAAGAGCTGAGTGAGAACATGGGAATAACAATGTAGGCACCAAGGTCAGTGCAGAAGGAGGGGCAGGAGGTGCTCCAGGCACCGGAGCTGAGGCCCCTGCAGCCCGTGGTGCAGATCACGGTGGAGCAGCTGTGCCCCTGCAGCCCATGGAGGACCATCGGGGTGCAGAGACCCACCTGCAGCCCATGGAGGAGCCCATGCTGGAGCTGGTGGATGCATGAAGGAGGCTGTGACCCCGTGGGAGGCCCAAGATGGAGTAGGGTCCTGCCGGGGACCTGTGGCCATGGAGAGGGAAGCCCACGCTGGAGCAGGTTTTTCCCAGGTAGGACTTGTGGCTCCTGTGGGGGACCCACGTGGGTACAGCTCATTCATGAAGCACTGCACCCCATGGAGGAGTGACCCACAGGACAGCAGTTTGGGAAGAGCTGCTGCCCGAGGGATGGACTCACATTGGAGAGGTCCATCAAGGACTGTCTCCTATGAGAGGGACCCCACGGGAGCAGGGGAAGGACTCCTCTCTCTGAGCAGCGGCAGAAACAACAACTGACTGTAACCCCCATTCCCCATCCCCCTGCCCGGCTTGGGGGGAGGAGGGAGAACATGGAAGAAAGGAGGGTGGGGGGGAAGGTGTTTTTAAGGCTGTTTCATTTCTCACTCTTTGTCTCTTATCCTGTTAGTAATAAATTTAAGTACTATCCCCACTTTGAGTCTGTTTTGCCCGTGAAAGTAATCAGTCACTGACCTCTCCCAGCTCTTATCTCTACTCATGAATCCTTAGCTGTTTTTTTTTTCTCTCTCCTCTGTCCAGTTGCAGAGGGAGAGTGAGAGAGTAGCTGTAGTGGGTACCTGGTATCTGGCCAGGGTCAACCCACTACAAGAGGACAAGGGATAGTTTTAAACTGAAAAAGGGCAGGTTTAGATTAGCTATTAGGAAGAAATTCTTTACTGTGAGGGTGGTGAAGCACTGGCACAAGTTTCCCAGAGAAGCTGTGAATGCTCCATTGCTGGCAGTGTTCACAGTCAGGTTGGACAGGGCTCTGAGCAACCTGACCTAGTGAGAGATTTGGCAGGGAAGTTGGACTAGCTGATTTTTGAAGGTCCCTTCCAACCCAAACCATTTCATGATTCTCTGTTTCTATAGTGATTGACAAATTTTGAGAACACTAATGACATCTTAAGTAGATTTTCCTTACAAGGAAATATAATGCCTAACTTTTTTTTAACCAGTAGTAGTTATATAATTAAAACCTTAGTTATCTGAAGTAATTGAACCTTACATGAGGAATATTTATGACTTGTCAAAGCATTTGTGATACTGTGCTACACAAGCTCTCTGGGGCGATGTGGCCTATAATGAAATACAGCAAGGCAGACAAAGTATAGTTCACTGAGGAAGGCCAGCTGGGGTACAATCTAGTAGGGCTAACTGAAAGTCAGACCACTTTTCACAGTTTTTCTTTGATTCCACTGTTATCATGATGAAGGACTGTCTATAGAAACATATCTTCACATAGTGCTTTCAAAGAGGAAGAGAAGGACAGAAGCTCTACCAAGTCAGCTCCAGACCTTTGTGAAAAACAACTAATTTATTTGTTCCATAATAAGATTTCCCAGTGTGGTTAAAGAGATTGTACCAATAATACGTACTGTGGCTCTTAATCCCTATACAGCCTATTTAGTTAAAAAACTAAATGCTTACGTGTCTTTTATCTGATGAATTTGTTCATGTTTAAATAGTTAATATGCAATGTATATGAACTTGAGTCCTCTGCACTGAACTTCTATTCTACTCTGGAGTGACGTGAATCAAGGGTCTTAAGTAGAAACTATTCCAATTTTACATAAACTCTTTTTATTGACCCCTGTGGCTTTTTTCTCTGTTTTAGTAATAGATGTACAACTGCTTTATTAATAGATGGAAAGAATGCTTTCAGAAACAAAACAAAAGCTACTTTGGAAAATTGTAAAATATTTAGGAGACAGAAAACTGAATTATGCCCACAAGACTTTTAGTAAAATTCTTGCTCTGATGAAGGTATCGTAGCCTAAAACATTCACAAAACAAAAAGAAGTATTTTCTTTCTCATTTTAAAGTAATTATTTTAGACTTACAAGCCTTTAAGCTCTCAAAGTTAAATTATTATTTTTAATTACAAAATAATTAAAATTTAATGTTAGTATTTATTTCAAGTTACTCTGGCCTGAACTTGGATTCTTAGATGTTGGGTTTGTTGTTTTTTGGGGGTTTTTTTAATGTTCTTTCCTATATTGAACAGTAACTATATTCCTTCTGGAAAACAACATAGTATTGGTAAGATTCATCTCAAATCAATAATCTTTTTTTATATATAATTGTTAGTGGTTGTTATTTTGAATTCTTACAACTTTACAGTGTTTGTATGCTTTGACCCTCTATTTAGAATCCTATTTTATTAGGAGCAATCTAAAAAATGTACCACAAATCTTCTGAGAATTCTGAATTATGCTAAAAATCGAAATAACCATTAACAAAAATATGAATGGGGAAAAGATTAAATTCGTAATGCTTTGCAGAAAAAAAAATGAATGAGCTATCCTTAAGTCTGGGGTTTTTTCAGGAAAAAATCGTGTACAGAGAGATAAGCCTAATTTATCATAGCTTTTCACCTGATGTAGTCATTTGTAACAGTGCAACATCAATTTCAAAGATAAGCAAAGCAGAATGTAATGCCACATGATCAGAAGTGGCAGATAAGCATTGATCTTATCCAGCTGTTTTGAATGTGACATAAAGTTGGCTGATCCTGAAAACTTATAGATAGAATTAAAAATCTGGAGAGTGGTGCGTGATGCTGATGGTACATTCCTTGACCTTGTTTTTATGAATTTATCATGGTATACATCTCAAATCTATAAGGTTTAATATTAAACTGGTTTTGTTATCATGAAAGATATTCACCTCTGAGGAAGAACGTATTCAGCCAATATAGGTACTCTGTGACTAGGACAGAATTTTCCCACCCTTTTCTGCCATTCTGCTCTTCTCCTAACATAAGAGACTCTTTCTTTGGCTAAGACAGTAGTTAAGCTGTTCAAGCACATTCATTCTTTAAGTCAGATCTGTGAAAATTGTCAATATGGGTGCAGATTAAAGACATTTGTGGTTCTGCCTTTTATGATGTGGATGCTTTCCAGTTACAATCTGTTCTAAAACCCAAACCCATTTCATATGTCACTAAGCAGCAATGACTTTCACTCACTACGGAATGGGACCAAATTTAAGAGGTGACTAAGTGATGAAAGACTCCCATTTCTGCTATGATAAGCCTCCTGAGCTACCTAATCCTCCTTAAGTACAGTTTACGTTTTCTATATTACATCCTTGTGCACAGCAAAACTCCTTCTCAGAACATTATTTGCAAGATTACAAGGCACATCTTAAGCAGCCATTTTTATAGCATTTTTTTAATTAGTCAAGTTTAAATAATGCCTTAGTAAAGCATACTCCGTGATGGAAAAATTCAGTGTAATGCAGCTTGTCGTAGTAGTGCTGTGTTGTTCAAAATTTTCTACCAGCTGCTGAACAGATTTCATTTGCATCTAATATTGCAGGAATTAAATTCTCAGCACAAAATGTGTCATTGCATAGTACATTTTACTTTACAAAAATGTAATCATGTAACTTTCAAAATTTTGAAAGCTTTCTATTAGTTATGAAACTCTTAAAATTTGGTCTAATACAAAACAGTGAAATGACATCTAACATTGTGATCAAAATGCTGTAATCAGTGAAAAAAATAGCATTGTTCTTGAGACAAGCTAATTTCCATTAGTAAGAGAAAGCTCAAAGCTTATTTTAGATAAACTAGAGATGAGAGAGAATCCCTAGGACTCTCCAAGCAATGAGTATAGGAAGTTTTCTAATGAACTGTGCTATCAACCTTTTCTTTAACCTTTGCCTCTGAATTTTACATATAAATGGTATGGCTGGATTTTGCTCATTGCTTAAGGTGGCTGGGGAAAGCCATTATCAATGGGATTAAGAACACAGCAAAGATTTAAGCCAAAACTGACCTACAGGAGTACAGTGATTTCTATGTATACTTGATAAAGGTTGAAACTAGGAAACAGAACAGGGCTAACTTTATGTAAATTGTGGATAATCTGCAAAATACAGATTGGAAAAACAGTTTAAAGGAAGCTGCTAAAGATTTTGCTCGTGGAGTGCCTCTGCATAGCAACCTTTTTAGCACAGATACTGTGAAGCTGGTAAGAGAAATTACATTTGCCCTGTTCCAGAGAAACTACAGGAATTTAGTGAGTCAGTCACCCAGAACAAGAGATCAGGGTGATAAGACAGCTTGCTGTGGCAGAAGTGTCCCTTTTGTCAAACTTTAACCTTTAGTACTGACTTAGGAACATGATTTTGCCATACTTTTTCTTCCATAGTTGAACACTGAAAGCATATCTGTAGGTATTTATAGAGCTTGTAATCATGGTTTTATAAAAGGTGCAACTGAGCTGGGAGGTGAAGGATGTTGCTGGTAGAAGTTGCATCTCCATGAAAGAAGGCTAAACATGAAACCAAGGAGCAGAGAAACTAAAAATGTCAAGGATTTTTAATTTGGGTGTTTAAACCTTCTGATCCACACATTTTCCTTGTACCTCCAGATAGTTTTATAGTGTATTACCCAGTACCTGAACATATCTGATACAGCCCATAAATTCATACAAACATGCAGAAGGCACAAGTGAACATTGTAAGGCTATGAAGTCAAGTACTCAAAGATAGAAAAAATCAATCTTCCTGTGCTTGTGTCTTATTGTAGTTTTAAGCATATGTTTACATGCCATTTCTTTTCCTGTTGGAAGCCTGTCTCCTCATCACAGAGTGCCTTCTTAATCAGCAGCTTCTCAACAGTAGGTGTATTCCTCATTGTTAAATATGAATTCTCATGTTTTATTTAACACATGCCATTGAACTTCTGTTTTGAAGACAGTTTTCTTTGACATCTCTCATCTTTTCTGTGTCAGTACTTTGCTAGAGTGTATAACGGATTCTCAAATAAGCATTTTCACAAAGTCTTTTTAAGATAGGGGAATCTCATTAATCTGTTTCCCAGAAGAAAACCCAAGGCACAGAAATGATATTCAGATTTACCTACAGAGATATAACTTTGTTGCCAGTCACTCGCTAATCCAGCTCTGGATCTATTGTAAAGCATTAAGACTTTAATTCAGCTGGCATGGGAATTGGGAAGGGGGGAAGATAAGCCAGGTCGTGATCCACATTGGAGGTTGGAAATGGTTAGAATGTGCACATGGACTCAGGGACTCAGGTTTTCTTCTGGTCTTGGGAGGTAAGGGATTTTTTTTAAGCATAATTAAATATCTTCACCACTATATGAACTATAATGATATGAACAGTTTCTATGATGACTTAGGAGGTGTCTTCCAACCTTTTACCATTTCTTCATAGCTGCATATCAACCAGCTGTAGTAAAAGAACTAAAACTGACCACATGCATTTCAGTTTCAGTGATGATACTGAGAATCCTAGAGATTCTTTTGAAATAATCCTTGCTGTTTATTGGAGAGAAACATGAAACTTTTTCATGCTTCTTTTGAAATGTATGTGAATTGTTTTGAGACCACACTGTTTAAAAAAAAGGAGAACTAATTCTGAGTGAAAATAGTAATCATACGATAAAGCTTGTGGCAATATTAATTCTGTATTGTTCATCAACAGACTAGTTCCTATTAGTGAATTTCCAAGCAGAAATTTCACACTGCTGACTCACAAGGCTCAGATTCCAGGTGGTAATAAGCTCTTATTGATGAGGTTGGTAGAACTGATTTTTTATTGACTATGGCTGGGAATTTTTCAGTGGTACATTTAACTGCTAAAACAATCACACTCTATAATAGGCAGGCTGGTAATACTACTGAAGATCATTATTCTTCTGAAAAACAGTTGTTTATATTGGATTAAAGAAAGCTTTTTATTGCTTTTTGTATAATAATGAGATAAATAATGAAATTTTTAAGGCTAGGGAAAGCACCAGAGTAATGATGCTGTGACTAGTGAAAGGCAGTCTGGTAAAGTGATAATTTTGCTCTTCAGCTTTTTTCCTTGTTACTTCATTGTAAAAGAAGGCATTTATATTTCAATTTAGGGTACTGTTTAAGAAAAACTGATACTGAATCTTTATTTTGCTTTCCTACAATTATTTTTCAATGTTACTATTGGGGGGCAAGGGAGTATTTGTGTATTTATTTCACTTAGTGTATTTGGGGTGTTTTTTACTGGTTTGAATGTTCTCTTTTTGGTTTTGCTTTCTTTTGGCTGTGTATACACACTTCTATTTTTAAATCATTCTCTTTCTCTACCCACCCATGGAAGTTTCTTTATAACACTGTTTCATGAGGAGTACATTGCAGTAACCCTGAGAACACCAAGCTGATTTTATGTTACAATAGTGTGTTCAATATCCAAAGGAACACCTGACCCCTAAGGGCTGAGTTACTTGTTTGGGATAATGAAAGAGAGACTGCAGGATAATCAAATCCCTACCTTAGACCAGCATGAAGTTATATTCCACAGCTTCAGTGGATCTTGCGGCTTTTTGATACTACAAGATGGGAGGCAGAGCATTCTTCTCTCCCTTACCTCCTTTTTCCTAACCAGCTTCCAGGGAAAACGGAGAGAAAGAGGACAAGCATCTTCCTTTTTCAGCAAGAGCCCTTTTAGCAAGCTACTGGATGGACTCAGCTAGAATGTCACACTTACTTTACCTAAAATTCAGTGTGAATAACTTGGCCCTCAGTTCCTTCAGTTTACATGTTTTTATAGTACGGCTGCCATTTCGCTGTTCTGAGGATAAAGGATTTTTGGCTCTTTAGGCTCTTGTATCTCACTGTGGATGAGATGGTTGTGGATTAGAAAGCAAGTTTACTTTCCTTTCTGAATCAAACTACAGTTTAAAAACAAAACAGGCAAAGAAGAAATAATACAAATGTAAATGTGCTTTAATCTTAAAGAATGGTCTAACCCAGAAAAACAGTATGAATTTTGTCTTCCTGCAAATCCAAAGATAACAAGGCAAGATGTTTGACATAAATTAATATTTCAGTATAAGCATTTCTGTAAAAATCAAGGAAGATACTAGTTTTGGTAATGTGAAAAGAATAGCCGATGTATAGTATATGGCTGTGTCAAAGGTATAAAAGAATGCTTTTATATGCTTTATATGCTTCTAATCCAGAGTAGAGTTGATTTTGACATCACAAAATCATGGAGCACACGTTAAGCAAGTAATAAATCTATTTACAATTCAAACACATATAATTTATCCTTTCATTTTGGTGAATGAAAAATTTGACTTGAGCCAACAGTGTGAGTTTTCAGCCCAGAAAGCCAACAGTGTCCTGGGCTGCATCTAAAGCAGCATGGCTAGCAGGTTGAGGAAGGTGATTCTGCTCCTCTTCTCTCCTCTTGTGAGACCCCACCTGTAGTACTGCATCCATCTCTGTGGTCCCCAGCACTGGAAAGACGTGGGCCTGTTAAGGCAGGCCAAGAGGAGGTCCATGAATTTAATCAGAGGGGCAGAGTCTCCTGTGAAGGCAGACTGAAAGAGCTGGGCATGTTCAGCCTAGAGAAGAGGAGGCTCCAGGGAAACCTTATTGCAGCCTATCAATCTATAAAGGGGAATGAATTATGAGAAAGACTGGAGAAAGTCTTACCAGCCTCTGTAGTGACAAGACAAGGGTCCAAAGTTTTAAAATGCAAACATGTAGATTTAGATTGGACATTGGGAAGAAATTTTTGACAATAAGGGCGGTCAAACGCTGCAACAGATCGCCCAGAGAAGTTGTGGATGCTGCATTGTTGGAAGTGTTCACATCCAGGTTCTGTGCAATCTGATCTAGTGACAGATGTCCCCTCTCATGGCTGGAGAGTTGGACTAGATGATCTTTGAAGGTCCCTTCCAAACCAGCTTCAGGACAGAGTGAAACATAACGTAAGCAGCACATCCTACAGAACAAGGTTTGAACATCTTAACAGGATGTTATGAGCAAAGTGCTGCTATGATGGCTTTTTTACTAGCATTTTTTTAATAACGCAAAAAATTGGCAGTTGTTCTTAAAAAGAATCCCTAAAACATTTCTATGGGATATATCCTAAAAATTCTTGCCAATTTAGAGCTCAGGTAGTCAAGCTCCATATTCCAAATTTCTCAGTCCATTCACATATCAACTTTTGTGTTGATTCTGCTGTAGTTTGCCAACTAGTTCTGCAACAACCCCAGGTGCTGCTCATAAAAAATAGATGGTTGAGTTACAGAGAGCTTTAAGGACTTTCTGGGCGAAAAATTCTAGACCATAATATCACATTTCCCTCTCAGAATGTAAACTGATTTTTGATGTGACATTTAATTACTTTCCTTGTTCTATATCAACTTTAGGAATACATGGTATAAGAATAAAAAAATAATTTTTTAAGTAGGAGACACTGGTATGTGAAATTTATCATCAGGAATTGTATGCAAATAGTCTGTCCTACTGTTACAGTATTTATTTGTTGAATCTTGATAACAATACAGTCAGTTCCTGAGTATAGCTAGACATGCTTTTCTGGTGCTTTCTAGAGCAGAAATCTATTTGCTGGATTGTGCTTACTTCTCTCTGTATGTGATATTGAAACATTAGTCTGTTACAGAGCTATTCATGTGAAATGTGGAGATTCCAAACCTTTCCTGTTCAAAGATGTCTCCTTATATACAACTTCCTAGATTTGATTTTATAGGTTCAGAAATAACTAGTCTTTAGAAAAACACATTAGTAGGGAGGACTAACCTATACCTGCCTCTCTATCCATAGGAACAGTGCTGTTCCCATAAGTAAGAAATGTGCTGGTTGTGGCCTTCAAGAGGTTATTTGCCATCTGTGCTCTGGGGAGTTTAGCTTGGCAATATCTCCTCTCTTCCCCAAATAGTATCTATTTACAGTTAGACTAATTTGTTCCTTGTATCTGTGTTAATATTTCAGCTGATTTGTGGTGTTCCTGTGTGAATGATCCTTCCTCATCTCAAATTTAGCCCTCAGATTTATCCTAAACACCAATCCCTGCGATCCTTGTATGTAAGGTAGGGCTCTTCCAGAAATCTCTCTTGCCTTCACATGGGGAAAACTTACAGGTACATTTTTGTAACTTCCCATTACAAACAAAATGACACATAGCATTCATAGTATTGAACCTTTGTAAACTCAATTAATTAGTAATTTCACATCACATATTCACTTTATTGCTTTATTATTATATCAATGAAAATTAGAGAAAAAGCAAAGAAATTACCCTAATGATCTCAGGGGCCCCCATAGTCTCATGCCTCCACCATATCTTGAGGGCATCAAATACATCTTGACCTCAGCAGAGACCTGAAGTATTTCCAAACCAATTTAAATGACAATGATATATTTCTCTTTCCAGGCCTCAGACTAGAAAAAGTCAGATTGTTTTTAACTTGTAGACATCTGCTGTGCTACTGAATACTACTCTGAGACTTCAACAAAAACTTTTTCTTGAATAGGCTGGGAATATTTTTTCAAGAACATTTAGTTGAATTAAGGTATTGAAGTCCCATTTCATAAGATAGTGAGCAATCTTTTGAGCTAGTAATCTGTGATCAATGAGGATGACCTGAAAAATTATTTGCCTTTCCTTTAGAAAGGATCCTCTGGAGTTTAAATCACTGTATATACTGTCATATTTAACACATAAACATATACCAGGAAAAAAAGCTGAATCAAAGATTTGTGGCCCTCAATTTATTTGTTCACTGTTTCTAAGTTCAGAATGTCATCTAGAGAGAACAGAGTGAAGTCTACATTCATTAATGGAAAATTCCCTTGAGGGCAATTTTCACAGTCAGATTTGCTTTTTTGGTTGGTATTAACAGTGTCTGTACAGAGATTCCTTCACAGGTAGTGCGGTTTGGATATGGTGATTTCTCAGTAGGCTTTGAGTGTCTGGTAGCACTTGGGCACGAAAGCCACTGAGTTCCCCAGAAGCAATTAGAGAAGTAGGTGAATTAACAAGTGTTCATGGTGATGGTCCTGTCAAGGGGAAAAAAAGATGTCTTCCGTATTGGGGTTGAGTTAATGCACAGCTACTTTCATGTTAGATTAGATTAACACAATTAAAATCAGAAAATCCAACAATGAAAATTTTTAAAATTTCATGAGGAAAATTAATTTGATGTTGATAAAACTCCTCTTAGCTTTATGGTCTATGTTTTATAACAAATGTTTAACATCTGCTTCCAAATTCAGCAAAGTTTGGCTGTTAAAAGACAATAAATGCTTATGCTCTACTGTCAGCCAATTTTATCACAGTTTGAATTTTATTTAACAAAAGTTATAAAAATGAAACAAACAACTGAAAAATACTTTGAAGTTTTCAGAAAATAGCAGAGGATTAAAATGTAGGGTTAAATTATTTGTCCTGCTTTGAATTTTTCATAATCTTCATACTTTAATCTGACAAAATATTGTCATTAGGCATTTGGGTCTAGGACCATAGACATATTCAGTTTAAAACTTGTCTGACATTAATGAATGTTTAAATCTTTGAAGACATAGAGAAGAATTTCTTTTATCACTCCACATTTATTCAATCAGTCACCATCAGCATATATTGGAAGGATCAAATAGCTGAAGCCTTAACTTCCCCTGACAGTCTAATTCAAAAGTGAATAGCGTCCATCAGTTGTCATTACAGTTTGCCTAAGTCCCACCTAAAGAAATCCCTTTCATGAATTGGAAGAAAACATGGGAGACCTCAAAGTGGGAAATGAGACAGTGTCTTTTGAATTATGCATCTTAGTTGTATGTGTGAAAAGGCATCTTAGATGTGTGCAGAATGAAGATGCAAATTTACCCAAAAAGTTATTACAGTTGCCATGCAAAATGCAAATGCAAGGGACCTTCCTAAAATTACATCACCATTTCTCATATTTTACCATTTTAAGCAGGCTAAAAATTAAGATTTACATTAGAAATACATAGCCTTATGTTCAGCAGACGTAGGGTCTAAAACTGAATTTCAAGCCACGCATTTATTAGCTAATTTAAATACTAATAAGGAAATCACCACCACATAGTTATACTTTTTGACCTGTAGTAATCCATCATTAGTGTTATAGTACTGATGTAAATATGAAACCTTTTCCATCCTGCATTGTCTGTATTGCTGCTAAACTTACAGGTCTTCAGACATCTTAACTCTGTGCTTTATTATCTACATATACTTATGCATATTTAAAGTATCATTCCAACTTTCACAGTTAAAAATAATTTGAACCCTATATGAATAAGAAAATAAGAGATTTGGTACTCATCTCCAGGAAAAAACTTACCTTATGCGTAAGTCAAAATTTGGTTGATTTATTCATAGCTGCTAAGATGTGCATACCTAATCTGCCGTGCACTATGCTGAAAACTTATCCTGAGGGTCTGAAAGACACATTATACTTATAAAACTGTATAAACAGTCACAAATCAATTACAAGTTTACAGTTATATGGCAGTCCAAATCGAAACAAAACACAAGTTCACACTGATAGCTTAGCTGACTCTACACCAAAGTTGCTTTGTTTTTTGTTTAAAAGATGCCCTTCTCTGAGTGTTTGCACTCAGATTTACTTTTCCCACTTTGAGTCTAGGGGAATCCAACAGAAAAGGGTTTGATGTTCTACAGACTGTCTGGACCTAACAACTACTGATCTGAATGGCAGTGGTAGGTAGCTAAATCCTCAGGCAATTGCCTCACCTGACTTCATTGTGGAAAGAATTCAGAATTTTTGGGGCCAAATTCTTAGTACAGGTGATCTGCATATGGAAATTCTTAATTTGCTTTGTGGACCTTACAAAGTGTTTATACTAACTATGTTAGATGTAGATGTGTACACTGTATGTATCTACCCTGTATGTATGTACCCTCTATGTATCTACAGTGTGCACAGGTGGAGATGGATTATGCTTGCACCAGAATTTCTGTGGCAGATTCATCAATTCTTCCATGTTTTAAACTGCCAACACAGGCAGGTCTGAACTTTCTTCTAAACTGGAGAGAGACTGTCAACACACCAGCAGAGACAGGAAACTCACTTCAGACCAGCTCTACTGTGGTTCTGTACACTGAGTGTCCATCAATAGTGCCAGTGCTTTAGTTGCATTCCTAGAGTTTGTCCTTGAGTTTAGTTTACTTTGAAAGGAATCCAGGTCACAAAATCCAAGAAGGTTTTGCTATGGAAACATAAATATATTAACCATCCATGATTGGATTTACTGTAAATATGCACTCCTGTTACCAATTAAAGCACTAATGTAGATGTGTTTTTTTCAGAACCAGATGCTACTTGTTTGGCAGAATGTCCTGTTGACACTGAGTATCCCACTAGCCTATCATAGTAGGAACTTTGCACATTTGGGGCTCCAGCTTTGTACTTTTGGAGAAGACTTCATTGTATGGATTGTTTCCATAGTGTAACTTTAAAAATAGGAGTGCAGTAGAACTGATTCAGCTTTGCACTGAATCTACACTCTACTTCCTTCAGGAATTACCTTTTATAATTAGTTATGCATTTATTTTCTGTTCTAGTCAAAGAATTGTACTAACTAGCATTCACTCTCACTTTTGTGGTTCACATGCTGATGTCATCCTTATGAGAATCACTTGTCTTCTTAGGTGGTTGTGTTCTGTTGACTGGCTGGATAATGTGCCATAGCATCATCCTAATACTTTGTCTCAGAATTTCCACTTTACAGTGGTTGTGTTCTACCTCTGAATGTTAAACGAAGTTGGATGCAGAGTTTATGTACTGTTCACCATATGTGCAGCCACTTCTTGTGTTGCTGTCAATGGTTTTATTATTTTCCATCTTTACCTCAAGTGTTGTTCTCAATGACTAGGTCTAGAAGTGATAATTACTTGCCCACTGCAGAGACAAACTGATTTACATATTTATCAAGGGAAAACTGGATGGCTCTGAGCAAACCATAGGAACATTTGCATATTTATAACCCAGAATGTGCAAAAGCTAAAATTAAGACGGGGATGTCTTGGTCTTAGTTACTAAACTTGTTTTCATACAAAGGTTTTAGTCAGTGGATTTTGTAATCAGATTAGTGCGTTAGAGTGAAGTATCTTTTTTTTATCACAGAAAATCAACATAGAGATTAAAATGATTGTTAGCTTGTGAATAATGGTATGCAGAAGTTGCAATGTTAAGTTTTTATAAGGTGAAAATCTTAAACTGAAGAGACAATTAACTGTATCATTACCTTAAACTGCTGTAGCAGGAAGAGGCTCCCAAGAGCTTTACTATGTGGTAGGTATATAGTTGAATGACATCAATATATTTTCTGGGAGAAATGTGGGTTTCCAGATTCTTATGCATGTAGCATTAACTTGTAGGAGTTTATGCATTTATTTCAAAGGCTTGCCTCTCACAGAGGTGAACCCCTAGAGCTGACTACAAGTTACTTGTGATTCTGGTTAATGATGCTGTTTGAAACCAAATATGAGCAGCAGTAGCAAATTCTGAACAGGAAATAAAAAGAATAAAATCCCAATTACAACCAAACTGCCTATTCTAGGCAGTGATGTGGCTGATCTATTGGACTCTTTGTCCAATAGTTGTTTCAAGCTTGCTGTAAGTTTCTAGATATGAGAGACATGTGAAAGTCTCCTGAAGTGGGAAAAGAATGTTACATTTACAGGAATTTTGTTTATTGTCAACTTTCTTTTCCTGAGACAGATCCTTAACCATCCTTCTGAATCTAGTTTTTTCTTTGAATCTGGAAAACTGCTTTAAAGCTTTCCTTACAAGTAGAGAGACTTTTTTGTTCTTTTACTTAGGTTACACAGAGGTATTCTGTTTTCTGTAGCTTTTTATTCATAGTTTCAGCAATACTCTAAATTATTTCAAATTAGTACAAATAACATATTTTCCTATTTATTTGAAATGACAGCAGACTAATTTATGAATAAAGTGCAATTGTTCCTGTTCCTACTTGACTGAACCTTTGAACAATTTTCCAAATCACTAACACGTTTGTAAATACATTATTTTTTTCAATGTTTGTTGCTTGTTTTCAAATGAATAGTCATTTTCTATAAACCTTATCTCTTCATGTAGATAAGTACAGTAGGAGCTTTACATAATTCAAAACTCAGAAATTACATTCAGCATTAGAGAAGCTGGTTCAGCTACTATTCAGGCTGTGCTACAGAAGTTGAATAGAGGCATGGCACTGTCTTCCCTTCCAAAGAACTGAGTCAATTGCTCTTCTCACTTTCACATGACTACCAATCCACTGAAATTGGCATCTTCACATTCCAAATGAAATAACTCTTTATAATTTACAAAGCTTGAAGCAAGAATGGAGAGCTGAATATAGAGAGCAGTCTTATACTGTGGAGGGAGTTTTACTTAAATTTTCGAACACTGGTGTACTAATTAAAACAGGTAACATCTTAACGGTGTCCTTAACCTAAAAAAAGTATAAAAGAAATGAAAATGTCCAATGATCTAATACCTTTGTCTGCTACAATGGTAGTCACGTACATTGTGATATATATTGCTAAAATGATTATAGTAGGAGGAACTTGATCTGAAATTCTAGTTGCTAAATGGCTTCAGAAATTATGCAGCTCCTTCAGTTAGATTGATTTTGATATTCAGAAATGTTGTCTTTCCAAATATGTTCTGTTTAAATCGGAAAAAATGTAAATGGTACCATCCACAGAGATCAGTGCAGCTGTTAATTCTTTAGAACATGGCTTTCGAGTGAGCTTTTCCAATCAAAACTCTTTCCATTTTTATTGATAATTTCCTACTCTGGGGATAGCAAGGTATTGTTGCTTGAACAAAACTATGGTTTTCCTGATGTTTTGACTTATCTATCCCAGAGTTTCATATCCTGTATAAACTCTTTACATGCAAAAATGCTATTAAAATTTGTATTGCTCTCTGCAACCAGCAATAGAACTTCAGCCAGCTGAAGCCCCATTCCTGTGATTCAAGAGCACGTGACATGTAACATACTTCCCATCATATTTTATGGGTGAAGCAATACAGTTTTACCATCATCTCTTACGCAGACATCATTTATCTGTTCACCACATTCGTTAAAGTGTGTTGCTCATGTAGTTGCATGTCTAGCACTTTGGGTACAATTTGTCTTACTGTCCTTGATGTCTAATATGAAGGCATTTACTTTCGAGTTAGTTGCCTATCTTTTCTTTTTAGTCAACAGTTATAAAAGGTCTTTTTACAGTTCACCTCTTCCAAAGGCAGATAAAATAGTTAACTGCCGTTGCCTCGGAATGTTTATACATCAATTGTAACTTAATTCTAAAGTCTCTAAAATATACAGAAGTAGTGAGAGTGGATGAGTTAAACTTAAAAAGAAATTAAATTTTTATGAGAAAAATGGTAAAGGTTGTGTTTTTCCTTCATGGTAGTATTTGCTTCCAAAATTCATGTAATATTGCAAATAAAAGGTATCTCTTCATAGAGGTCCACAAGGCATTATTTTCATTTTTCTGTTCTAGTTACCATTTAGAAATACTAAAAAATGAATGTATTGCTTAAGTGAACAGTAGTAACCTTATTCAAATGCACTTAAATGTGACTTATCTCCTGGCAGCACATACTTTGCTCTTTATTTATATTTTTCATTCTAGAAGGTGTCAGTGTTCAAGATCAAAATAGAAATGGAAGTTCTGCTTCATTTCTGCAAGTGCATTGTGATTGCCGTTCTCTGACAATAATGTTATTTGAATTACCACTATTAGTCCACCTATACTAAAAAATGTAGTTGCTCTAAAATAAATTGTGATTTTAGCATTCATTCATTAACCCTAATGTAGCCAATCCTCTTTGGTTTAAAAATCCATTTGAAGGAAATGAAGGTTTTACCATTGAGTTCAACAAGTTTTAAATGAGAATTTCTATACATTTTATTGAGGTTTATTTTTTCTAAAATGGGAAACATTTGAGTGTCAGAATTTTTTTTTTCCAGGCAAGGTCAAGCTACTCAACTCTATTACAAAAACTAAATAAAAATATCATCATAATGTCTTACATATTTAATATTAATTTTTAAATTTTAGGTTAATTATCTGTGATAGCAAGACATTTTTCATTGCTTCTTATTTATTATTGAATGATTACTGATGTCTCTGATCACCAGAGATCATTTAATTTGATATGCTGAGTGCAATTCTAATTTTATTTTAATTTTGTTTAATATCGATGAATTTGAAAGTTCAGTTTCATAAAGCAAAATGGCGCACATAAAAAAATGCTGTGTGCGTCATTGTACATATATTTCTTTGCACAATATATTTATTATTATTGTCATAATATCATGAAGTCGTAGATTGATATAGGTTGGAAGGGAACTCTGGAGGTCATGTGGTTGAATACCTACACATAATGTCCTAATTTATCTTTATACTCTGCTTTTTTATCATCATTGCCACCTTTCCAAGGGATATTGTAGTTACTTAGCAAGTACCTTCTCCAAAGAATCTCAGAAGCAAATGGGAAATTGCCTCTCTCTTTTCTGGCACTAAGTCCACCTTATGCAGCAAGATGGATCTGCATGATTTTTCCTCAACCCACCAACTTTAAAATGTCAGCCTTTGTAACAGATTTTCCTCATCTCTGTTGGGAAATTTCAACTCCCACGAGGCTTCAAAATTTACATAAACAAATTCTCCTACTCTTACATTTCTTCTTTGCTTCTAGTTTACATACAAGATGAATAGGTATTTAACTGCTGGTGTTCCTTTATTCATGATCCAGTCATCTGAGCTGATGAGAAATGAAGACAGTCAACCGTTTTAACAAGGCAGTTTTAGAATGCTAGAACATTAAAAGTCAACTAGAAATAGTAGCAATAAGAAACTAACTACTCCTTATCCAGAAAAAGAACATAGCAACTGAAATGATGATCTGAAAATAATTTAAAAGTCCTTATCTCATCTTCTTTGACATAATAATTGGGCATTAGATGAGGAATTAATTCTTAGTGGACAGTTGAACAAATCAAAATTAACATTCAAATTGGACCATTTTTGAATGTTTAAGTAAAAAGGTTAAAGATAAAATGTTCTGAGATCCTTAAAGGACAAGGTTAGAGCCCATTGGCAGGCTGATGTGAAGAATTATATTCTTAAGTTTTGGTCATTTTCCAGGACCAATAATTTTAGATTCCTAATCAGTATAAAATTCACTGGAGCAAGTTACAAATAGCAACTTCACTCTCATTCATAAACACCCTTTAAGGAACTCAGTCCGAATGGGTTTCAATGTACTTTGTGTACACTGCAAGACTCTCCACAGTGCCAAGGTAGCGGGAGGAGCCTTTTGTGAAAATGAAACATGAGCCCATGTTGCCTTACAGTTACAAAACGTATCCATGTGGATACTTCTTTTAAATACATGCACCTGTGTGTGTTTATTACCTAACACATTTTGAGTTTAGTTGAGGTCTTCTTATGTGATGAGATATTAAGGACTGATTAATAGGTTTGATAATGAAACCATGTGGTCTCCAAAGGCACTACATACATTCTCTTCCTTTTTTTTTTTTTTTTTTCCAGAATGTCTTAATGCTCACACTGAGATTTCTGCCATGCTGCCTCTATAGTTGCTAGGCAGCAAGGCTTTACCCCCAAACTGTGAGCTCTATTCTGCATGCTGAAACACTTTCAGATATCCTCAGCAGCTTGAATCTTCTTGCTGAGGGACTTCCTTGATTGAGACCAACTGCTTCCAAAGGTCACAGGCTCTCTGTGGATCAGCCCTTTTCTCTGATGTGCACAAATCTTCTAATTTTGTACTTCAAGAAACCCTGCAGCAATCGAACCATGGTCCTGATTGCAAAACGCCTTGTGCAGTTGTCTCCTACTGTATGCTGCATGGTGCCAATTGCTATGTATAATAGAGTTTATGTGGAAAGTGGTCTCAAAAAGGCATAAGGAAAAAAATATTTATGTGTGCCAAGACTAATGAAAAAGCCACTCAAAGATACTAAAGCTGTCCCTTTTTTTTTCTTTGTATTTATTTATTGTCTTTTTCCCTAGGACAAGTTCTGGATGTGCTGGAAAAACATAATCTGAGTGACAAAACTCTTGTATACTTTACATCTGACCAAGGGGCCCATGTGGAAGAAATTTCTAGTGCTGGAGAAGTCCATGGAGGATACAATGGCATATATAAAGGTGAACATTCTCTGATTATTCTTGAAAAATGCAAGGAGAAAAGCTATCATCTCCTTGGGTTTGCACCAAAACTGTAATGTACTTTGTGGACAAGGTCAAATCTTCAATCTTATTGAAATACAGTAAGAATGCTTGTTTTCATTCTTTTTAATAAAATTCAGTGAGTATTCTTGTTGGTTTTTTTTACCAGAGATTAAGTTCTTTTCATTCTTTCACTGGGTAGTAGCTGTGTAATTTGTTTTCAACTCATATTCCAGGGGACAAGATCAAAGAAATCCATCAATTTTTGGAAAGTCATTTACCAAACTTAAAACTTTTAGTTGTAGAGAGAAAGAAGTAAATTGCCCTTAGGTATGATTTTTTTTTCTATATAGTATCACAGAACTAAAAGATCTCATAGTAGTTGAGTTTGGAGGGCATCTCCCCGTGTCTGCAGTCCTAGCCCCTGCAGAGCAGGGTCAGCTAAAGCAGGTTACTCAGGACTATATCCAGTCAAGTTATGAAAATCTCCAGTGATGAAGACTTCACAGCCTCTCTGGGCAACTTTCTCCAGTGTTTAATCACACCTACCATAAAAAAAAAATCTTTTTCTTATGTTTAGATGAAGCTTTCTGTGCTTTAGTTTGTGCCCATTGCTTCTTGTCCTGTCAAGGGGCCCCACAAAAAAGGGTCTGGCTCTGTCCTCTTTATTCATGTAAATCCATACAGCTGGATAAGCATTCTCCAGACTGAACATCTCTTTCGGTCTCTCCTCATATGTCAAATGCTCCAGCTGGATAATCATTGTCGTGGCCTTCTTTTGAACTCATGCCAGTATGCCCACGTCTCCTGTACTGGGGAGTTCTTCACTTGAACCCAGTGTTCCAGGTATGTCTCACCAGTGCTGAGCAGAGAATAAGACTTGCTGGAAACATTCTTCCTAATGCAGCTCAGAATGATTTTGGCCTTCCTTGCCAGAAGGCACAATGCTGGCTGATGTTCCACTAGTTGTTCACTAGGACTCTCAGGCCCTTCTCTGCAGAGCTACTTTCCAGCAAGTCATCCCCCAGACTTTGTTGGTGCTAGAGGTTACTGCTGTGCATTTGCAGGGCTTGGTATTTCCTTTACTGAACTTCATGAGGTTCCATTTGGCCCATTTCTACAAGCCTCTAAAGGTCCTTCTGGATGGTAGCTTCCCAGTTTTATATCATCTGCAAAACTTCAGAAAGGAAAAAATATAGGCACACAAAGTAAGCAATAACAATACAATGAGGTTTTCAAGTGAGAAGACTCCACAGTTTTTAGTCAATAGATATCTGAGAAACGACCCTTATATTTTAAGAGAATTGCCAAGGAAATGCTACAGCAGCAAAACAAGCAATGCCAAAGTCACGAGGTCTGTCTATCAGATGGGTCCCCTTGGGCTAACACCAGAGTGAAATGTACCTTGAACGTTAGCACACAGGCCTTACATAGTGATTTAAGTAATTAAGGAACCATATGGTTACATATCTGTAGCTGTAGGCACAGCCTGAGGTGTTTTAGAAGCTCTAAAAAATATTTGCCTTCTCGAGTGCCAGACATAAGATACAGGATAAATGGTGAGGAGGGAAAAAAATACAAATACACTAGGGAATATGCCTTGCTGAGGAACTTTGATTGAATGAAGTCTTTTCTCTCAAGCCTTGCAAAATTTTGTGTTCATACTTACAGAACAAAGAAAAACTTGAAATAGGTCTTACCTGGATTCATGAAAAAATCTGATTGATGGGTTTACTTGGGTAATAATGGGACTTCTTTTTTTTTTTTTTTTATGAATTGTGTGGAGTGGCTAAGGGAGCTGGGGTTGTTTAGCCTGGAGAGGAGGAGGCTCAGGAGAGACCTTATCACTCTGTACAACTATGTGAAAAAGGTTGAGGCCAGGTGGGTATCTGCCTCTTCTCCCAGGCAATGAGCAACAGGACACGAGGATACAGTCTCAAGCTGTGCCAGTGAAGTTTTTAGGTTGGACATTATGAAGAAGTTCTTCACAGAAGGAGTGGTTGAGCATTGGAATGGGCTGCCCAGGAAGGTGGTAGAGTCACCATCCATTGAAGCTGTTTAAGAAAAGATTGGATGTGGCGCTTAGTGCCATGGTCTAGTTGATAAGGTGGTGTTAAGTCATAGTTTAGACTTGATGATCTCAGAGGTCTTTTCCAACATGGTTGATTCTGTCATTCTGTGATTCTGTTTACTGTGCTGTGCTAGCAATGTAATATACAATGGGTTAGAAAATAATCACACTGTAAGAAACAAAATCATTATTTGATGAGAGACATTCATATAAAATAAAAAGAAATTAAAAGACCCATGCAATCAGTTGAATATCCTTCTATCATTTAAAAATACAATTAATTCTGCTTTATCTTCCACTCCCTCCATCTCCATATCCGTCCTTAGTTTAACAGGTATATTATGCATCATTTTCAAAAGGGCTGAAGTGGAAATGATCAATTAATTGCATAATTAGCAATTTTCATACATAGGAATTTATTAATATTAAAAGTCATGTGTGATGAAAAGTGTTAGAGGTGTGTAAATCTCTGGCAGAGTTAATGAGACCAGACCTGTGAAGTCCCAAGTCTCAGGCACTGATATAGCAGTGTGCCTAAAAAAGCAAAAGGACCATCTTTATGCTGCTTGTGCTCATGTGTGCACACACTAGGAATTTGCTTCATCTGATGAGTAGTTTAAAAAACTGGGAGACATATATGACCTTTCTCCCTGTTTCTGCCAGTCAATCTCCACTACTTATCTTTTTGTATATGAGTGCTGTATAAATGCGAATATGAATCAAGCCACTTAACCCTCTTGTCAGAGCTGGAGCGGTACGCTCAGCAATAATTGGTTCTGCCCTAGAATCAAAAGCTCTCAACAGATCTCCACAATTCTAACTCAGTAATTTGTCTTGATATCCAGCCAAATAAGCACCAATGATAAAATTTAAGAGGTGTTTGGAGACTTAGGCCAGTGCTACAAGACTGGATGCAAAAAGGGGAAATTGCTATTTGAAGGCTTTATTGCCCTGGATTCTGACTATGGAACAGTCTCTATAAATTTGGATAGCCCTTGAAATTGAAAACCAGAGCTAACCAGTGTTTAAGCAGTTGCTGCCATACACAGTCTGGTTTATCTCTGCAGTATCTTTTTTCAGAAGACATTATATAGTAATATTGAAGTGATGGATGAAAATCTCTTCCCAGTGGCCTTTTTCTGACATTTAGTTATCAGGATCAGAATCTATGTAGTAAATAAGAAAATCCTTAAGAAGATCTTCTAATCCTAGATAGTATGACCTTGGTTAAAGATGTGAATCCTGACAACTGAGATTCCACAAAAGTTTTTAGAATTAGTTATATAATTTTTCATCATATGGAAATGAAATTCTACTCTGAGTCTTTTTAAATTCTGAGCATAGCCTATATCACTTGTCAATGAGAACACAGTGCTTTCATTTACTATTTTGAAATAGGACAGTTGTAAATTTCATTTCATTTCAACTCTCTGATATAGGATAAAGGAGGGAAAAGGTTTTATATTTTCCCTGGTTTACCTTTGTTTTAAATACTTCTCTGGTGCCTCCTTGCCTTTAATACCTCATTCAGAAGATAATTGTCTCTTCTGTCTCTCTTATCGATCTTAATTGATGACTTTTTCCTTGTCCCAAATTTCTTGTTATTTTCCTCTGTGAATTATTTCTAATTGTGCGATGTATTTTTTAAAAAGACTTTACAGGTCAAAACCTTTTGGTTTTTTCCATTAAGTGTCAACTTGTCCATATACTTAACTTCTTAATATTATCCATTTCATCCTATTGACTTTGTATCTTACTGATTACAGATATGCATAAAGCCTTAGTCTTTGTATGGGTTCTTTTTCGAAAGTATGCAATGAAAGTTACAGTCTGAATAGCTAAGACCATAGACTCTAGTTCAGTTATTTTTTTTCTCCAATGTTCATTGTGCTGCAAATATTTTTACAGAATTTGAAGTTGCATCGTTTCCTGTTCATCCAACTTAGTGTGAAGGGCATTATCTTTTCTTCTGAATTTGATCAACCTCTGATACTTTGTGTCATGTGGATTTTTCAATTCCATGGCTCGCTTCTCTTTCAAAACTGAAGGAAATATATTAAAATAGTAAGGAGCTTAACACAGAGTAGCATCAAGGTACCTTACTATTGACTTGCTTTTGGAAAGGGTCATAGGCTGTTTGTTTAATCTTTTTGTTTCCTGCCTGTTAGATTTTGATTCATGACAACCTTTTGTCTCCTAACCCATGATTAATGTTCCAGTAATTTTTCCTGAAGGTCCTTGTCAAAGATCTTTAAAAGGTTTAGATTTAGATACAGCTTCTAAAGCAAAAAATAGTGGCTATTTTAATAAGAATTTCTTCCCAACAACTCAAGGTCTTTTTACTTGAACTCATGATGTACTCCTGGATGCATATGTGATAATACATTAATATTAATATTTTTAGATTGAAATATTGACACTATTATGTGTAACCAAAGTCTCTTCTTAAAACTTTCTGTGTAATTTTTGTGTTTTTTTTTCAGTTCTGTGACATTTCTCTGTTGAAAGGGATGGAACACTGAGGTATTGGTTTTGTATATGATTACCAGGATACCTGCACTGACTTCTCCTTAGGTGGTTTTCACTAATTGTCCCATTGAAGCATGTTCATTTGAGCTAGTCACCATAGCTTTCCTTTAGAAACAGAAATAAGGTTAGTTTTTCAAAATACTTCAGATCTCTACTTTAAAATAAGGTGAATAGAATAAATAAATTAACAGAATTTTTTCTCCATGGGAAAAACAACCAGTGTAAGATTACTGGCTTAAAGGATGGCACTATATTCTTCTGTGGTACCCTGAGAATTTAAATCTAAATATTTTGTGGTAATTTTTATTTAGTTTCTTAATGAGTAATTTCTTGAACTGGCTTCAGTGTATATAATCTATAGCAGTAAACAGTAAAGACAATAAAAACTTTTCTCCACACCTTTTCTCGTTATGCTATTTCACTGGTACATATGCAGACAGTAGAAGTTCTCCCTCATTGTCACTTGTTGATGTCTATCCCACTCTGTTATGTACAGGATTTCTGTGGAGTCTCCTTGCATCTCTTACCATCAGCTTCTTTTGAATACATATATTTTTCCTGTACCTCAGACCTGTGCATTAGAAACATTGTCTGTCTTTGTACTTCTGAAGAACTTAGTGCAATGCATACAGGCCCTAGGCTACCGTTGTGCCACCAGAGTAGGTCGTGAGTTCTGCTGCTAGTGGAAGTGGAGTCCAACACTGACAATGGCAAACTATTTGAACAACATTCATTGTAAGTGCTTTGTGCCTTAGAAATAGATATTATCATCGTTATTTGTTAATATCCATGAAAAATAATGATGAGTGTTTCCTAAGGACTTAAACCTTGATTTTTTTAATCTACTACAGATCTGTGAGACCTAAACAACAACTGGAGGAATCAATTATCCAATAAGTCATTCCAATTTATTATTTTAATATAAGTTTATACACTCAGTGACAAGTTAGTTCAGCAGATTTTCTTGAAGCTATTAGTAAACTTTTCCTACCTGTAAGCCACAGAGAAATCAAGATGACCACTACTTTGGCCCCAAGGACCACGCTATGGCATATTTAGGGATATTTATTGAAGTTTCACTTTTGACTTGAATGAAAGCAGAAGTTTACCTTTTTTTTCAAATGTACTGTATTTTTATATTCTCTCTGAAGTGGTCAAGATTTTTAAATGATCAACCCATCTTGTAATTTTGACTGAAACAAAAAGTATTCTGAGAGATCATTTCCTTTGATTGGAAGAAAGGTTGGATGAGGAAATGTCCAAATGAATCATATCTATTCCATTCACCTGTACAAGAACAGCTTGAAAATTAGCAAAACCAGTACATGAAACAAGTTAAAAATCAGTAAAATAAAGAGTGAATTTACCATTGAAAATAAATTGGGTTTTGATCGTTTTGTAAAGTAAACAATAGATTGTTGATATTTGTAGCATAAAGTATATTACATATGGGTGGAATAATTAATTTCTTTGTATTTCTGTATTATTCAAGATAATAAATTGGATTTAGAAGCTTTTTTTAATAAGAATATATGAAGGAAGGAAAGGGTAATATGATTATAATCCACAGGATCTAAGAAAGGTATTTAAAATAGTTTTTATCATTCATGTTAATAGCAATTTACCACAGAGTTCCCCTTTATATATCATCCTTTGTAAAAACTCTATTCCCAGAGTTAGATAATAGCAGTCAATTTAAACCAGAGGGAGAAAAAGAAAAGATGTATTCTTTTAGCTAAGATTTAAAATGTGGATATAATGGAAATTTGACATCATGTTGTGGATGACTGCAGAGAGTTATGTATTTTGCCTGCTCCTGTGGATTTTTCAGGAGAGGTAAACATAGGCTATTGTTCAATATAACACTGAACCACTCTATGCTTTCTGCCACCACTCAGAAAGCATAGATAGCTAAGCATGAAGATGCAGCTTGGTGTATCTTATGCTTTAAAAAAAAACTTTTATAAGAATTTAAGAGAACAAAAATAATATATAGCTAGGCTGCCTAGAGTTTGCAAGGCATATAGACTACTAGGTTGCTGTCTTTTCTCCATTTCAGTATTGTCAAGTCCAAGCAAAATACAAAACTAGTGAGTCAGATCCTTAATATTAAGAGATTTTTTTTAAATAATGATATTTTGTGGATTTTTTATTGCCTTTCTCATATTTTAGCTATTTTGATGTTTGCTTCATGTTTCAAGCATCAGGAGTAAAAACTTTAATTTTTTTTTTTTAGGAAAAAAGAATGCAGAAAAGAATGCTTGAACAAAGTTTAACAGCTAGATTTTTAAAAATCATATATGTCAAGCTATTTGTAATCACATAATGGCATTAAGCAGCTCTAGTGATGTCGCTGAACACTATTGTAATAAAAATGAATACCACGTAAGCATAGATAATAGAAGACAGTCTTCTGCAGTGACTTGTAATTCCTGCCCTGGTTCCCTGCTATTCCCAATCTCCAGAGCTATAAAAAAATTATGCTCCAATTCGCCTTTTGAAAGGAAAACAGCAGTCACTTCTTCATAGACGTAAGTGAAGATATAGCCCTACTGTGGAGTCAATTTTGCTTTTTGTATCTTACAGTGGAGAGTCGGAGTTTGCAGAGTTCCTTTGTGCTTGAGTAATGTGCAACTTTTCTGACCTTTTCTGTAGTGATTCAAGAAAATTGCACTGTCAACCTAAGAGCTGTGGAAGTGACACAATATCCAGGTTTTAAGAATTCCAGCATGTGGGAATCAGGTTCACCCCTTATCTTGAAATTTTTCTGTCTTCAGATTACACAGGAGACAACAGTGTAATGAGAATTTACTTAAGCAATCCAATCTAGCTAGCACTGTTATTGGGTTCTGTACACAGAAATATAAGGAACCTCACACTTAAAGCTACCTACAGTATAGGTCAACTCTTGGAGTCTGTCTTGATACTGTTCAGCCAAAAAGGTGCTGTGATGTGTACACAGAACTAGGATCTGGCTCATGAACTAAATTATCTCCCTGGCGTAGCTGTTCACAGAAAGTGTGTTAATTTGAAGATATCTGTAATTTTATGTCCTTGTGCTTTTCTTGAATTCTGATTTGGATTTAACTACTCCCACTCAACAGGATTTTCTATGCACCATAGCTCAGTCTTGACCTTTTCCTGCTAGCTAACACCTAATCCCACCAAACTTTGAAAAACCTAATGATTGTTGTACAGGAATAATCTTTTCTACAGAAGATGTACACAGTCTATTGAGACCTACTCTGACCTTGACCTAACAAAATTAACAACTAAGCAGCATACTGTTGGGTGAACACTTCCTTTTGCTAGGCAACAGGTGTTCTACACCTCCCCAGATAGCAACTTTATGAACTTAAATTTACATTTTTGGTTTGAAAAATCATATTTTTTACAAGAATGTAAACAAAAATAGTACATGCATCTCATTCTTGAGTTTTAGAATAGGTAGCCAAACACTTTATCATGTGAATGGAATCAGATTTGACTCACTGACAGGAGTAAACTTTTAACAGTGCTCTAGAAGACAGGTAGTCTTGTTGAGATCTGATCTTGGCACTGTTTTCCAAAAACAGCTTAAGGAAATATTGTTGCTTGACATAATGCTGGATATTAGAAAGTCTGAGTTTTCTGATTGCAGACTAGATGTGTCTCTGACTATTCAATATTATGAATTCTGATAAAACCCATGGAAAATGTAAGCAGAAATTTGATATAACAGGGACTCATGAGCTAATACTCTTTCAGCCACAAGAATATGTATATATATAGGTAAATATCTCTGCAAAAGAGAATTTTCTATCTTGAAGTTACTATTTACCTTTACGAACAGTGAAAAACCTGTAGAAAACCAGGTGGATTCTGAAACCACTATCGCTGAAATAGAAAAGATCATCGAGGACTCAGTAAAATAGATAACATATACATATAGCAAGGCCTGAGCTTGGCACCAAAGGTATAGACATCTATGAGGTGTTTTGGAGGTTAAAGAGGCTGAGGAAACAGAACTCTTGAAGTTCTTTGTTGTAATTCTTTTTTTCTTTTTTTTTTATTTGAAAAGGGGAGATATATGAATAAAGTGGGTTATGGGACACACTATCTAGACCAGGGGCCTCTGGTGGTCTAGTGGTCAGGGTGCAGGACTCTCACCACTGCGACCCGGGTTCGATTCCCAGCCCCCCGGGCAGATGGAGCTCGTCAGCCTTGTAAGGCAATCCATCTAAGAGAAGGTCACTCTAAACAAACCTATGTCCTGGGGACCTCACTGCCACTGTCCAAGTTTGCTCGGCCCCGGCAGATGAACCTCAGGATTAAAGGGTGGGCTCAGTTCAGCGCACGCTGTGTCTCACCTAAAAAATCCACTGCGCAGGCTCGAAGGGTTAATGACCTTTCCCAAATCTTCGCTCGCGAAGACTGGCCATTATTATTGTATCTAGACCAAATTCTATATGTAGATTCCTGTAAAGTGCCTTTTAATCTCCTGCAACTGTTTACTTTTTTGTAAACTAAATACGTTTATTTAGTTTATTTATACTAAATACTAATACATATTAGTAAATTTACTGTGATAAAGTACTACTCTAGGTGGAAAATCTAGCAAAGTAAAAATAAGATAAATACATTTAATGGAAAGATTCTAACTAAGCAGAATGTTTAATGTTTGGAAATTGAATCTTGTGGAGGGAGCATTATCTAAGAAGTTGATTTCTCAGCAAACAAAACTAATTTTACAGGTGGAAAATCAACAAACTGGGAAGGAGGTATTCGTGTGCCAGGTCTTCTCCGTTGGCCTGGAGTGATACAGGCTGGTGCCTATATTGATGAGCCAACAAGTAACATGGATATATTTCCTACCGTAGTCAAACTTGCGGAGGCACAGTTACCCTCTGACAGGTATGCTCTGCAGTCATCTCTGTTTTAGAGAAAGTGTCGTGAGTGTTTTATACATTCTGGTGATGTCTATTAAGATAGAGGTGAGAATGTAAGTAAGAAACTGGGTTTTATCCTTACAATAGTATGTTGTCTCTTTTCATATTGACATACTGATATATTTTACAGAAACATTGTGTGTAAATACAGCTTAACTTGCAGAACAAGCACCAAGCACCAAAAAGATAAGAGAAACCATCAGAGCAACATACTGTCAAATCAAACCTGGAAATATTTACCAAAAGCAAAAACGAATGTATCAAAACAGTTGTGTTCTGCATGAGTGAATGTGGTAGAAAAAGGAACTGCAATTGTAAATTACTTTAAACTTCATAGCCAGCTAGGCTTTTCTCACAAGTGTTTGGGTTTTTTTGTTTGCCTGTTTTTTGGGTTTTTTTTCCTGTTGTTTTTTTTTTTGGGGGGGGGTTGTTGGTTGGTGGTTGATTTTTGGTTTTGTTTTTGTGTTTGTTTGTTTTTGTTGTTCTCGTCGTTGTTGTTTGGACTTTTTTTCCCCTATGCCGAGTTAGTGAAAATAATCCCTTACAGATTTTTGCAGCCTGATAAGAAAACTCACTGGGTTTCTGAAATTCATAAGATACCTTACTGACACTGCTACATCTCCAGACTTTGTCTGGTTTGGGAGATACCCAATCTCAGCAGCAGTACCTCCGCTTAAGTGCTGTTGCCCTCCAAATCCAGTAAGCAGAGAAACCTGCTGATAAACATATCCTTCAACATCTACAACACACAAACAGCACAAAGCATTGAGAACCCACATGGGAAAGCCCAGTGCTGAGCAGAGTCATTCTGCTAATGATGATTCATTGAGTGCTTGAAGGAAATGGCAGGGTAGGACAAGTGTAAGACATGAAAAATTAGTCAGATTGGTCCTGAGAAATGCCCTACAAGTGGTAACTGCCAAACCTCAGCAGTTCAGATTGGTCCTTATGTGGTAGATACTATGCAGGTTGTTTTCATATTGCTTGAGTGGAGACTAAGTACTGATGTTTTCTCTGATCTCTTTGATAGAAATCCCAATATACTTGTGTAACTTCCACTTGTAGGTTGCTCCACTCTGATTCTTCTGTAAGATTTCTTCTGTAGACTGGATGCTGTAAGTACTGCTTCATGTTAGGTCATGGACTATCTTGAAGCATTTTCCATCCAGCAGCTGAATTCCTATTACTCCACTGAATTCCTCCTTAGAAATAAGAAAAATTAATACAGTTGGGATTCAGTCACTGTGAGGGAGCAGGTTAAAAAAAAAAAAAGGAGGAGGTGCTCCTAGTTAAAGAAGAGAAATTATTCATCAGAAAGAGTCTTATATATTCCTCTGAAACTGGCAGCTCTAGGAATGCAAGAGTATTGGTGACATATTAGTGGAGATGCCCTTTTCCCTATCAACAGGCTCTAAAACAGAAAGTGTACAATATACATGCTCTTAGTTTGTTAATGAGCAAGCCTGCAGGGGCAAGACAGGAGTCTGTCACTCAGGCAAGAAAACACGACAAATTGAAAGTGGGACAGACTCTAATTCAACAGACCCCCACAGTCAAGGATGTACTCAGAAGGCAGAGTTATCAGATAACATAGCTTTAGGAGTTCCAGGCTGTTTTCTTGGCTACCATTTGAAAAAAGTGCTACTCATAATGGCTCTGTTGCATACAGTTGCTGCCATGAATTTAATCATCATATGTAGCTTATGGCTTAAAAAAGTGAAGTTAGTACCTGTCTTGTTACACTAACATGAAAAATGTTTCATGGTAATGAAAATTAACATAGACATTTTTAAACTTTTTATAAGTTTCAAAAAGTTTTTATGAGACGTTGCTCAAAATGCTTAAGAAAGAATTACTTGCTGATATGTATATCAGCAAAAACTAATTTCCTATAAAACTTATTGTAAAATTTGTAATTCATACCAGGTCAAAAAGGCAGATTGTGATTTCTCCTCTTCCAGCTGATTCGAGCAATTCAAAGGCTTAATTTATGGAAACATTTAAAAGCCTTACTTATTTTATAAGTCAATTTTTATGTAAATTGACTGACTCCTTCAGCGCATGATCAGAATTGTCCAGAAGCATTTAGAGGATTTATATACATATCTATATATACACCAATGCATGTGTATGTCTGTCTGTCTGTCTGTAGTTGATAAATATGTATTTAAACATAGTTGATTTTCAAATTTGAAACGACTACTTCTGTCTTAAATTCAGGCATGCATAATATGCTAGACAGAATTCTCACCATTACTTCTGGGGATGCTAACAGAGGGCAGCATATATTTCTCTAGTTTAGTTTTAGGATTACTTTGGCCAGGCTACTCCCAAACGCTTGAGCAGGTACACGTGAAGGACTGTGTTGTAGCAATTTATTCACATATATCTGGTCACTTTCTCATTTAAAAAAAAAAAAAACAAAAAACAAAACAGAGTTGAGAAAACAACCATTCATAATGAAAAAATGTAAAATTAATGTTTACTTAAGTAATGTAAAAATCAAAGGAAAGAGCACACGAAGGTTTTTCTTTGACTTGACCAGATGGAGGTGGCCATTCAGATTTTGGGTTTTTTTACTAGCAGATGTGCAGAGTTATAGTACTTTCTCAGTCAAGTGAGGTTTGGATTCTTCTGATTTTGAAATGCTTTCCTATTCAGAATTATTGATGGACATGACCTGCTGCCCTTACTTCAAGGAAAAGTTACTCGATCTAAGCATGAATTTCTCTTCCATTACTGTAATGCATATTTAAATGCAGTGCGCTGGCATCCAGGAAACAGTAAGTAAACTTGCCTGTTCACATTTTAAATATTTAATATTATTTTTATTGCCGCTTGAAAAGAATCAAAAGGAAGCCTTGGGCTATAGTAACAAAAAATTGTTTAAAATATCTAGGCTTTTTCCTTCTCTTTCACTTTTCTCTTTGCTACAATGTACCTATTCACCATTTCACTGTTTGAACATTAGTTTGTTGCTATACATTAATGTTACATATCAATGCAACACTGAGATCTGTGGTATCGGAAAATTTCCTTTTTCAAAACCTTCCTGAGAGAATCTGTGTTACAGAATGAAGTAGTCAAGGTTAATTCTTACACTGTCCTAAAAATATACAGGTAATGGAATGGCTTGCTAAATAACAGCACAAGTATGATGTCAGTCTGGCTGTTTTTATTACTCAGATAGCAAAGTATAGAAGAATCACTGAGTCAAAGTCATAATTATCCAATAAATGAATATAGTATTATAAGGTCCTTTTTCATGTTTTTTATGAACGACATAATTTTATCTTGTAGGCCAAGGAAAAAAGCATTTCTCACTCTTTTGCTCCTTTTTCACTTACAGCTCACTGTTTCTAGTAGCACCTTCCACATTAACCAAAGCTTATTTCCTTTTCTATAAAAATCTCTGTGCTGAATGAAGTTAAACACACATTTGTCCCATCTCACTTGACACTCAAAGTGACGACTTGTGTTACAGCTTCAAAATGATGATCCAAGACAAGCTTTGGCATCAGGTTTTTTTTTATTTAAGTACTTTGGGAAAAGATTTGTTTAATAGTTAATGTGCAAACTTAAAGTGAGTTGGAAACGTTATCTTCTTGGTCATCCGTAGGCTGACTTTCTACCTGTCTTGGACTTAAAACTAGGAAAAGGGAAAATATTACATGTCACGTTTATTTACCATTACTTTGCCTATTTGTCTTGCATTTGATAAATAATCATAAGGCAGAACCAAGCAATCAGATCTAGTACTCTTTTGTATATGATGTTGGATGAAATTATTCTGAGTCATTATGAGAGAAGTAGACAGAGCTTTTGGCAGGCAGAGAGGCATTTTTTGTCAAACATACACCTTTGCAAGATGACCTATCCCTTGTCTGAGGAAAGGGTCAGCTTTATTATTCACTGAAGGGTAATGTGGTGGGAAATGAGTGGGAGTAACAGTGGGGGACTAGTCTATTGTATTTATCTGATGAGTAACAGTGTAGATTGTTATTCTTCCTTTCACCAAGGCATTTAAAGGACAAAGCCCACTCAGAACCTGGCAATAACATTTTCTTAACATTGGGCTGATGTTTGTAGAAGGTTGTTATGGCTTAATTCCAGATAGCAACTAAGCCCCACACAGCCACTCTAACCTGGTGACATGAGGGAGAGAATTGGAGGGGTAGAAGTGAGAAGACTTGTGGGTTGAGATAAAGTTTAATAGGTAAAGCAAAAGCAACACGTCAGCAAAGCAAAACAAGGAATTCATTCACTATTTCCCATTGGCAGGCAGATGTTCAGCCATCTCCAGAAAAGCTGGGCTCAATCACACATACTGGTGACTTATGGAAAGTGGAAAACAAATGCCATCACTCTGAATGTCTCCTTCTTCCTTCTTCTTCCCCCAGCTTTATATGCTGAACATGATGCCATATGGTGTGGGATATCCCTTGGGTCAGTTGGGATCAGCTGTCTCAGCTGTGTCTCCTCTCAGCTCCTTGTGCACCCCCAGCCTGCTCACTGGTGGGGTGGGGTGAGAGGCAGAAAGGCCTTGGCTCTCTGCAAGTGATACTCAGTAATAACTAAAACATTCCTGTGTTATCAACACCATTTTCAGCACAAATCCAAAACATAGCCCATACTAGCTCATCATCAGTGAAGAGAATAAACTCTATTCCAGCCAAAACAAGCACAAAGGGGTTTTGTTATGCTACCTTGTCAGCCTACATTGAGAGTAGGCAATACTACAGTGAGAGTAGACAATAGCCGGGTATTTCTCTCTGCTATCTTTTGTAGGTATCCTCTCTGAGGGTTTAACACCTTCTTCTTTCTTACTTGTCCAATCTTAGATCTTCAAAAATGCCTTTTCTAGGTAGGCAATGCAATCGGATTTGTAAAGATATTTGTTGAAGTCAGCTAAAGTCTCACCCCTGTTTATGTCTCCACTACTTGTTATTGTCTAAGAGAGATAAATATGCTGGCATTGCAGCTGTAGGCACCCGATGCTATCTGCTTTGTTATGGGTACTCCTGTGGAAAAACAAGTATGGTTGGTTTTTCTTCTGATATGTCAGCAGCTCTACATGGTGCAACTAATAATTTCAAAGTGCATTATATTATTAATTATTAGTTAGTGTTATTGTCTTATAGCCTCCCACCATAGCTCACTCTTTACAGCTTATCTCAGAGTCCATCCATAGTTGCTATTTCTGCTACTATTGAGTGATATTTTAGTATGTGAAAATTAATACAAGTAAAGCAAAAATATAGTGCAATGGTTTGGGTTGTTTTTTTTTCTCCTGGAGAAGCAATTATTTTGAACATTTGATTCAAAAATGTTCAGAGCTTTTGTCTAGTAGCAAAGAACTAAATTAGAAGTATCCTATAGTGACAGTTCTTACCTTATATTTAGGAATACATCCAAGAAAGTGAATAAGGTGTCATGTTCATTAAAAACAGACTAGAAAGCTGGAAAATGGTGGAACTTTCACTTAACCTCAGTATGCTACTATTATCACTTGCAAGACTGTAAGTCTTCAGGGTTTGGTTGTAGACTGAGCACTGTTTCCCGCTCTACATGTATTCCATGTCTAACATGCTCTGTCACCTAAATAAAAACATATTCCTCCATGAGCTCATGCATTTTCCAGTATCCAGAAATGACTGTAGAATCTCTCTTCATTTAGTTGCTCCTTGCCAATGACAGTGATACTAAGGAAAAATGCATATACCAAGAATTGAGAGGGAAGCAAAAGTTCTGCTAAGCTATTTAGTCTCTTTTTTCCTTCATCACTCCACAGTTCCCTTAGTAACTTTATCTTTGCCATTGTTAGATTTCAACTGTGCTTCAGTCTGAAACCCTTTTTTTTGGTTTAATTTATGAATCTTAGGTTAAAATTTAGTGTATGTTAAATTTCTAGTAGTTGCACACCTTTTCCTTGCTTGCAAGCTTCCAGAGTCTGACTTAAGCAGATGTGTTTCTCACATCATTCAGGGAAGGTCAGAAGCTTCAGAGTGAACAATTACCATTTTGCATTTATATATTTAGAGGCTAAGCATTCCTCATAACCAAATCAATACACATCTTCATTAAGATATATTAGTTAGGTCAGTTATTACATTCACAATATAATTTCCCCTTCATCAGCCCTTTGAAGGAACATTTAGAGGATATGTGCCACACAATGCTTTTTTCAACCAACACTTTCAGAATTTAAGCCTTGTGCTTTCTACAGAGACATGAGGAAAATAATGTCTCTTTTTTCTCTTTTCCTCCTTTCTCAGCCACAGAAATAAGTTAACACTATTTTTTTCTTCATCTCTCTTTGACTCACAATTTACCTGATGCTAGAACATAATGCACATTATTCTTCACATTCTGAATTAAAAAAATGAATGAAATATCAGGCAATATTCTTTGCTCATGATTCTTGTCTCGTTCTCGCAGATTCATGCATGTGGAAACTTGCTGTAAGTGCCTTGAAAATACAGTCCTAGTCCTCAGAGGATGATTTCCTATTATTTTGAAACCTTATAAATACGTGTAATTTAAATTATCTGTTAAAAATATATAAAGACGTGCTAAAACAGCATCAACAAAGTACAGCCATTTCCCATTAACAATAATTATTCTCCGCAGCTGCCTGGTGTATCATATAGGTACCAATATATGAAAGGAGCAACTTTAGAAAAAAACACTAAATTTTCTTTCTACCTAGTAAGATGTAATCACCTATTTTGTTTTTTAAATAATTGAGTAATTTTTGTATCATTAGGCCTTTTCAATATGAAAACTAAACAGATGTAGGATATGCCTTTATTTTCTTGAGCTGAGCCACTATTCTGTGGTGTATGCCAGATTATGCTTTGGCCTATTTTAAGTTAGATCACATGTTCTTCTGCTCAAGCAAGTTGACCAGTTCTTGTGTATTTGCTAATGTTATAATTTAGCATTTCTGAGTATTAAAAAACTATCAAGAGCTCTGTCTCCAGAACATTACTGGCATATGAATCAGTGCTAACAAAAATGCATTGCTATGACAACTTAATTATAAGTGGAGAATTAATCAGATACAGAGCAAATCTACAGTTGAATGGAACTACTGCATCTTTCAGACTGCTATGATTGTGTGCAAAATTTTGATTTGATAAGGAGGAAATATATTATAATACTGTGTAATAAACTCAGAAATATAATGTAATACAGTCCGCATTAAAAAGAAATCATGATCTTCATAGTATTTTGGTACTACTAATAAAAATATACTAATGTTTTTGATAAATGCTAGAGTGATTTTACTAGCAGAACTTCACCTTTTCTAATTCAAAATATATTTCATTATTCAGTGAAAAATGTCACTCAGTAAATAAAAGAAAAAGAGATGTGCTGTGGCAAGTTAAATTGAAGTACACTAGACCACAGAGTCAAACTAGCTTATCATGCAAATATAATGACTTTTAAAGACAGTAGCAGTTCACTAAAAAACATTATAAAGAAATTTCCTGCTTTGCCTCACTTACCAAACAGGATACATTTCATTTGGTGTTTATACTAAGTTTCTTGTACGTTGTGATCTGCTGCATTTATTGAAAATAGTTCAATCAAATTCTTTCTGTATTATCACAGAATTCATAGCCATGCTATTCCTGGCTGTCGCAATGTTCTCCAGCATCATGAGTATTTCATGAGACACATTTTGTTCTTTGGCTAGAGGTTACAGGCTTTTCCCAGTCTCGCATTTAGCCTTTTCTACATTTTCAGCTGTTACAAGTTAAACACTAACAAAAAGAGAATGAGAGAGGAATATTTTGTTTTGTAGTTTTCACACTGGATAAATTTACAGAATAGTGTTTTGGGGATTTTTAAGAGGTTCCTCCGGATTTAGTTTGACTAAAGGCATTGGAGTGATAGTAAACAGAGTACAAAGCATGAAAAATCTGCTCAGAATGACTATTTTATAGCAACTGCTGGTTTGGACAGGTACAACCTTTCTTGTGAAATTGAGTTAAAATAAGGCCTGTTTCTGAAGAAATTAAATAGGAGGATTATCTTGCACTTTTCCTTACCTCTCAAAAGCACTGTGTTATGCATGCCTTAAGGGTTAGTAAGGGTTACCTTATTAATTAGGAGGCTTGCATTATTTACAATGCCATTCTAAGCTTATCTTTTTTGTAATATCACGTTGAGTGTTAGTAGTTAAAACTGTAAAGTGAATTCATTTGCTTAAAGAACACTGGCTTGTGAGAAAATATTGTACTGAGAGGGAAAGTGCAGGAGTTGGAGTTTAGACAGGTAGCAAAAGCTGGAAAACCTCTATGAAGCTCCATAGAATCAGCTTGAAATATTTTTTCTACATTCAAGTTCTCAGTGTGAGAGTAAGTGAATCTAGTGGTTGTCTCTAGCAAACAGAAATGTATTAATTTGTATATGACAGAGATTTTGGAGTGTAAGTGGTGTCAATACACTTCTGTTTGAAAATGCCAGTTGTTCAGCCCTCTTAGTGCATCTAAGAAATGCAATCATCCAAACATCCACAAAATAAATTAACAGTTCTGTTTTCCCTGAAGTAGAAAGTATTAGGAATATCTCTAAGTACTTGTTATTTTAAAGATGTCTCCTAATATTGCTTTTACTTTCTTAATATAAACAAGAAATTTCAATTCATACATTCCTTAAAGCCTCATAAGCCTTTTTTTCATTACTTCCTTAGTAATAGGAGAGCATTTTTTCAGTGTGATGGTGAATGAATGCTATGGTATCTTCATATGTAAACTGTGGGATGTGCTTGTCATACACAGTAGACCCATTGGCAGAACCCTTGTCTAGTTTTTTCCTATTCTTTTTACTTGCTTCCCTGAGGAGCTTTTTCCATTTACAGTTTATTTGCCTTCTCTCTGGGGAACAAAGGACTTGGATTATGTTGTTACAGATTAGTAAAGATTCACATTGACCCTGAGAATGCCAACAGTTATAGTTCCTTTCATTGCTTAACAGGACAAAGGAAGGTAAATTTAATAGAGGCTTGATCCAGAACTTTCTTCTTTTGCACATCTTCAAAGGGACAGATACTACCATGTGACTGTAACTGTTGTCAAGGAAACATTTTGTTTTCTTACAAAGGAATATCTTTTTTTATCAGATCTTATCATACCAATCTCATATCTTTTCTCAGAAAATAAATGAGAAAGGATAAGACAGAACGGGTAAATATCTGAAGCGGTAAAATTTTCCTATTGTCACAAAAATTTTAGATTTCTAGCTAGAAATAATAAACTTTTTTGTAGTAAAAGTAAAATTGATATAGGAACACTTTTGTCTTAGAGAGCCATTCCCCCAGTGAAAGACCGTGGTAAATGTCATATGACATTGACATTATGCACACAGACTTTCAGTGATCATATCACACTGCTTTTTCTTCATATAAAAATAGCAACCTTAACGTATTGGTCTTGAATTCAAGATTTCCTGACCTAAATTAGTAATGTTTTTAGTGAACAGGGAGAGGTTGACAGGTTTCAGTGATCATATAAAGGCAAAGGCATTTAAAGCAGATAATTCAGTATTATTTAAACTTCAGTTTTAATGGCTTGCTGTCTGATATTGTGTCATGCACTTGTGACATGTACAAAAGAAAAATTTTAAGAGCTAACACTTAAATAGAAAAAAGTATCTGAGTTAGAACAACTGTCTAATATTTTTAAATATATCTATAAAGTTAGCAGTAGTCAAAACAAATGTAAATAACAACAACTACATGAAAGAATAGATAAAAATGCACTGCAACTTTCAAAAATTAATTTCAGCTTAACAAGTAACATAAAAAGTGGGTCTTTAACAGTATCTGGAGCATTACACTTCCAAAAATATCTTTAGTTCAGTGCTGGATTTAAGCCTGCAGCATTTTGCATGTTACATTCAGAACATAGCGCTGATTCATCCTTATTTTAAAATCAGATTCAAATGGCATATGGTGTCTTAGGCAATGTTCTTCAAGGGAAGTAGTTAATACATGCACAACCCACATAGACTATTCGGTGTGCCACCGCTTCTAACATCATATTATTACTCCTAGAAAATAAAGCAAAGTATTTGTTTATTGAGAAATTCTCTGGAAACTTGACTGTCAAGAGCAAGGTGACTTCTCGGTGTGCCATAAAAGACCATGCCATGAAAGGCAGAAGTAATTGTAGAAGAAAACAGTGGATGGTCTGAGGGTAGGTGCACTTGGACAATATTATGCTGGAGACCATATGTTGATCTGTGGATGATGTGTAGTTGCTTCTGAATGAAAGTTCTTACCAGTACTTTAGACAGACAACACGACCAGAAATACTCAATTATCAGTGTAATTGTTCTCAGCCTGAGAAAAGCTCACACTGCAGTACAAACAGTGAGCTTTCTGTTGCTTTCAGAGCTTTTTTTGTGGTCTTAAAGTATCAGAGGACACATAATGCATTGCATTGTTCAAGTATCTTTTGTTAAGACATCCATAGTTTCCTAAAACTGAAAGTAGGGGGATAAACCCCCACAACAAAAAAACCAAACAGCTTTCTATAATTTGTTTCTTGTTTTGTTGTTCTTAGTAGGGAAATTTTGTAGATGGATTTGTATGAACAATTTTTGAAACCGAAAACAACTACATTTCACTAGTAATTTGTTATTATAGTTCTTTCAATGACTTCTTAGTAGAAATGCAAATTCGGTGAAGTAGTATAGAATAAGTTCTTACAGATGTGACATTTTTCAAATTTATTCAAATTTTTACCCTCAAGTTTATTGAAAATAATTTTTCAGATGGAGTTCACAGTTCCATTGGGCAATGGAACAGGCTCCCCAGGGAAGTGGTCACAGCACCAAGCCTGACAGAGTTCAAGAAGCGTTTGGATGATACTCTCAGGGACATGGTGTGACTCTTGGGGACGGTCCTGTGCAGGGCTAGTTGGACTTGATGATCCTTATGAGTCCTTTTCAACTTAGCATATTCTGTGATTCTGTGATATTAAGGAGATATTTTATGGTCCCATAGACGTGGTACTCTAATGCAAACATTTCTGAGACTCACTCCTCTTCAAGACTGACATTTTAAAGCAAAATAGGTTTCTACCATTCATAGTAGAGGGGGAAGTTAGAAATCATGGTGCAGTAACAGCATTAAAAGTCAACAAGATCATAAAACCCCAATAAAGATCATGATAATTTAGCACTTAGAATTAGCACTGGTGCAATAAAGAAAGGGTGACCCTTTTAATAATAGGAAATATTAGTCATCCTTAAGATAATTTTGTCATTACCAAATGTGTGCTAATTTTTCATGTATAACCTGTTACCTGTCTGTTGTACATTAATTTTTAAAAGGTATTATATCAGAGAAGCAATATTCTCAATCACCTCACATGCTTCGTGAAAAGAGTAGAGTCTTCAAACTCCATAGAGTCTTCAAACTCCATAAAGTCTTCAAGATTAACTTAATTATATTGTCTGGACTCTCTTTAATGCCATAGGATGTCATACAAGCAGCTTTTCAGTCTGTGGCTCTTTTCCATCTGTATGGTCCTGTTCGGTGGTGAAGGGAGACTGAATCTCATTATAGTTACCTAAGCATTAGTTCTTATCCTTGACAGCAAAACTACTTAGCCAGCAAAGCATTTTAGTTTGGGCTCAACAATGTCTTAAGCTACTGTGCTGTTGATGACTCCCATTTAAATTCTCTACTGTAGCTCTTCTTTTTTTTTTTTTAATAGAATTGTAATTTTTGAAGATTTTTGTTGATTCACACCTTTTTCTTTATTTATTTTTTTTTAAACAGGCAAAGTGCCCCTCCTATCCCTACCCAATTCCAAGCTCCAAATACTTTTTTATGTTGCAATAGCCAGCACTGCTAATAAGTTGTTTGGTGGAGCTGCTAAAGTAGTACCCTGATACATATGCACAAAGTTAGAGAGAGGGAATAGCAGAGTATAAATAGGGTAATGAAGATTTTGACTTTAGCACAACAAAAGTATGAGGTAGAAATATTAAACAAGATGTTGTGAGTAAATAAATCTACCTGAGCGAAGAATTACTTATTCTCTAAAAATGGTTTATCAACACACTCTGGAGTTTCTTTTAAATGCACTGTTCTCCAGTTCTAGAACACTCTGGGAAACATTAAAATTAGGACTCTTATGTCCACAGTGTCTTAGAACTGCAATTCCTGTAGTCCCACCAGGAAGAGGGTCCACTTTTTCCTACAACTGGTCATGGAGGCACTTCCCTGCACTTTCTTGACTTCACTACTTCTTCTCTTAAACTATCCCAACCTTCAGCCTAGCAAATGGGGATTTGTTGCAACTACATTGCTGTTTGGTTTTGATCAGCTGTTACTTTTTTGTCCTAGGCATGGTTAAATTTTATTACAGGAAAATGCAATTCCTGCCTACAATATGTAGGTTTTAAGTTGTTTATATGAAAATGGGGTTTGCTGTAGCATTTCCCTGTCTGTTTTATGCAGCATACCTAACTTAGAAGTGAAAAAAATGGGTTTTTAATATATATATTCGCATCGTGTGCTCTATACAATATCACGATTTTATTGTCTGCTTTCTCAAAGCCTGATCCTCAAACTGAATTTTGATTCATAAGTATTATATAGAAGCTTTAAGTTGTGAGTTTCACCTATAGAGGATGATATTGCTAGTTCTATAACACTGAGTGGTGGATTGCTTGTAGTATTTATAGCTGACAATGATTTTTTGACTCTGAAAGGCAGTGCAATTGTTACTAAAACCAATTTTCAGCTGTAGCCAGAGGCTCTAAGACCATACATCTTTATGATTCAGAAACAACTGTAGCTCATGAGCGTTCAGGTCAGTTTTCAAAAAGCGACTTACAAGAAAGTCTGGGATAAACAAAACTTATCTTTTGTTTTCCAGAGGAAATCTGTTTCATCAGTGAGGACTATTTGTAAGTATGCCGTGAAGGCATGAGCTTATGCACAAGTATGAGGACAAGTATACGTTTCACAGAAGTGAAGATGGTTTGAATTATGCTGTGAGAGGGAAGTTTTGCCCTAAAGCTTGGAATTTGCTAAAAAAAACCCCAAATATCATTTGGAAGAATTTATCCTAACAGAGCTGGTCAGCATAAGAACAACAAAGCTAGAATCAAGCAAATGACAGAGACAAGAAAGAGTAACTATTGTGTTGTGCTGAAACCGAGGGTTTGAATAGCTGACATTTTTCCTTTTTTTTTTTTAAACAAATACAGAAAGCATATAGAATTCTGTTTGGAGTCCTGTTTGCAATGGTCACTTTTAAACTTTGAAGGAAAACTTTGGGACTTCATACGTTATTTCGATTTTCATTCTCTATTTTTTTTCTTTTGCATCTGGAAAAGAAGGTTAGTGATCTGATGCATTCTTTAGAAAATAAGAGACTTGAAATAGGGATTATAATGAAATTAAATCCATTATGAAAAATGGATTATTATACTTGAAATATTTGGATTATGATATTTGAATTCATCAAAATTAGCAACATTTACAGGTTTTTATTACATCTAACATTATTCTATTGAATATCATACTTTGACAGTTTTCAAGTTTATCCTGAAAATCTTGCAAAATGTATTAATAGGCTTATCTTAACACAAGAGTAAGTACTGAGCTCAAATGCCTCGGTTCAGTTTCACGGTCAGTGGAAACATAATCAGTCAGTGGATAGAAAAGCAACTGGGAGTTGCAAAAAAATTGTACAAGAATACATGTTGTTTGCTCATATGCTTCAGTTCATTCAACTCTGCTCTAGTAAAGCGGTTTGATCATTTAGAAATTCTGGTGATCTCAAGAATGCCAAGTAGCTCCAAACAGCAGGCAGCAAAAAGCTGGCTTAGAAAACCATGCTGCTATTCACAGAGATGCTGTAATAATCAAGAAAAAGGTGCTGAGAAATGCTTTAACTGGATTTTGAAACCTGATAGTAAATAGATTATACAAAGACTGTAGCTCCTGACCTGATCATTATCAAAGGCCTCTTTTTCTTATCCCTTTTATGTGCCAAAGTATTTGAGGTCTCCAGGTAGGAAGTGTTTGAATATCTGCCAGTGCTTTTAAATAGTGATGACATACTGATGTGTGAAAAAAACCCACACCAAACCAAAACAACAACCTTGAACCAGGTTCTGAGAAGTATATTTGAATGTTTAGCAACTAGCAGGTTGAACTAAAAAAAAGTGAATGTACCACTTGTATTTCACAAAATATTTTTGGGTACACATCTTTCAAAGCATTTAATCCATTGTAAGTATTGTAAATACAAACAATTGAGAAATGTTTGTATTTTAAAGACAGACAATATGAAAAAATTAACATATTACTCTCTTTAACAGCTTAAATGTGAAAAAAGTATATATTTTTATCTTTTAATTAAGAAAATTAAGTATAAATTATTTGAATGCTGCAAAGGATTGTTCCATTAGTGGATATTTTTCAAACTTAAGATGTTGGCAAATGATTATAAGGACAATGTCTATGTGTCAAACTTGATAAATCTCTGTTATTGCTATGGTATGGAAGAGTCAGCAGCAGGTTTCTACCTCATTAACATGTGAACCTCAGAGGCTGGCTGAGCCTGTCAATGCTGGACACAAAAGAACAGTTCCCATGACAATTATACTTGGTCTTTCCTAACCAATTTCAAGCGATTTGTTCACTTTGTGGACTAAATTGACCTCAGATATATCCTTACCACTCTGCATTGTTAGATTTTGTATTTCAGTTGCTACATATTTGCAAAAGGTGTATGAGAACACATTGTGTCTCAGCCAGGTAGAGCAGGACCTTTAGGAAGGCTTAAACTGTCTGCATTCTTGGTTATGCAGCGATCTGTACAGCTGTGTAATGTGTCTGTATAGGGGCATCTTATTGCTTCTCTAAAAAATTTTGATCTGTTCTTGGGGACATGGTTGTGGAAGCAGATAACCTTTTTTGCATTTAACTTTTTGGTCTTTTTATGTTAGATTGGTGAGAAGAAAGTAGTAATCAAAAGTTCTGAAGTTAAAGCTAGATAGACATGAGATTCAGCAGGACAGGAAAACCTTTTGAAGTAGAGGTGAAGATCTGGATGATAGAAAAATTGTTTAGCAAGTCCATCTGCCTGGCCCAACTTCCTTTTGAATGTGATTTCTCTAATCCTAACTGAATTTCCCTAATCCTAACTGAATTTCAGGTGCCTTTTTACGTCTACAGAGTCTAAGTGCCAAGACCTCAGGAATACTGACTCAGTATCAGTAAAGAGACAGTTTAAGCTTGGACATGGGTGAATGACAGCTAGTTAGAGGCTTCTTTGGAAGTGTAAGAGAAAGTATGTCTTAACTAATGACTAGATGAGATTGAGGTAAATGTCTGAACAAATCGGGGTAGGGACACAGGCAAAGGGGCAGGAACGTGGGAGGTACTGGGGAAGGAAAAGGTGAATGGTGGCTGTCTCCTCTCTGCAGCTTCTTCAGCCTATCAGAGAGGGAAGCAGGGAAGCGGGCATGCCTGGGCATGCCCGGGAAATACAAATCCTGGGAAAACATACAATGTCTATATTTATAAACACATAAGAACTGTAAAGTTGGTATCATAAAGTCCTGTCAATTGCTGTACGTTTTTCTCCATGCCTGGAACCTCTCCCATCCTGAATATTGTTCCTTCACACTTTGACGAAGAAACTAGCTAAAATTGAGAGATGAAGGCTGAGTTTGCAGAACTGTGAATTAAAAATTTAACGTAAGCTTCAACAGTCAAAAAACAACTACCAGTATGCAGATGTTTGCCTTTCACAATATCCTTTGAGTGCTGTCATCACTCTTAACTGCAGTGAGGAGGAAGGGCATATATAAAATTTATATCTGTCATGTAATGCCAAAAGCACTTTCAGTAGTTCTGAGGAAGTACAATGTGTAACTGAATGACTTCAGTCTGCAAGCTGTTTTATATTCTATTTATTTATATTACTTCCTAGAACACAGGGTTAGAGCTCTTAAAGAAAACCATAATGTTGGGCAAAAAAATGTAAAAGTAAAAAGATATAGGATTTCATGCTCAAGGATGAAGCTTTCTTTGTTTAGCTCATCTTTGTAACTGTCTTGCTTAACAGAGCTTGGACCTCATAGTGCCACAATAATTAATAGTAAGTATTGCATTAAGTTTATGAGATAAGTACCCTCTTCAAAGATACTTTGGGGCATGCTAGAATTATTACATTGAATTATATAGTTAGTTAAAAATAGGAGATCAAGCCAAAGAGAACAAACATTGTCTCTACCACCTCATTCACACCACTGCTGGGTGTGACCACACCCTCCTTCAAGTGTGCTTCAGGGGGAAATAACAACCACTAGGATTCCTTTTGCCACTCATGTATCATGGAAAAACCCTCAAACACCCCCACCTTTCATGACCCATGAAAATAATTGGCTAGAAGTTTTAAGTCATTTTTAGGAGAGAGATCAGACACTGCCTGAAGTTCTAGCAATTTTGTGGGTTTTTTTGCACAAAAATGTAAGCTAATATAGCACAGATAATGAAGGACAATGGCTCCATTGCTGCTTCCTTCTAGTTTGAGATGAACTCACTCCATAGCAGATAACAGCTGAGCACTCTGGACATTGTGTAGGACTATCCTATGAATCCCTCCAGGAGGCCCAAGAGCTGGGAAGAGCTTTATTTAAACCCTGCACTCAGGTCCATGCATCACATAGCTCAAAAACCACCTGGACTTACCTGGATATTCTAAGCAGTATGTCATTGTACATATCCATGTATATTCCAGAAGAAGAAAAGGCAACAAGATTTTACCAATAAAATGCTGAGTAACTGAGAAATTTATGTGTGAAGGTAGAGGATGTTGCTAAACAGACGTGAGTTTAAGCTTCAGGGTGTTAAGTGAATGCTGAACACTGATTTTTCTGCAAGGTAGAGTTGTCCAGTGAAAAGGCACTTGCCTTAGACTTGGTAAAACTTGATTAAGGTTTCTTCTTCCTATAGACCTTCAGACAACATTAAATCAATGGTATATCCATTAGTATCAGTGTAGCAAAGAAATAAACAGTTTTTATTAACTGTTTTATTAAGCAATAGAACAGATGGCCAAATAAATAGTTTATTCATGTTTTTCCTCAAATAGTTTGATTTAATGGAAGTTGAGGAGCATGTGTAGAGCCTTACTTAAACAATTAGTTGAGCACACAGCAGCTTCAGTCATAGAATGATTGTACATTGCTAAATTTAAGCATGAGGTTATTATTTGTATTCTTAAGCTAAGGTAGAAATACTTTGTTGAACTGAAGGCAAACAAGATTAAATCATCAGTAAATTCACAGAGATTTTAACATTCACTTCAGTGCACCACAGCTCTACAAAAGGTGTAGAAATGGAATTTCGAACAATCAATGCAACAGGTAATTGAGGGATGGGACGAACCAGATGAACTCAGAGACAATCATCTGCACCAAAATCTTTATTTAAACTCCAGAAAAAGTTTGTGAAGGATTTGTATTTGAAAAAGTTAGTAGATAAAACACTAAGTGAAAGGAGTGTGCCAATAAAATGTCTTTGTCTTCCGCAATAAAGGAAATGAATGATAGTGGCAAAAAAGTTACAATAGGAGACACCATGCATCAAGAGAGGTCTTTAAAAAATACATTGTAAGGAACAATTGTGCAGTGGCAGGGGGATGAATTAGATGACAAAAAGAAAATTCACTTGAAATACTTGAAATGAGATTTTGTTCTTATTTGCTACAACTGGAACAGAGCAAACTGTACATTTATATGAGCAGGATACCAGCGTCACGTAAGCAGAGTTGATGCAGATGTACTGTAGCTCGTGACTGTATTTCAAAGGTCATTGAATGATCATTAGGGATTAGAAGACTCATTAAGAAAGGTATGCAGAAGTTACGTATCTGAACAAGGAAGGCAAACCTCACTGTATTTTCTGGCCGTTGTCAATGAAATATGTGGGGTTTACATGTACTTGAGAGGAGGAAATTTTTAACACCCTATATATGAACACTGTGGTATCTTTCATATTCAACAGCAACTTGCAGATAAATATTTGACCTTAAAAAACAAAATTGGAGGTAGACTGGAGAATACTGGAGAGACAAGAAGTTCAGCTTTCTAACTTGGGGTGACGCTTCTTTGTAAAGGTGACTCAAACAGAACTGTAAGTGACCCCAGCACTGCCAGTGCCTTTATTGACAGAGCAATGTCTTCAAGAACCTGAGCAGAATGAGCAGAGCTGGATGCTGGTAACAGGGTCCACAACAGTTGCAGTGTAGGCAAAGTGGTGAGTCAGGTTCAAGGTCTACCCAGGGAGTACAGTCAGGAGCAGGAGGAGATGAGAGCAAAGAGGGAGCTGGAAGAAAGGCTGGGGGCTTAGGGCCATCCACAGAACAGGGCTGGTAACTGGCACTTCTGCTTGACCACTCAGGCAGGGTCTGATGGCTTCAGGCTGAGCTGAAATTGGAATCCTGGTCTATGGGCAGGATTCATGGATGAAGGTTCACCCAAGGGCTAGGCAAGGCCAATGAGGCTTTTTGGTGCTCTCAAGACTCTTGACACCATGGATTTTTAGAAAACTCTGAGGATGGTGATGGCAACACCTACACGTCTACAGGTTAAATGCCTACAGCTGAGCTAACCTGAGCTAATCGCTCTCATCAAAAGAGAAATAAGCAGAACTCACCTTAAACACCTCTAACAAAGTTAAGAAGTAGATAAGTATAGGCTGGTAACTAACTTACATAAAGACCTGTGTGTACAGTGATCCAAAATTAGGTGAGGTGACCAGATTGTCAGATTACATACTGAGTAACAGCAGAGTGATGAGCAATAAATCCTGCTTAGTACCATGCATTTAAAATTAGAGATGCCTTGCCACCTTTTTCAAAGTTTGAAAAATAGTATTATTGTGCTAGGTGTCAGGAAGGACACTACTGGAGTCTTTTGAAGTTGACTGGGAATTTTAGGCTCATGTAGTTTATTTAGTGTCTTCTTTTAAATCAAGAGAGGTTCAAAAAAGGGCCTCTACAAATATAGACAAATAAGATAGCCATTAGAATGTGTAATAAAATACAAGGAGTGAATTGGTTTTGTAGCACAGAGCAGCATTTTATCCATGCCTCAGTGTCATGAAAGAACTGACAAGAACAGTCAGAAAACAAAAATATTGAAATGTAGGTCCTGATTTGAGTTGCACTGTCATAAATATCTTTCAAATCTAATTATGAAAGTGCCACTTCCTTTGCTTGTTCAATTTTACTTTTAACACAAGACTAAAAGAGTCATTTACCTTGTCTATTGGCCGTCAGCTCCCTGAGAATCTTTTTATTCTTTCTTACAGGTGGTGTTTGTGGTAGAGCAGCTCTTAATGTGGAGGTATAGATGTCTCTCCACAAAATCACTTAACTTCATTAAGTCTCATTAAACCTCATTCCTTGTCATTGGCTTTTGTCTTAATAGCAACACACATTCACAGAGTAACCTACCAAAGAAATGGCACAAAAACTTGTAGCAATAAGTAACAAGTTTCCATAAATACATAGACATACCTTTTACTGATATTTAGACTTTTGCATGTTATAAGTTTTCGGCAGTTTTTTCTTGAGATATTCTTGAGATTTCCTCAACAGTAGAAGGCAAATGTTGCACTCCACTTTTCTGTATTTGAGGGTTACCGTGCATGAAAAACACTGAAATGTTGACCTGATATGGATTTGTGTCAGTTCCCTACTGAAAGACTTAGAGAGCTTCAGGTATCTAATTCACAGTAGATAGGTCACAGAAGAAAATTCACTTTTCCTTCAGTAATAACTCATGAGTCTTCAGGTTACTTGGAACACATTTTTGTTGTACAGAGAGCAGCCCCTTTCTCCTCTCTGAACTATGTCCTTTTACCATATTTTCATCCTTTTCCCATCTTTTAATTCCCCTTTCTTTCCTTATTTCTGAGCTTCTAGTCTCACTGATAGCGAATCTCCTTTTGATCCTCTTAATTGATCAAACCTTTGCATGAATCTTTTCCTTTTGCAACTGCAGAAGCTGTAATAAACTCTGACCCTCATGAGGGTTTTCTGGTCATTTGCCTTTTGTTTTTCAGTCTCACAGATTCCTTCACTTCTGCCGTTCTCTCTAGAGAAGCTTCTCATTTTAGAAGTGTTTTTGGTTTTTGGGTTTTTTTGGGGAGTTGTTTTTGGATTTGGTTGTTTGGGGTTTTTTTCCTGTTCCTGTTGTTGATTTTTTTTTTTTTTAATCTTTATGGTTTCTTTCTTTACCCCTTGTTTTCTTCTTTGACAATATCAAGGAGAAATATACTTTTGCACTGCCTGAAACATCTGAGTCACTTATTACTGTTTCTTGCTGAAGTCCATTACAACCTTTTCATCTACTAGATTACTGAAGATATTTTGTTTCCCCTGCTTCCTAACTTGCTTTATGAGCATCATCTTCATTCTATATTTGCCCCCTTGGTTTTTTTATCTCTCTCTCTACTTTATCTTGCTTATTTCATGGAGACACCACAATCAAGAAAAGCCTCCAAAACCCTCAAATGCTCTCCCAAATCCCTTGTTTGTGTTCAGTATTTCAACTGCAACAGCTGGAGGAAGCAGAAAAGCATCAAATGTCATTTACCTAAACTATCTCATTAAGTATTTTAATTTGCTATCTTGATCCTCATATCAGAGCAGCTGCAGCTGAATTTGGGTGACACAGAATGGACATATTATTTGGTAAGTGTGAAATAATGTAACTGATGAAGGAGAGAAGAGCATTTCTAGCATGAATAGACACCATGAAATGGTTTATATAAAGCTCAAGAAAATTGACCTAATCATCTGATACACAGTTCTGCTAACAATATTTTAGGTAGGAAAGTGTTCCCCCTGACAAGCATGACAAATACTGTTACAGTACTTTCTTGCCTTTGCTCTGCTCTGTGTCAGTGGCAGCAGAGTTATTGTTAGGTTCAGGCAGAGCTATTTATACCTTGGGATTTGCAGTGTTCCCCTACCTATTCTGTGTGAGAGAGAGAGAGAGAGAGAAATAAAGGGAAGGAAAAAAAAAATAAATGCTATCCTTTAAAAAAATATTTGCCCTATTCCTAATCATAGTGAGAACATAAAACCAACTTACTATTGCAGTTGGTTAAGTTGAAATGGGGACCTTTTTTTTAATTTCTGCCCTTTGTCTTATTTGCCCTTCCCTTTCTCCTGGTTTAGACTGCAAACTAAGAGGCAGGAATGGCTGCAGCATGGAAGGTACAAGCCAAACCTCCTGTACATCAATCCAACGAACCATTCTTTATTTTTAAAAAAAAAAGAACAAAAAACCCCCAAAACAACAAAACCTAAAACCCCCCCAACAAACAAAACCAAAAAAATCCAAAATTATTTTGTATTAATTAAATCACAGGCCTGAAGTAACCTTTCATAAAAATGATGCTGATCTCCAAGTCCTATATAAGGAAATGTTAAAACATATTCATCTCATCTACAGCCCCAGGAGATCGTTCTCTGTTCTTGTTTATCATAGGAAGGAGATTCTAGCAAGTTATAGCACTTCTAAAGGGTAAAGCCTATTTTTCACTATACTGTACATATGCATTTTTAAGCTGAAAATTAGGAGACAGACTCAAGGTTCTTTCCTTTTCCCATCACTTGTTATCATCTGGAGAATAGCTGAAGACTTCTGCATCCATTTTGTACCCCACCAAAACTAGAAAATATTCCCATTGCTTTCCTAAAACTCTTCAAATTCAAGCATTCTTCCTGACAAGAACTGTGAAATGAAGTTCAGATTTTGCATAGAAGGCCAAACTGGCAGACTGATGGATTTCTCTGAAATATCATAACCTTGAACAAGTCCATGTGAAACAGAAAATAGACTTCTAGAAATTTTCTTCAGAATAAATTTATATTGTTTGTACCAGAGTCCCTGCTGATCATCTGTAAGAGAACACCATATTACTGGGATATGTTTGTTTCCATCAACCCAATTTTTTTCACTCTGACAAAACCAACTCCTTTGTTATTTTGTCGTCTGTGCTTAACTGATTCAGTCTTAAAAATATTTTTCTAAAGATTTTTAGTAGCTTTATAAAAGTAAAAAAAAAACACTTCAACTAGCTAAGACACCTGTAAGGAAGAGTAATTCACCTTTTTCTTCAACTGTTTAAAGTAAAGCAAATGATTATTCAGTATTATTTAGGAATGCACATAATTTCAGGTGACTACATTCGCAACATTTCTATTTTTCACTTTTAAAGTAACTTTGAACAGTTATTTCTTTGTTTTTAGAGGTCCTTCTTGCAACTGAAAGGTTAGACATGCTAATAATTTTCAGATTGATAATTTTGAGTACTTCATTAGTATTTCATGTGTCAAGGGTGGGTTTTTTGACATCTAAAATTTGAAAAGTTTGTGAAGAAAATAATTTATGAAAAAATTCCTGGGGGTTTTGGTTGACAAAAACCTGTCTGTGTAAAAATATTTGCGGAAGTTGCTTAGGACTTCCTTTGCATCTTTGTCGCATACATTTGCTCAGTATCAGGAAAATTGCTCTCTGAATCTTACGGATCTGTTCCTTTCACTCTGAATAATTGCATCCACTTTATGTGAGAGAGAAATGTTTGTCCTCAATTTATTTTCTGTTAATAAAATGCATTTTTGAAGGACAGAAAAAAAAAAACAAAACAAAAAACAAAATACAAAACACAGTTCTGAATAGGTTTATTTTTGGATTTTGCCATCATTTGAAAATGACCAGGTTTGTTTGTTTGTTTGTTGGGTTTTTACCGTGCCAACATTATCCTCTGTCTTCAGCATGCCGTCAGCTGCTGCTTGAATGAACTGAAAATTACATGGACCACTCAGCAAGTAAATGTTCTTCAGACAAATCTTTAGCAAGTGTCCACAGATTCTTCCCTTTTGGAATTTCTTCTACAAGAAAATATTATAAATGATCAATCATTCTTTTTGAAGATGATGATGAAGAATTCAGGAATGTCAGCTGCTACAATTCGTCAGATAATCTTGACTTTTGAACAGAATTCAGTGGAATTTTCTCATAGCACTTACTCTAGATAATGAGCTCAGTCATGAGATTTCTGTCTTCAGCAGTCTGAGCATGGTTTCACTGTATTGTATTTTTCTTCAGCAGTTGTTCAGTATGATTATTAGATATTCACCAGTGTACAATCCTTTATATTTTAATGGATGCTTAACACTGTTAGTTTTAACCTTAAGATTTTAAAATCACTGCTACTGTTGTTTTTTTTCATGGCTTTCCCTGAAATACTGTATATTCTGCACAGTTCTTTATGCAAGCCTCTTTTAGCAACAACTGATTCTCATAAACTAGCATTATGTCTTTGAATCTCACTCAGTTATTCTCAACCTACGATGGGACATAATGTGATGTCTTTTGACTGTTTTAAAAATGTAACATCATAAGAGCCCAGACACTTAAAACAAGTATCAAAAAACAAAACCAAATTTTCAGTGTAAGAACAATAAAATTACACGTTTTTAAGCTGTTTGAAAAATGCACATTTTCTTTTCTAAATTTTTAAAGTATTGAAGATATATATATATATATATATACATATATGCAATATATACTACATATAAGATTTTCAGAGAACCTAACAATGCTAAATGATTTTAAAGGTAAAGGAAGCAGGAAGAAAGGACTCCATCTAATAACAAGAGTAATCTGAAGAAAGTAATTTTCAAGTGAATTGCAGCTTTTATCTGCTACTGTGTAGAAATGTTGAGAAACGTGAATTAGAGCGTGGGAGCTGACAATGGCTACAGAGCAGGATGCTTAAGACACAGTAAAAGTCTGTGGGCAATTTATGTTGGTATGCTACACACAAATGGCAATCCTCAAAGGTGTCTGAATTCAAGGAGGGACTAGCTCCCCAATATACAGTGAAGAACAGATTTGTTTAACTTGTTCTACAGAAAGAAGAAACAAAATAATATGAACAAAGAAGATAACAGTAGCAGCAAACCTATAAAACTACTGCCATAGATTAAATTCAGTAAAAATGAGGTCCAGGGAATAATTCATCAATAGCTTCTATTCACTTCAGGAGCTGCTTATCAGAAAACATGAGTTAGCCATCAGTGATTAAGAGCAGTGCTATTATAACAGAAATTATATCCCTATCCAGTTTGTCACTTCATCTTGAAAATATTAATATGTCTTACTGAGGAACTTTTGTTTAATCTCATGGCTGCTACCTGTCTGTTGGAGGTACTGTTGTCTGTCTGAGAGGATAATTAGATGGATGTAGGACAATAAAACAGAAGGGGACTCTGTTAGGGAAATTGAACACTGAACAATTATGTTCCTAATAGATTTGCTTGAACTAATGGCAACCTATTTTAATTTGAGACTACTTAGAAGTACAACTTCTGTAGTTTTTGTTTTTCTTAATATGTAAAGAAAAGATGTATTCTGAGAGTCAACTTATTGTGCAATTCAGAGAACTGGACAATAGCAGGAAAAATGGACTCAAGGCATCAGTGAAGCATTAGGACAGGACCTTTAAGGTGCTGCAGGCTTAGAGCCTGCCTGCTGTTTCAGAAGGGACCTGATACACCTGGCTGTGGGGGAGCCCTGACAATTTTACTACTAACTTCACTGTGGAAGAGACATATAATTATCTTTTTATATAAAGCAGGTTTACTATCCAGATGCTTTGCAGAACATAGGTACCGTTAATTACTGAGAGATTAATTTGATCCTTGTACTTAACCCTCTGACAAAATGAGATTTTATATCAGCTGAGAGAGACTGGGAGAGAGCTCTCTCTTTTTAATATCGTGCCTTATACAGTTCATCAGCTTTACAGATTAGAAATCTGACAGCTCTTAATGTCTCCTAGTATATTGCACTGGCTGCTCCACAGCCACAGCCACTGACAGATATGCTTTAGTTTTTATAATGCTTAGGAAATAAGTGTTTAAAGTCTGCACTGCTGTTTCTCCAGCACCACACGAAGTTCCAGATCCTCTCAGAAACACTGCTGCAGTGCAGCAGATAAACCCTGCTCAGTAACAGACTGTGCTCTCCCAGAGCTCAGTGTTTTGTACTGTATAATCATGACATCTATAGCTGCAAGCTGATAAACTAGCATCAGCTCTCCAAAACACTAGCAATGTCATTCAGACATGATATGTTGTCATGCATCCCTTGTCCCCACCCCACACTTCATTTTACAGATACCGTGTATTCTCTATATAGCCAGACCTGAACAATTCTTTATTCTGTGGGCAAAAAAAAATCATGGTACAATTCCCTTATTTCTTTCTTTTCTCTGTTTCTTAACTTGTACCAACTTGCAATAATTCAGTCTCTTGTACCAACTTCATTAATTCAGAATTCCCAACTTTATATTACTATCTGTAAGCCCTTGAACAGATCTGGCGATACAATGCCCAACAACAAGAAAAGGTGGCTGAAAATTTTCTTTTCAATGTCATTCAGCACAAATGCAGTGACAAATTGACCACAAAGTTCTCATGTGCATGGACTTACTGGAATTTATTTTAGTTGGCATTTTAGTAGCTATGTAAATTTTTTCTGCTGTTCTTCTATCTAGATGCTATGGTGCCCTGAATCAAAATTCTCAAGTGTAACGAGTGTTGCATGGTCTACAAAGGCACACAGTGCACTGATTAATCAAGCCCTTTGGCTTTTCATGTTTTTCACTGTCCATCTTGCCAATTAAACACTTCTAAGGAGCTTGAATCAATGCTTAGTATAAAATTACATACCTTCTCAGAATGTAATTCTAAATCTGAGTAAATGAGAGGCATATTTCTGGGAAATGTTCTGTGCATAAGTTCAAAGACATTTAAACGGCAGTGTTAGATTTTATTTGTTTATTTTAATTCTGAGAAAACAACAAAAGATTCAAGTGTCAGACAAAGCTGTCAAAATGTTACTGGAGGTAGATGAAGGAATGCTGTCTTGCCTTGCCATGTCTTATCTTGCTTTGCCTTACTTTACCTTTCCCTTCCCTTTTCCCCAGTAAGACTGTGCCATTGCAGCTGTCACAGCCAGAGCCTTTTAAAACCTACCATGTCCTATTGTCTGTGCCAGCAAGTCACTCCCAGCCTTTAAAGCTCCTTCCCCTTTGCTGACTTCCAAGAAGCTTTCAGGGGGTTCTCCCAGTCTAATGTGTATAATAGCTATCACCTGTCCGACCCTGATTTAAGTGCAGACGGAGTGAACTGGAAGTCTGCAGACTCTGTCATTGAATTGGTTCCTAAAGGTAAAATTTCTTATAATGTGAAAAATGCTGTGGGATAGAAGAAGCCGTAAAGAATCTTAAGGTCACCCACTGTCCTTTTAATTCATGCTATAATATAGAACTGCAGCCTGTGACTCTTTAGTCTGCTGAAACATTTCTTTCTTTAAGCCTGTTTTTATTCTTTAAAAGTTGAGTGTCATGTAGTTACAGCACGGCATGTACCAGTTTATCTCTGCTCTTCCCACATTTTCTAGTGCTTTCCATTCTGTTGAACTAATGAATTGCTTAATAAATATTGACTACTGTAGTGCACATAAATCTGTGAAAGTATGCTACTACATTAACAAGCTTTCTATGATCTTAACAAAGTTCAACAAAATACCAAAGAGAGAATTTTCCCTCAGTATTAAAGTTCTGAGAAATGTAAATTACTGATGACTATGTTTTTCCGATGTTTGTATGGTCTCAAGTGGAGAGGTAATCTGATATCATAGACCTCATCTGTTTAGTATCCTAGTTCTATTAAGAATAAAATACAGATTTTTTTAAACTCTAATTAATTGTTCTTTAATCCATTTTTGGAGAGCTATATACTTCTTTGACTGCAGGAGGGATGTTGTGATTCCATGGAAGTGCCTGTGTGTTCCTACCTTCCCTATCTGTTCTGTAATACGTGAGAAAAAGAGTAGCCATTTTTTACTTACAGCTTGCTTGTTAAGTATGTTCAGATTCTCCAGTGTACATCCTGTTTGAGAGTGCTTCTTGAATTAACCAACTGATATTTGCATATTCTTATTCCAAGAAATAACTAGGATTTTTTAACAGTGAAAATATGGACTGAAGTTACATTAGGGTGGACAATTCAGTTTCTGTACAGAGAAAATTAAGCTGAGAAAGAATGACCAACCTATACATGAGGAACTTTGGTTCCCATTTTACAAAACAGAATGTCACCTAAGAATTGCACTACTGTAACAGTTATTTATATTTGAAAAAAATCATCTAGAGGCCTAAGAGGAATTTGGCATCCATTATACCTTTTCATGTCATCTCATTTAATAAAATGAGAAACTATCTCCAGGTGTTTGCAATGAAAGCATGTGGCAGAGGGCAATGTGTTAATACAAGGAAGAGAGGAAGAGAGAAAAAGGTAACAATGAAATTATCTTGATTAGCAGAATGAGAAGCAGTCATGGCCCAGCAGTGGGTAGGTGTGGTCAAGGGGCAAAGATACACTTTAATAAGCCTTGAAGAAGACTTAGTAAATATTTATGCAAATCTTCTTAGCACTGTTTATGTAAAAACAAACAGTTCTTTTAAGTTTTCTGTGATTTAGTTAATCAGAATTCTTCCAAAGGAATGAAATTATCATAATTATTTCAGGAATATATGTAGTATGAAAATAGCCATGTTTTGCTTTTTTTTTTTTTTTTTTTGCTTGATTTGGTTTTACTCTTTCAGTATACTGCAGTTTCTGCACAGAGTTTCTTTACTGTCTTTATACCAAAAGACTGATTTTCTGTTGTGTAAATTAGAGTTTCCTAAGACTAGGGGATTTTCATTTTGTCATTTTATCACCAGCTGTTTTGTGTCTGTAAATTGCAGGTGAATCTGTCTGGAAAGTCTTCTTCTTCACTCCAAACTTCAGTCCCGAGGACTCCAATGGTTGCTATGATTCTCATGTTTGCTTTTGCCATGGAGGATTCATTACACAACATGATCCCCCACTGCTCTTCGATCTGTCCAGAGACCCTGAAGAGAAAGTCCCGCTGACTCCAGAAACTGAGAGCCGTTTCTACGAAATCCTCAGGGTCGTTCACCAAGCAGTAGACAATCACACGAGATCCTTGCAGGCTGTTCCTAACCAGCTGTCATGGGACAACCTTCTCTGGAAGCCATGGCTCCAGCTCTGTTGCTCATCTCTCTTTCAGTCTTGCTATTGTGACTATGACTCAGGAGGGAGTCCTCTGGAAGTGCATTCAGGATAAACAAGCTGCAATTCGCTGTCAGAAACTGGAACAGAAGAATGTGGGTATCTGACTTGAACCAGCGTGGTACTAGCCTTCCAGAGGTTTTGTTGTATTAGCTGAGGACCTGTCTTCAAAGACACATTGCAGTAGAAGAAAATTTCAGTCAAGAAAATGTGCCAAGAAAGGGAGGATGAGACACTGCTTTTCTGCCTTTATCATACAGCATGAAAAACATGTTGCCATCCTCATCTACAAATGAGTAGACTGTAGGCGTTTTCTATGTGAGATAATTTTCTAGACCTTCAACTTCAGCTTCTTTCTTACACAGCAAAGAATTTAGCTGTGGTTTCTGTCAATCACAACTACTAAATGCACACTTTCCTGTCCTTTTTGCTAAGTGTTATCCACCATTAGTAGGACATAGCACTGAGTAATTAAAAAGAGAGAGATAATAGTGGAGAGGTCCACCTGTGACTGTGATTTGGTAACTGATAGATAGGTTAATAGCAGACTTGCAACATCATCTCTATCAACAAGCATCACGGATATGAAAAAATTAACAGACTGCCAACAGTCTAACTTTGTATGTGCCATAAAAATGTACAGAGCTATGTAGTGGAAGTCGTTGTGTCCATATTAAAACGATGCTCCCCAGCATCCCTACTGTCCTATTGCATATCTGCAACCTTTGTTTATCAGTTGTGCACTTGAGTGTGTACCATAAGTCTCCATATATATATATATGTAAGCCAAATTAATAACCCACAAATCCTTCAATCTCTGGTACAGGCACACCTTTATGGTCGTAGCCCAATTGATAAAATAAAAGGTTTGGTCCATACTTGATATTTGAGTTCCAAATACACGATCCTACAAATATATCTTTCACTATCTATTTACCATACCTATTCTTCCATTGATGAATGTAATCACAAATAAATAAAATTTGGTCTTCCTTTAAATATCTTTGCCATCTTTTAAGATTTCTGAATAGGATCTATGATTTTCTGAAAATAAACTTGGGCTTCAGTACTTAAAGCCAAATATAACAGTCTCTGAGTTCTTAGCAAGGCCTTGGGAAACCTACTGTTCTCCAGGGCTAATTTCTGTGTCCATTTTTATCTGAATCTTATTCAGGCACATTTTGTTTCCACTCCACAGGCAGACAAGCTATTTTCTTTGGAAGATTGTAGATGAAGAGAACATATCAGCAAAATACTAAAATGATTTGATGCCTGATAATAGAAGGTGACTTGCTCCTTATCAGAAAGAAACAGTTAATTCCCACATTACAATGTATTAAAACCTGTTTGTTGCAAAAGTGATCTGTGTTGATAGTAATGCAATAGCTTCAGTCAACCAACATTAAGGTTGTGACCTGGTTCTTGTGAGCTATTGAAGCCTGTCCTGTAAAATATATTGTGATATATGGCGTATTTCTCTGTCTGTAAAACCTAGGCTTTATTTGATTTTTCTGCTGCAGTTTCATTCCAAATGTCATTCTCCACAATATCCAGATGCCTGTCCTGGGAAATGTACTTTTTCCTTGAAGTCCTATTTTTGATGTTCCACCCTGTGTTTATGATGGTATGTCCTCTGCAAGCTCTTTGTAGGTGGCCAAGTCCCATGTGTGCTGATAAAGTTTGTCTGTTCAGATATTTCCCTGATAACCACTCAGGACCATTTACATTGCATCAGGAAAGCTGTCAGATGGACATTCATATGGTATAATTCCCTCTGTGCTTTATTTAATTACTGAATGTATAACATAATCTTAGGAAGAAGAAAGATCCCTGCCGTTTGAGTACAAATATTATTCTGCAGTGATAGTGGCTGCCTCTAGACATCATGGCAGGATCCATACATCCCAAATTTATGGTCCTCACCATGTGACCATAGAACGCTTTGGGGCATGGTGCTGGTGCCACTGTGCCTACCCACCCAGGGGGTGAGCAGTCCAGGGTGTGGCTGAGGTGACAGAGCACCATGGCATGGAGGGATGCTCTTTCCAACTCCTGCAGCTCTGCCACAGCTTACACAAAAACTTTTCAAGCAAGTATTCCTGCTGAAGCATGTGGGAAAAAATATGTAGTGTGTTAGTAGACAGTGCTAAATCAGACAAGGTGTTTGGTGTCATTGGATCTATTTTGTTCCCACAGTTTCTGGGCTGTGACCTTAACTGGTATCTCAATTTATACTGTCAAGGACCTCCACATCTACTTCTTTTCATCAAGATGGTGCTATGTTGCTGTTATTTCTTTTATTTTCTTTCTGCAGGTACAAGAATTGTTTGTTCTGTTTGGCACAACAGTTGTTCTGTGCTGCCTGACTGAAGTCCAAAAATGGTAATTTTTCTACTGCTCTGGTATATTCTTGCCTGAATATGACTTTTCTTTCATACCCTCCTTGGTGTTTGGTGTCATCTTTGTAATCTCCTTTCTTTAAACATCCGCATCCCTCAAATATTTTCCATCTATTTCTTTGCCACTCAGTCCATCTGTTTGCTTGTCATATTGATTGTGATGGTTATTTTACCCTAAACAAGCAGAAAATGAAAAAGTGGTCTTTGTCAAAAGATTCAACTGCTAGGGCTCCTTGACTCTGCTAACCTTCTGCTTATTTAAGGTTTAGCAAGGATTAACTTCATATTATGAAATATAAGAAATTAAAACACATCCAAGACACCATAAATAGAAAAAGCGCTTTTTTTTTCTGTTGCAAAAGCTTCATATTTTCCAAAACAAAATTTAGTCCAACATTTAATACTTTGGCTTAAGCGGTAAAATCTGAAATCCATTTTTAAAATTGTTCCTTCAGGAAAGATTCTATTAAGAATAGGGCAGTATTTTTCATAGTCTATGTTAATGCTATTTTGTTTAATGCCTAAAATAAACCTTCCCTGTATTGCAAATGTATTATACCTTTCAGTACTGTACCTTCTGTTCTAGCGATGGCATGTCAGATTGTGATAATTAAAGTAGTCTTGTTTATTTGCAATATAAAATGTGAAGGACAGTATACCATTTGTGTAATGGCACTGCCTGAGCTAACAAGGAAAAGTTTTGTTTTCCACAACAGGTTATTACAGAATCACAGGATCAGAGAATATACCAATTTGGAAGGGACCCATAAAGATCACTGAGTTCAGCTCCTGGCCCTGCACAGGACCATTCCCAGGAGTCACACCATGTGCCTGAGAGTATTATCCAAACACTTCTTGAACTCTGTCAGGCTTGATGCTGTGACCACTTCCCTGTGGAGCGTGTTCCAGTGCCCAGTGACTCTCTGGATGAAGAATCTTTTTCTGATATCCAACATAAACCTCCTCTGACACAACTTCAGGCCTTCCCTTGGGTTCTGTCACTGGTCACCACAAAGATATCAGTGCCTGCCCCTCCTCTTCCCTTCATGAGGAATTTGTAGACTGCGATGAGGTCTCCCCCCAGTCTCTTCCCCTCCAGGCTTTTTTTTTTTTTTATGGAATATACATGATTTACAATTTATTAACAAAGAAGGCTCAAGGAGAATGTGCTGCTCTGGTACTTTGAGACTGACTTTCAATCTATCATTTAATGAACATCAGTATTGTACCATAGTGCCTGTTTGTAGGATGTGTCAGTTTAAACTGAGAGTTAAGCTTCAGAGAAAAGTATATTCCTCTGTAGTACTGTTTACAGTGTCACATCCTGGTTTGTCACAGAGTCCCTGTATGGCACAGGGCAAGTCATTTAACTTTGTTTTTCAGTTCCTCCACTGTACCCAGAGAAGGATAACAGTATTTCTCTAACTGTTGGGAATACTGAAAGAACAAACGATGTTGAAGGTGCACTTTCCAGTTAATAAGGCATCTTGTCTACAGAAGGTACAATTTAAATGCTGGAAAACTATGATGTAGAAGATTCTCCTTTACGAGGAGGTATTCAATATCCTTAATTTGAGGACTGCAGATGAGTTCTGTGTGTACTGTTTAGCACATGTAGGATCAGGATCTGGAGGAGAGAGAATAGATGGCTAAAAAAGATACACACTGGGGATTCAGAGAAAGTTATGTCGCATTTTTCTAATTATATTTATTCTCTTTTTTAGAAGTCACAGGTGACTATGTGGAATAATAAAAAATGTCTCCCCCTCAGGAACTGGAAGTCACAGATTCTAGCCTCTTAAAAATAGAGATGTCCTGACTTGCCTCAAATTACTGTCAGAAAAAGAAAAAATAAAAAAAGGAAAAGGGAAATAGAAGCCTTTGGAGGTAGGTGTCAGCTCACTGAAATCCAACTGAAAGTTTGCAGAGAACTAGGTGAATATGGTCTGTATCCTTCACAGCTCAGTGAGAATCGTCACTTGCCAGCAATGGTTTCTTTCACAGTGCAGTAATGTGAGATCTGGGTGTTCAGATATGTGAACAATGTAAAAATTTCACATAAGATATCACCTGATATAGAAACAAATGGAAAAAGAAAGAAACCGAGTGAAAGCATAGCTACAAAAATTCTATGTTCCAATAGATGGAACAATGTTTTAATATATGTTTATTTATTTAATATATGTTTATGACTTAAATTAGCACAATGTTTTTGACTTACATTAGGACATAATAGTTCTGTGCTTTTCATCTTCTCTGTCATTTCCCTTTCCTCTGGCATTGCCTGTGCAGCATTGGAAAGACACTCTGAGGAGCAAGAAGCATCCAACCTGCCCTTGTACACTACAAGCAGTATGGACAGGAGGAAATACAGAGTAGGCAAAACTCTGCACTAGGAACTACCAGGAAGCAAACGGTGTCTGGAGATTATCTCCAGCCTCAGGACAGAGGCTTGCAAATGGCTGGTTCCTCTGGGTCTGTCAGGGACTGCAGGTGACTGTGGGAGGAAGGAGGTGGCATCTCTGGGCAGCTGGACTGCAGTGTGTTCTGTAGCAGTATCCTTCAGTGTCAGGCTGTCATGTGGAAATTAGTTGGGAGCCCACAGGATGCAGGACTCCTTGCCTCTGAATAAAAACACCAAGCAGGCTGCTCCTGAGTCATACAGATGACAGATCTTAGTCTGATGCTCTGGCTCTAAGAGAGCAGCAGTCTCACATTTTGTTTTCCTGGAAAACCAGAAGACCTGAACCAGGCTCTAGGGACTCCCAGTTTGCAGGACACTAAAACTGCAAATAATTCAGAGAGTCCTGGAAACACCCTGGCAGATCATATGGCATTTCCAAAACATTTTGCTGATCTTGGTACCTTTTATTTACATCAAAAACAGTAAGAATCTGTCTAAAACTTCACCTTTGTTGTACAACAAACAAAGGATATTGCAAATTTTTTCTTAAGACCCCCAACAATAGTTTTAACCTGCAAGTTTGATACTGAGAACAGTGAGTTTGTGCCAACAAAAGGTGCAGGAACTGAAGGTTTCTTATGCATATGGAAAAATGCTGAATTCCAGACTCCCACTATAACTTGTGCTATTCTGATTGGTAAGATAAAGACTGGCTTGATTATCCACACGTCTCTAATTGTACTGTCAAAGTTATGAAACTGCAGAATTTGGGGGATGTGGATTCTAGGCTTTGCAATGCTTATGCAGCATCTCTCGAATATCTAAAAAACATTCCTATTAAAGAATAGATCATGCTAGGTTCCCTGTGGAGATTGATGTTAGTCTTATCTATAAAAGAATGGTGTTGCAGGTACTTCCTTGGAAAATAAAACCATATATGAAGATAACAGATTCAGCATTTGTGGTCATCTCAGCATTATTTATTCTACAGTTATCCAATAATAAAGTCTTTTTATGCAGATAATATTTTATTGTGCCTGATTTATGTGAAAAATGCTGTGAAGTAGTTTAAATTATAAAGCAGAGCTCTTAATTTTTACACTTATTTTAAGAGAAATAGATATGAAGTTGCTTTGGGTAGCAATATTTATTACAAAAGATTAGATACAAAGCATCTCAAAAGCCTTATGGACTGAAGTTGGGCTGCAAGAGAATAACTTTGGTTTAATTTGGTCTTCATTGCTCATAAATGAAAAAAACAAATTATGAAGAAAAAACTCCAACTTTAAGAATAGTTTGCCTGTGCTTTTAGTGATAAAAAGAATACTAGAAGTTTATACCATGCATGAGAATTTCTTTCATTTTTTTCCTTACTGTTATCTTTTATGCTATAACTCCTCCTGCCAAACAGACAAAATATTCAGGTTTAGAAAAATGTGCTGATTGGTTTGTAATTGTCAACCTTGCATTGTCTTATGTAATGCATTGGGAAGCAACTGATTAATGCCACTGTCCTGATAACTGTTTAAACTTAAGGGAGTATATTAGAATAAGAATTTTAGATCCTAACACTTCCCTGTCTGATACATATGAAAAACACAATCATTCAGTGACATTTCATCACTCACTAAGCTTTTAAGCTTTTAAAAAGCATATTTTTTCTGCAAAAAGAGCTGCTTCATACACCACCCTTCTCCCCTATATACTTACCAAAATAAAAGGGAAATCCTCTCTAAGATTTGTGCTACTAAATCACAACATTGTGATTATCTTTCAACAAAATTCAGTCATGAGAGGCCAACACTAGAAGCTAGGCATTCTGCCTTTTCTGGATTAATGAGAATGAGGAAAGTCTTTTGCTAGAGCTCAAGCAGCTGCATTAATGTATACTAAAGGAGTGCTGCAGACACCTGGTTTTGTCCATCTGTTTCTAAGCACTCAGTACTCTCTACTCAGTGTAGAGAGTTACCATCTTTGCCACATTTGAAACCTATTCTTGCTTTCAGCTATCTCCTGTGTTTTTCCCTTTGCTCTCCAGACCCATTATGGGGAATGTAGTTTCACTTGAAAAATGCGGCTTGACATAAGCCAAGGCTTACCTAAGATTGTTTTATGAAAATATAAACCCTTTCTTTGCATGAAATCCATCAACTCTCTAAGAGAAGCTATGGCTTAAACTAAGCGATTCTCAGGTTACTAAGCCTTCAGCTTTCTTGAGGTGATCATGTGTATTTACACTAGTCTGACAAAGCCAAAGGAATACATAATCAGGAAAGAGGCAGAATAAGGAAACCTTTTAGGGGACATAGGGTATATTTACAGACTGGAGCTTTGAGCATGCTTTCCATCTTCTGACGCTGGCTATAGGCCCCAGCTAAAATCTCATTCCATATTGTCTGGCCTTGCTCTGCTGAGGAAGAAGGTACAGAGTCAGTGGATCAAATTGACATTGTCAACCTCACATGATGCCTAATTTAAAATTTATTGTTTTTTATAAAAGACTGTAATACAAAAAATTGTAAAATTCATCAGAGCATACCTCTACAAGTCAATTTAGAGGAGTCAAGAATGTTATCAAGAGGTTGAGAGAAGAAATCAAGATCTAGGAAAGCATACAGACTGGGAATGAAAAAAATAACTCTTCATCTTCTGATTGAAACTGTGACAGTGAGTAGCAAACAATTTTAAATCCAGAGAACTAAGAAGAGGATAATATTCCCTAGCGGTAAGGACACTCACCTGGGCTGTGATGACAGCTTTGCTATGAAACTTCAAGACTGATTAAGTGTTTTTAATCATATGAGGCAACAGATTGCCTCTGGAGCAGAGAGGGACATACCTTATGGCTATGAAGTCACTTTCTGTCGCCATTACTTGCTACCTGACCCCGTGAGTCTGGGAGAGCTTGTACAGAATGGGCAGAAAGTGCAGTGCATTTCTCCATGCCCCCCCTTCTTTTCACACACAGCCAGCTGCTTAGGGGTGCTTTGTTTTAACTGCATATCCCATCTAGAAAAATGTCAAGGAGGGAAAGCTTTAAAGAAATATCTTCTTTGATCCCAGCATTCGAAAGAATACTGTACTTGTGCAGAAATAACCTCATTGTTGCGCTGCCAGTAGTGCTCTGAAAGTAGGATCAAAGTCCTCAGATGTCACAGGGAGGATGTATTCTCTGGGTACAGAAAAATTTATAACACTATAGCTAGAAATGTAGTTTTAGGTCTGAGATTTATTTTATTTGAGTTAAATGAGGAAGATATCTAGAGCTGAATTTGGCTCCATTTCCACCTAGGGCAGAGTAAAACAAGATGGGTCTAGCCTAACTTGTATGGCTGTGTGAAGATTATATTAGTTGTGCCTAATAATGTTCTCTTTATTTCTTTTTCATAGATAAAAGAAAAAAAAAGGCACAGGTTACAGTTAAAACAGCATAAAATCTCAAGACGTCTGTTTTTAGGGAGTGGAATACTACTTCTTTCTCCTGGAATATTTAAAGCTTTTTTAAATAGTGAGGCATATGTGAAATTTAAATACTTTAAACAGTATCCAAATGCAGATTTTCATAATCAATTTTGCAACTAAAAGCCTAATTTTCACTTAAAGCACTTTTTTTTAAGAGTAAACTTCTTTGCTTGCCTGGGGTTTTTTTTGGGTTTTTTTGCACTGACCTTCAGTTCTTTTTGTCTCTCCCATGCTCTGCAAGAAAGCAAAGAAACATCTTATTGGAAGTAGTTAAAAGTGTTATCTTTAGAGGGGTCAAGCAATTTGTTTTTAAGGTCATATTAAAAAATTTTTTATCCCACATTTTAATTATTTTACTATGGTGAGATATTTCAATTAGAATAGAGTTTTGCCAACAGTAAATAAGAATCTTTTTATTTTACATTTTTCTTTTAACATTGATTATGATTGTGTTGAAAGGACTTGACTCAAAGAGTGCTGCTGAACTTTTGGAAAAAAGTCATGACATTTGATATACAACTCTCAATCTGTACTATAGTAAATGTTTAAGTGCTAAAATATTTGCATTGTTATGTGCATATGACACATTTCCCATCTTCTTGTATCTTCAGAAATATTTTGTAGCTGAAAAAACATATAAACTGCACTGAATTATGCATGAAAAAATATTTTAGGGCTCCATCTGCTAAGCATTTCTTTTCAGTTTGTTTCTTAAGTTAAAAATGCTTATGCTGCATTATATTAGGTATAAAACTAGTTGCAGCACCTTAATGGATTTCATTTCCTAATATACTGTATTATCACACAACTAAGCACATATCTAGTAAAAACACAGGCAGAAAGATCCTAGTTCAGCTGGGCATTTAAGCACAGGCTTGCAATTTAGCTGTCTTCAACATTCCTCCGTGTTCAGGAACTTTGCTGAATGAGACCCTTCACAAGAGAAGATACACAGAATAAGCCATGTATAATGTTTTACTTTTATTATCAATATGTGTAATTTACTCTAAACAAAAAATATTTTGCGTATTTTAAAGGCCAGTTGTTTCCAACCTTTCCTGTTCGGTAATTTTAGGCTATATCCATCAGATATTTGTAAGCTTGTCTCCAGCCTTGCTTTTTGTTGAAAATGCAATGCAAGTTAACATTTTTTTTCTGAGCTCAACAGCCAATTACTTCTGTTACTAGGATACTGTTTACCATAAAGATCATGATGTAGAATGTAGTGGCTAAAAAAGATAATGAAAAAATAACAGAACAATTAAGAGCTTTCTGGGGGGATAAATCCAAAGGCATTGACGGTCAACTACTATCCAGCTATAAAATGTCACAAGAAGCAACACTGAATCTGTTAGGTTCCACTGTTAAAAGAGAGGAAAAGAAAATATTTAAATGAGACATGAAAGAAGTATTTTTCACATGGAGTTAGAAATGAACCAAGCCCAGCATTAACTACCATCATGTTGCTTATGACTCCACAGAAATAAAATGCTGTTGGCAGGACAGCAAACAAATGTTGGAAACCTGGATTCAAGCAAGAAGTATATGAATTTGTCAAGTAACCACAGAAAGATATTTAAAAAAGTATACACCAGCTCTAGTTTTACTTGGATGGGAAAATATATTTGAGAAGTGGTGGCAGTCTGGTGAAGTTTCCAGTGACTGGAAAAGGGGGAACATGACCCCCATTTCTAAAAAGTGTAGAAAGGAAAACACAGGGTACTACAGGCCAGTCAGTCTCGCCTTTGTGCCTGGCAAGATCATGGAGCAGATCCTGCTGTAAACTATGCTAAGGCATATGGAAAATAAGGAGGTGATTAGCAACAGCTGACATGTGTTCACTAGGGCAAACAATGTATGACAAATTTGGTGGCCTTCTAGAATGGGGTTACATCGTTGGTGGTTGAGGGAGTACTGACTGATGTCATCTACCTGGACTTGTACAAAACATTTGACACTGTCCCACACAACATCCTGGTCTCCAAACTGCAGAGATGTGGATTTAATAGTTGGATCACTTAGCGGACGAGGAGTTGGTTGAATGGTTGCACTCAGAAGGTTGTGGTCAATGGCTCAATGTCATGAGTGACATTCCTCAGGGGTGGGTGTTGGGACCAGTGCTGTTTGACATCTTTGTCAGTGACACAGACAGTGGGATCAAGTGTCATCATCATGGCTAGGCTTCGCGAACGAAGATTTGGGAAGGCTCTATCCACATTTGCTACAGGTACGCTGGTGGCTGGGATCAAGTGTACCCTCAGCAAATTTGCCAATAACAGAAGCTAACTCGTGGGGTCAACATACTGGAGGGAAGGAATGCCTTCCAGGGTGACCTGGGCAGAATTGAGAGGTAAAAACCTTATGAAGTTCAGCAAGGCCAAGTGCAAGGGCCTGCATATGGGCTGGGGCAATCCCAAGCACAAATACAGGCTGGGTGGAAAATGGATTGAAAGCATCCCTGAGGAGAGAGACTTGGGAGTGTTGGTTGACAAGGAGCTCAACATCAATGTGTGTTTGCAGCCCAGAAAGCCAACCGTGTCCTGGGCTGTATCAAAAGCAGCATGGCTACCAGGTCAAGGCAGGAATTCTCACCCACTACGCTTCTCTAGTGAGACCCCACCTGGAGTACTGAGTCCAGCTGTGGGGCCCCAAGCATAAGAAAGACTGTTGGAGCAGGTCCAGAGGAGAGCCACAATGATGATTGCAGGGCAGGGTCACCTTTCCTATGAAGACAGAGAGATTTGGGACTGTTAAGCCTGGAGAAGGCTCCATGCAGACCTTTTAGCAGCCTTCCAGTATCTAAAGGGGGCTACAAGAGAACTGAAGAGGGACTTTTTAACAGAGCGTATCATGATAGGACAAAGGGTAATGGTTTTTAATTGAAAGACTGCAGGTTTAGATTAGATATGAAAATTCTTTATTGTGAGGATGGTGAGACACTGGAACAGCTTGTCCAGAGAAGCTGGTGGTGCCCCAGCCCTGGAAGTGTCCAAGGTCAGGTTGGATGGGGCTTTGAGCAACCTGGTCTAGTGGAAAGTGTCCCTGCCCATGGCAGGAGGAGTGAAACTAGATGGGCTTCCAACTCAAATAATTCTATGATTCTGTGAAAAGATCTGTTTGATTTAGACACCAATGAAGCCCTATAATTGGGTGCATGGTGGAGGAAGTCCCTCTAAATCTCTACTTTTCATACATAAATTTTATGTAAAAATGTAGATGACTTTGAAAGTTTCCAGAGGCAGGTCATATTTGTGTTAATTGTAAATAATGAAATTAAACACATAGGTTTCCCCTCCAGACATGCTGAAAGAGAAATCCGCAATGCTAATTTTAGAGGAAGAAGCAATCCAGAAGTAGTGGTCATTGGAGATCTGGGACGAGGGATATCCTCCAGCATTGCCAACAGCATTTATGGTAAGTCTATTCTTATTCCCTGAATAAAATGAAATAGATATTTAAGTATGATTTCACCAGACTGTTTTGGTCAGTGTTAAAACACACAAAATTCTTAGACAGACAAAGTAAATGTTGGGGAAGATAGGACACATTAATTTAGCAAACATGATGACTGACTGTAGTGATGAAGAAATTATTCTTTACTTCGCCTATGTTCAAAATATTTTATGTTTGGACAAGTATCTTAATTTTATTTGCTGCTATTTTTTGGAATGAAAGACATTAAAAGGGACCAACTTGGATTTGTTGCAATAAATGCTATGATCCCAGACTGAAAATGTAATATATATACATGTTTCTATTTCTGTTTAAACCACATTTATGCTTAGGGACATGTGAGTTTGTTTTGGTATGAATCACTAAGACAATAATTCTGCATTCTCACTTCTCTCCTTCACCGTAATTCTGCTCTTTACCTATTTCTATTACAGTATAATATCATGATCCTAAGTACTGTCAAATAACATGTCAAATATAATTCCAAATAAAATACTAATACTGCTAATTGCTACTACTACTAAATAAAGCTCTAAAGCCTCTTAAAATGTAGCTTCCAAAGCAATAGTGAATGACATCACTTCGCAGCCTAAAATAATCCTTGTTCAGTTTTGTGCTTACAAGGTTAAACTGCAAACCAGCAACTGTGTAAGCTCATTAAAAAAGGCTCATTCTATCTACATTAGCTGCACAAGAATCTGGAGTACACCCATATCTAAAACTGAAGTAATTTGACATTAACAAAATATCTGACACAGACCTATAGCACGCAGTCTTTTCTTTCTCTTTTTTCTTTTCTTTCTTTTCTTTTCTTTCTTTTCTTTTCTTTTCTTTTCTTTTCTTTTCTTTTCTTTTCTTTTGTTTTCTTTTCTTTTCTTTTCTTTCGTTTCTTTTTTCTTGATTAATTTTAAGTCTTTCACTACACTGCTATTAGAGGGAAAGTAAGAAAGCTAAGGTGGAAGTGAGGAAGGACATATGTGAAGAGGAGGGGGTTGTATAGCCATTGCTACAGAGGTAGCCCACAAACTGTGTGAGGAGATCTTTCAGGCAAAGTGTTGACAGTGAGGGAAAGAAAGACTTGAAGGTATGATCAACCAGAACAAAACAGAAAATGCATCCAAGAAACAAAGCCATAGTATCAACAAAGACATTCCTTTCACCAAAGTAAAGAAGAAAATAATATCTCAGCCCTAAAAAGTAAAATGAAAATTTTGTTCAGTGATATTTTATAAATAGACTGGGACTACATGGTTTCCCTGGCTACATGGGCTTCTTATCATTTAAGAGTATATGATGAACATATAAATGGCTCGTGATGACTGCATTCAATAATAGCTGCTAAACACTAGAGGAAAATCTCTAAAGCCTTCCATACAATAAGAATTATTTAATTTATTTAGATGGATTTATTGTTAGGAGGCCTTTGAAAGTAGGTACTGAAGCCATTGTGCGTTGCTGCCCATTTGACTACATTGTCTGTTCTCAACTTTTTCTCCATGTCCTTGTATCAGCTATATTAAATAACACTGACAGTTAAAAAGCCTCGATTTAACTTGCATAGATATATCAGGAGATCCATGCCAGACCTGAGTTCATTTAAAATGTTGCTTGACAACCTGATCCTTTGAACTCAATCTGTACTTGATCTTGCGCCTCTGTGTTGCCATGGCTCCCAGATTAAATAATGTAACTATTTTACCCTAAAGGCACACCAACAACTAACCTACTGCAAAGAGGTCTCCTTGGTTGTGCTTTCAGTTCTAGAATACTGATGCACAAACTCTCTTCATGCACAAGCATGCACATCATTAAGTTTCCTTTATAAACCTTCAGAATATCCTTTTGAAAAAAATAGAAAAGGATACAACTTGAATTTCTAAAACTCCATTAAAATTGTTGTTATGATCTCCACCCTGTTAACCTTTATGATCACATTTTCCACAGTTGCTGTTAAATTGCTTCCTGCAAAGTGGCAGAACAGGTGACATTGACAATAGGTTCTGCATTTTACCCATGTTATCAATGGGTAAAAATTGTTCTAATAATTACGAACAATAATTGTTCTAATAATTATTCATCAATAATTATGATCCTGTAAGAAAATATTGCATTTATCTTACTGTAAGGTATAAGAATGGTAAAGGGCATACCGTTGTCACATCAAGTAAAGTGCCCTTTGGAATATCATAAACAAAATACAGCATAAAACAACTACATTATGTGTTAGGAATCTAGGAACATAAATAGATTCTTAATGTAAGCAATTTTTCTTGACAGAAAAACATAGTAATTAAAAGAGTAGCAGAAATACATTTTTCTATGAAAGGTTGTCACTGCAGGAGGTGATTGAAAGCTTTGCGATGCCATGTGGTACTCGTAAGTCATGATTGCTAGCTATAGAATATACATTTTAAATTATTTTTCAAATGTTTACCCCACTAGTTTAGATTCAAACTGTGAGATATGTAGTCATGGTGGCAAACATTTCCCTGCAATCACAGTATTTTCAAAGAACTATCTGTAATGAAGCAGAATATTCATCTGAAGGGGGGCATTTTGGTTTTATGATGAAACATTTGGTTGTGTAATTAGAGGAAAAGAGGATTAAATAAATTTCATTGGATTTTATTTTAAATCTTAACTATTTTGATAAAATTCTTTTTCTTTCTTGATCTATTCCTTTTTCTTTTTTTTCTTTTGTATTCTTAATCTTTTTGTTGAGATTTTTTTTTATGATTATGAAAATGTAGACCTTTTCTCATTTCTAAATTTTTTGAGAAAAATATGAATATATTTTAATGAAAACTTTAAATTTTGACAAAATCCCCACTATTTTCTATTAGTGGAAAATAAAATATCAGTTTTGCTGGTAAACCAGTGTTGCCATTTGCCTGTTTTCTTTGAGGCACTGCTCTTGTGTATGCCCTGAAAGCATTATTGCAAGTTAAAAGAAAGGATGTATGTCTGATGCCTACAATCAAGGATATGAATCCATATATCAACTCATAAGTAGAAGGAGATATTTTTTCAAATACTAAGTACTCCCAGCTATCTGTGGCTTAACTCTGAGAGTTAGATACCATATGTTTTGCTATGAGATATAACATTCTGCTGTAGTGCAACGTTGCTTAAAAAGACATTTTTCAGCCAGTTTAGATTTTTCTTCTTCAAGGAATACAACTTTTTTGTTATATTTATTACTGCTCTGTGAATATTCCCTGCCCCCTGCCCCTGTGAAGTCTACCCTTTTTTAAAAGGCTTTGGAGCATACCTTATTTCAGTGTTCAAGACACATTATTGTTTCAGTCAATGTTTCAGTAGGGTGCTCTGTTACTGCCAGAGCACAGATAGGTCCCATTCAGCTCAATGTTAGATAACACAGATTCTAGAACAAGATTGCAGAAACAGATAAAAACCATATGGCTAAGAAATTAGTCTCTATCATATCTAGTACTTTCACCACATTCGTATCTTTGAATTTATAGGGCGTGCAAAAGCCTCTCACATGAAAGGTACAAGATAACAAACAACTGTATTCTTCATGCTGGAGAAGTTCATCAGATATAGTACTGATTCCTAATGATGAGAAAGAAGGGACTGAGACGGAAGGTTTTTTTGGGGTTTCTGGTGGTTTTTTCCCTGTCTTGGAAAGCAAGATAGTAATACTGAAATAATACTGAGTAATACTGAAACAATTAAGATTAATTTCTTAATTAAACTACAACTATTCTTCATTACTATGATGCATGTGATCTTGTAAAGAACACCTGAAATTTCGCTGTTTATCAGTCTGTGTCAGTTCCTTGTATCCACAGTTTTTTGGCTGTTGATACTGTTGAAAACAGTTTATTATGTGTAATCTGCTGCCCACATCAATACTAATACACTTAACATTAATCTTTTGTGTTGTGTTGCAAGAGCTCTGGCTCTCCTGCCTCCTCACAAGCTTGTTTGCTTGTTTGCCATCAATCAAGCCATCATGACATGCCACTTATTTTTTTCCATCAGTTCAGACATGATGCACAGAATTCCCTTCTTATAAATGCAGCAGTAGGAAGTCTGGAACTGCCGACGTCAGTGTCAGGGTTTCCCCAAAAGGAAAGATCATTTCTCAACCCATTGCTAAAACCTAAACAAAACAAATAAACAAAATAAAGTTGTATGTTTAGGGTTGGGGTTTTTTTTGTTTGTTGGGTTGATTTGGTTTTTAAATAGAAAAACCTGCCAGCCCTGTTTTACCTGGGACAACTGGAATTGCCTGCTCCGTCTCTTTGGTAATCAGTAATTTGAGGCAAGGCTGTTTTTTCAGCCTGAAAGTCAGTTGTCAGTCTTGAGATTTCTAGTCCTTCCAACCATCACTCAGTACCCCTGTGCTTACTCCTCTTTTTTTCATTCTCCAGGAGTAGACCAGTTTTGAGCACGTTCCTCAACAGAGCTGTTTTTTCGGGTGGGGTGTGGGGGCTTTGCTCTTTCCCTGCCACCTTTATACTGAAGCAGGCAGCTCCAGGGATCTCTTGGCCATTCCTCTTCCCAAACTTTCAGCTTTATCTGTGTCACCCATCCCTTACGTGTTTCAAGTGAGACGCCACATGACAGAGGAGAGGGATGAGAGGGAGGGAAGGGAAGGAGACGGCAGCTTTGAAGGTAATGTGATTTTTTTTGCTTTGCCCTACAAACTAAAAGGTATCAGTTGATACCTCTGACCCTCTCTCATGTCCCTGCCTGTCTGCCACCTCCTCAGTGGAGGAGGAATACTTTTCAAAAGACCTTTCATTGGCTATGTGTCGCCTACAGACTGGAGAGAAACCAAAATATTTCTCACTGGCAGGGTTTTAAAGTACTGGAGGTTGGCGTTTTCCCATCACAAAGAGCAGGATGACAGAAGATAGCCAAATTACATTATTTCTTATAGTCACACCCCGAGAACTGGGAACTTTGAAGTGCTGTGTTATACTAAGCAGACCTGGTTTATATTCCAGGGGATATTTGTATTGCTTTATAAAACTTTGATACTGTGAAGGGATATCAATCAAGTTAATATCAAAGTATGAAAGAAACCTGAAAACAAGGACAGGGAAAGTAGGAATCGTTTTAATTATAACCAGGAGAGAATAAAAAAGGAGTACTTGCTAAGGAAGATAGAAAAATGCTTTCTGAAACATAAGAGTTTAAAATTCCAGCTATAGTTTCATCCCAAAAGAAGAAAAATAATTCAGTAAGGCAGGCAACCCAGGTCCCGGTGGGTCAGGAGCCCTATACAGCAGCTCAGGCTTGTGTTTAACTCCTGTTTCCTCAAAAAGAGAGAGTGAAATGGAATCTCTGTGAATAAGGACTTTAATTACTAATTGTTTCTTATTTCAGTAGAATGTACTCAGCCTACTACACTAGGATGACTGTCATTATTGCCCTGGTGCTACATTTAATATGGAGGGAAACTGGATTTTCTGATAGAAGATGCCAGACAGAGAAGAATAATTTTCCAGTTCTCTGAGGGTAGGCCGTTACCCAGCAAATCCATATTTTATTGTAGGTTTGATCTCAGTGGGAAGAATGTACTTGTATGACAAATTAAGGAAGCACCAAGAAAAGAGGATTTAACATTTACAGAACATTAAGAAACCTTATTTCAAATAAATGGAGGCATGGAACGTTATCTTTCAGTGGCATGGTTTGTCACTGGAAGTGCTCAAACTGAACAATTGAGTGCACAACAGCTACTAGGATGTGTGTATGCACAAGGTGCTAATTTGCATATAAAATCAGAGTAAAATGAGAAGAATTAAAAAAACCAGACTCTGAAATGGTAGCCTAGAAATGGATGGCAGACTGCAGATGGGAGAGTGTGCTGAAACAGAATGCTTGGATATTGCTAGTGTTTCCAATACTTTTGTCCTATTTAAACACCTGTGACATCTGTTTGCTGAACAGTAGGAGATGCCTGTGATGTTAGAGCTCAGATTTCCAGTGGATACAAAAACTCATGAAAAGTAGGATGAGTCTAACTGAGCTAGAGCTTGATTATATTCAGAGAATAATTAACTGTATTTACCCACATACATACTTCTGAAATGATACTGTTGATCAACAAGCAAACAAACTCTGTCAGGGATCACAGCCTACCAGATCCTGCTGCCTCTGGAGCTGAAACTAACCAGAACTCACTGCAGAGGCATAATTTTCTGCATTGCCATGTTTCCTTCTCACTGCAAAATCAGTTGATTTTTTACAAGAAACCCCTTTAAAAATCCCCAAAAAAGAATATGGGTTTTTCTAGTAGTGAAGACTTGTTTGAATGATTATTAAAAAAAAAAAAGAATTGGTACCATGCGATGTTGTCTGCCATAGTTCTAGCTAGGAAGGACATGGGCTAACATCAGAGGTTAGTGTCTACTATAAAAAATGGTTACATTAATACCATAGTGGTTTCATGTCTGCCTACCTCACATGGCAAATTAATACTGAATCGTGTAATAGATATACATAGCTAAAATAACCTTGATGTGATAAAATTCCTTTAACTATGTCAGAGAGATTCAGGTTTCCCAGACTAAGTGAGAGGATGTAGTATGCTAACTCACAATAAAAACTCAAGGAATGCTTCTGATGAATGAATACCAACTGTAAATTAGTGGAAATTAGTTTAAAAGCACGGATTAAATATTTCTTACGAATTTTTCAATATATAATAATGTTGAGAATAGTAATAATAATACAATATAATAATAGAAATAAAAATCTGCATGGATTTGCTCATCTAATCATGGTAATACAATAGCCCATACCATATAATCTTTACAAGATAAAAAAAGTGTCTGAGAATTCTGTGGCCTTTTGGAAACAGAGTAAAAAATTCAAGAAAGAGTTTGTTGTTCTACATTTTTAGCTCCCACTTTTCACTAGTCTCTGTTGTTTTCTGTTCTAATCTGTTTTCTGGTATGGCAGATCTGGTTTAGTCTTTACAGGAGTCTAAGAAAGTTATGGTAGAGTTGCCATATTTGAAGGAAATTATGAATGTAAAACTGTATTGAGTGTAACACTTTCATTTTGAGTTACTATTTTCATAATATTTGTATACATTTTCAAGGGGTTGTAAGATGAGAAAATTCTATTTAAAAATCAGTTTTAATTTTGGCAATTTTACAGAACACAAAGTCAGTCATACAGCTAAAGAAATAAGAGCAGTACCAAGGCAACTATGTAGTGATGGAGGTCTCCTATTTGACATATTTTCCTGTTGAAGAGACACCAAATACCTTGGAGAGTTTTAGAAGTCAGTTAATTTTAATTTAATCATAATTTCATCAATTTCAGTCCATGTAACTTTAGCTTCTCAATGTCTTTGGGGGTTGTGAGTCAAAGACGCTCAGCATATTTAATGTCTACATTCAGCCACACAGATTAACACCTATAAAATATCTCTGGAATAAATTTATTGAACTGCAAAGGAGTCATAATTTTACCGTATGACATTACTATAGAAGTTGCATTTCTTAATTAAACAGGGAACTTCATTAAGTCATAGGTTTTGATTTTAATTTTTTTTATATGATTTAATGATGCTATCACATCAGCTGAGGTGGGAAGGGACCTCCAGAGTTCATCTGGTCCAATCCCCTGATCAAGTAGGGCCACCTAGAACTGGTTGCTCAGTACAGGGTCCAGATGGCATTTGAATATCTCCAACAAGGATGGAGAAACAACAATCTCCCTGACAACCTGTGCCAGTGCTCAGTCACACTCATAGGGAAAAAAAGTGTTTCCTGATACTCGGAGGGAACCTCCCCTGTTTCGCTTTGTGCCCATTGCCTCTAGTCCTGTCACTGGGCATCACTTAAAAGACCCTGGCTTCTATCTGCCTTGCGCATGTATTTTTACACACAGAAATGTACATTTAAAAGACACACATATAATTATTAATCTCAGATTTATGCCTCTTGCTACCTATCTTGTTTTGGCATATCACCATAATCGATACCATGGTCTTACCTGGATATTTTAGAGGTTTTGTAATGGGAAGTATAAATGAAAACCAGTTCTGATCTTATTCTTGTATTTTTCATGTTTCCCAATTTCTCTAAGTAATTATCCCAGTACAATATTAATTCTGGTTCTGCAGATGTGCCTGGGAATTTGAGCTGTTTTCTCCCAAATGAAAAAGATACATACTTCTATTCTAGAGTCGAGTGGGCCTAAATAGGTTCCAACTGAAGTGAAGTATCACCTCTACTCTAGGACATCTGTTTGGTTCCTGGATAAGAAAGAGCAATTAAAGCTGGGTTGTTTAATGCAGCTTCTCTATTACTGTATAGACAGCGCAATGAGAGTCTGGTGTCTCTAAAGGACTGCACATAAATTCTTTCCCTTCCTTGAGATATCAAAACTGTTAAACGTTCGCTACTACTAGATCCAATCTCTCTATATTTTTTGCTTCATGTAACTATACCAGTTTGATACCTGGTAGGAAATAACTATGAGTATTTTTTTCTTCATTTTTCCATGTCCTAATGTCTACAGGTGTTTGTATCTCTTTTTATCATAACGGTTCCTGTGTGCACTCTTACGGAACAAACTTTTGGTTGAAGCACATACAGCAGAATTTCCATACAGCATCAATTTATACTTAACGTGTTTTCCATAAGCATCACTCATCCCAGGGATTAATTTGTATATTGTACTTTATGACTTTAAGATGTTAGTTCTAAATTTGCCATTCAGATTTCACTTCTACTTTTCACTGGTTGTGCATTTAGAACTGTAGTACATAGTAAATAGCAACAGCTGCAATGGCAACAGCAGCAGCAACAACAATGCAATTTTACTTGCTGTGCCTATGATAATATATAAGATTGACACAGATGTGTCACTTGCAAAGTGCCAGCTGCTGGCACTTCTTTTCCTGTTGACTATAAGCAAACGAAAAAGAAATGAAACAGATTATTTCTGTGACACATCACTTACTTCATAGATATTTCAGCAGACATAAGGGGACATTTCATAGCTGAATATATTTTACCCTTGGATACATTCAATTTGTATTCATTTTAGAATTTATTCTGTTAATTAGAAAAGGTTATAAGATTAATAAGTAGTCATTGCTAATATATGCAATGGAATATAAGCTTCAATTGATGTTTTTTCCCCAAAGAGACATTAGAGATTAGTTCATACAAATCATAGTGAGCAGTATATCCTATCTTTCAAAGCTGGTCTTTATGTTACTTTATAATCTCTGAATCATTTCTAAAATCCCTGCCACAAAAGCCAACAAAAACCCAGCAAACAATTCCCTACCAACATAAAATGATACATTGCAATTTCACAGACTTATAGAAGAATTGATTTTCAAGGAATCCTTTGTAGATGTAAAATGATAGATGGCTTAGAAACACACAGAGAATACTTGTGAAATTAGTCTTATTTGACTGTAAAATTAACTACAGGGTTGGGGGTTTTATCCAGTTTCCAGGGCATTAAACTGACTCAACATAATTTTTGAGATTCATGATGATGATGACCACCTGGAAGGGCAAGGTACTCTCTGTTGAGAGAGGTGCTCTTTTGAGCAAGGTCACAGTGTCCAAACTCCACCTGACAAGAAGGGCCAGCCACTGTCCTCTTCTTTGGGGTCACCCAGTGCAGGGTTCACCACAGAATGGTGTCAGGATGACTTCTATATACGTGTTTAGCAGACAGATTCTTCCTTTCTTGGACAGGTTTCCTGATCAGATCACTCAGGTATGAAAAGAGGCTATTAAGGTCCAGAATTTCTTGAGGCTGAGAGATGAATCATCCACTACACCCTAATCATTTTACTACTAGTTTACTGAACTGGCCACTTTTCTTTCTGTATTGACCTTTCCCTCACTGAAATTTGGAGGAAAATGCTCCAAGATGATGCAGAATACAGAGATGCTCTTAACATATAATCTATGTCCAAAGACATTAACACATTCATAGCTCCTCTGCCAAGGTCTGAGTGCAGGTGCAGGAGAAAGAATAAAATTTCATCATCCATCCTCTTAATTTTGCTGTGGATGGAAGGGACAGGTCAGATTTTAGCTGGACATGAATCTTCTTACATGTCAGTCACAGTTCAGTCACTTTATCATGACATTTTCTTAGGCTGACACTGCAGGAAAAAAACTACAGCTTTTCTAGATCTTCATAAATACAGAGCTGGAAAAGGGTTCAGAAGTTCCCCAGCTTTCTCTGCTATTTGTAAATTATCTAAAGATTTCCTCTGACATTTTTTTAAACTGAAAACAATTAAATAAACCTATCTTTTCCCACCAAACATGTTTATTTCAGTATATAAACATCATTCAGGAAATATCTACATGCAGACACTTATATATAGGTGTCAATAATATGAATCCCAAATCACAGGTCAGTTGTTTCAGAAAATAAAATATATGCTGACACGCCCCTTTTGTACTCTCCCTCATAGTTTTGGTAAATTTATTACTACTGAGAGAGCATCTGTATGGTGAGTCAATAACTGTGAGTTTTGCATATTTAAAGACTAAAGTTTAGATGAATTTTTCAATTTTAACAAAGTTTAGTAAATTTTTTGAAAGCTAGTAATTTTTTAATTGCAACACATAACTTGCACAAATTATGGAAACCATAGGACTTCAGCTGTGGAAATGTTTAATCTTATTTGAAAGCAAAATAAGTATGGGAGTCTTAAGAAACTATATTCAGACAAAAAATTCTCTGTAACAAAGATTCACTTTTGTTTCTTTAAATGCTTTGATATCATGGAGTTAATTCAGCTTAAGAAATGAACATAAGGAACAACAAAGTCAAACAAATATGTCTGCAATAAATGGAATTTGATAAATAATTTAGCTCCTGTAATTGGTATACCCTATATCTCATATTAGTAAATACAAGGAATATTGAAAGCAAGGGAAAAAATCTGCCTAAGGCAATTGAAATATTCAGTGGTGCAATAATGGAAATAATATAGAAACAATTTCAATTGCACATTCACCCACCCTTTATTCTGTTTATTGACTTTTTTTCACTCATAATAAAATGTGAATTTATTCCTGTACTTTTCTGTGCAAATTGTTGTGGTGAAATATAAGCTCAGAAATGTATGAACATATTTTCAGAAATTTATTCAATGATCTACATGTACTTTTATGTCCCTTTAAACAAAACATGGTTCATCTTTTGAAGGCATAAAAATCTATGTGCATTTTGATCCCTTAAGTGTACCCACAACTTCATGTGTAAAAATAGCCTTTATTAAAAACATCATAGTTCTTTATTATACTGTAACATCTTACTGGTTTATATAAATACAGATTATAAAACTGTTATATTAGAAATTAAATATTAATACACAGTGTGCTTTCAAAACACAAGCCTCAAAATGCAGTTCATATTTCACTTTTAATACTCAGCTGAAAATTTTCATGACTTTCCAAAATAAATCTGAACAACTACTAGACATTTTCGTTTATGACAAAAGGCTATTCACATTAGTCTGTGCTGACATAACAGTTAGTAGACAGGTTTTACAATATAGTTTCGAAGCCTCCAAAGCTATGTGATATGGTTTATCCCTCTGCAATGCTATGTCACTGGGTATATTGAATGATCAAAGACAAGGAGCTTTTTAACTGTGGACTAAACTTCCATAGATTTCAGTGAGAGCTTATAAAAATGATCAGTTAGAAGAGGTTTTGTGCAATGCTTAAAGGTTTAGTTGTACATTTGATTGCAGTGTGGTTGCATGGCCATTTAAACATAAACTTTCTATTTTGTGCTGCAACACATCTTAAATGAGACAACTAGAATATTAGATAGTTTACTTTATAGTGGGGACAAGATAAAACTAATACTCTCTGAATTATTTCTTCTGTTTCTAAATTATGTTTGTTTTACTCTAAAATTCTATTTGAAAAAGAAGACATTCACATGAGACCTCATGCAGGTTTTAGGAGGAGATTAGAGAATAGACATCTGCTTCATCATCAGATTTAATCAGTGCCAGTGTTGGTCAGGTGAACATTGTTTTCGCTGCGATGATTGACCCACTTTTTCTTTCACAAATAGGCTTTGCAGAACAGCTTTATCAGCTGTCCATTTTTCCAGATGTTAATGGTAAGTATCACCACAAACCATGTAGTTACAAAGGATTAAATTATCATACCAGATTATTTAAAAAGATCAGCAAGGCCACAATAGCTTCCTGAATAGCCACACTTGAAAACTAGCATCTTTTACAAAAGCTCTGATATTAGGGCTGTGAAAATGGACGTTAGATTAGCAGCATATTCCTGTGTAGATTCCTGCAAATCTACACAGGAATGTGCTACTCATTTTCAGTGCTTACGAAGCCCAGCTAAAGGAATACAATCATTACAATGTAGTCCTCTTTTTGGAGATTATGAATACATGTAGTGTCATCTGAAGAAGCCACTTTCTTTCTCTGTTTTGAAATTTTTTTTTTTTAATCACACCTCTGGGGAAGAACAACCAATCTGGGACCTTACAAAGACTAATTTCATTGACAGGAAAAAGGGAAAAATAAAGCAGACACCAGGACTATGTCACTAGTTCCTCCATCATCTACCTGTCTGACAGCAACAGGAAAGATCCTTAACAACCCAGATACCTAACAAGTGCTCATATACAGAGAGTCTGCAAAAGCAGAGTGAGAACTGAGGCACAAAGCAGCATTCCAGCCTTAGGAATGATGTTAAAGAATCCCAAATACTACATAAAAATGGTGTTAAAGAAGGAACAGAGTTACTGGGTTCACACTGAGAAGAACAGTATTGATTCTGAGATTTAGGAGCAGAATTGACTGTTGGGCTAAGAATGAACAGCTGTGGGTTCATTAAAGATTTCTGTCTCGCTCACATACTCATATACACTTTTTCAATTTAGGTACCCATTATTTCTATTTCATCTTGCTGTTTGTTTTGCAGTTCTCTCAACAGACATTCAAGATTATGAAACATGGGAATTTGATCTTTTCAGATGAACTTACTGAATCTTAATGTCTCATAGTTTCATATGATTACAGAAGAATTCTGATCGGAAAGAATTCATCTCTGGGAAAGATATAAAAGAAAACCCCCAAAAATGCATTACCTGTCCTTTTATAACAGAAAACTACTACATATACATTTACATATACAAAATGCTTCTGCCAGAGGCACTTTAAATTATCATTTATTCTTTTCTTTAATTTCATAAAATCTTCCTGTGCCAACTCTTTACAGGCTTGTAAGTCGAAGCTGACAGCAAATGCATGACTTGGTCTACCATGAAGCAGTATGCTCTAGTGAGTGTACTTCTTGAGAATCTATAAATGTCAAGACTGTTAACTATTTAACTGTTCATCAAAGCATGTCAGAAAAGAGAGCAAGTTTGTTCTCTGAAGAGGTGCTCAATCAGCTGTGACTGACAGCTCCTTTTTGTGCCATGAACTTATGGCTTTGAAAAGTGTATTATTTAGCCTCCCTCCCTCCCCCCACCAAAAAAATAAATCAGAGGCCAGCAGCACTCTGCAGGGTAGGATACGTCTCTCTTGTAATGAGATCAGGTTTCAGACAACCTCAACCAAGTTGTTGCCCACTTGAGTTCAATCATAGACATGTGCTGTCCCTCAGAATACCCACATCTGGAGCTGGATCATTGCTCAGATGTGGTAGCCCACCCTTGCAGTTTTTGACATAGCTATATTTCTTTTGGGGAAATCCCAGCCAGGTAGGAAGCTTAATGAGACACACAACTTTCTGGTATCGGTGTCAGGTATTTCAACTTAGGACAAGTCAAGATGGAAGAGCCAGGATAGGGCATATAAACATGTTTCAGATACTGCTGTCATCCTCATCCAGACATTTCTGATAAGAGTGGTCTATGAATAATAATGTCCTGTTGCCCTCACTTACTAATTTTGCTAAATCAAAGTGCTAAGATCTGAAATGTACTTTGAAAATATGCCTATAGTTGGAGGATATAGTTGTTGTAGATTGCCTTAGGACTCTCAAAGCTCTACACAACACTTTTGTGGTGCTTTATGGAGGAAAATATTCAAATATGTCATCAAAAGATACATAATATGTAGTGAATAGAGTGCTACTAATGACTCCTCCTTATGCACACACTCAACATAAAAATAGCTTAATTGACTAATTAGAAAATGTATGTAGGAAGATGATGGGGAACAAATAGCACACTGCATAAGGAACTACTTAGTTTTGTGAAGTGGAATTGTAGTTTTGATTCTTTACATTGGACTGTTGACCAAGGAGATCTAATTTTGTGCTGTTTGATCACCATGCTATGTATAGGTTTGTTAATCACAGTAAGTGTCCTCCGATAAGGAAGTATGACTGACAAAAGCAGTAACAAGCTGGTCAAGCACTAAATTAATGTGTTTGCTGAAGAAAAGAGAGTTAGATGTAAATTCTGGACCAGACAGCTGTGGCCAGTGGAAAAGCATCTGTACCTGGTATGACACGAGTAGGGCAGAGCCGCTGAAATGTCCTGTAGATAGGATAGTGGCCAGTGGGGCAAAGCAAACAGTAGCTGATAGAAGAAGGGAACCCTGTAAGGACTGACCAATGAAACCAATTTACGTATGGTCTCTTTTTTGTTCTTAAATGTTCTGATTTTTCCCTGGCCATTCCCTTTCTCATGAGCAAACAGCATATCCTTATACCAAGAGGTCTGAGCTGTACCCACAGATGAAGGAGTAAAGTCATTCTGTCCTCGTCCACACTCCTACAGGCGTTCTTTGTTCCAGCAGTGCATCAGGAAACTGCATAGTTCAGTTCTAAACAGGGCAAATGCTTGCACTTCTGTTTAGAGGGTTCTTCACAGCCTTCTATAAACTTTATCGGGGAGCTTTCACAGTGACCAGCATTCCCATTATGTGTTTTCCACACCCACCCCCACAACAATTCCTGTGACACACCTTTTGCATAGTACCACCCAGGAAAAATAACCCCCTTATGCAATTGAAAGTATTGTTTCATCTTCGGTTTCTTTCTTTGCCAGAGGCCACTGGAGATTATTATGAACAGGTGGTGGTAGCCAAAGTCCTGGATTTTGTTTTATTATTTGTGTGCATTTACAACCTTCCTATGTGACAGTCTCATTTAGTCAGTGCTACAGGCAATCTCTGTCTGTACCTAAAATATCTTTAACAGCTGCATGTAGGGAACAATCACAAGGGAAAGAAAAGAAGCATACAAAAGCAAAAGGCAACTTAGAAAGGAATTGGAGCCAGAGGAATTCAAGACTGGGGTTCTTTTATTACCTAAAAGGACACACATTTTGCAGAACATGCAGAGTCTGCTTTTACTGATTCTATTTTTGTTGATATTTTGTCTGTTGCCATTGTTTGCTTAAAATAATTTCTCAGGAGATACCTGGTGGCTGCTGGCAGCAAATTTTAGCAAAGTAGCTCTGAAACTGAAAGATTGGCTTATTGTCTACAGAAGACAGCTACTTTATACAAGCACATGAAATATCTGCGAATCTTGGCATTATATATTGGGGAGTGTGACAAGTTCCTATAAAATCACAGACACAAACAAGAAACAGTGTGAAGAAAATTTTTTTCTCTTTTCAAACCTTCAGCTGGAAAGACTGGGAGGTAGGATCTTTTATGTCTTTTTCTGGTACTCACTGGAATGTTCACATTTAAAAGTTCTTTTCTGTCCTTTCTTCCGAAAGTCCTTGTAGCACTTTTTATCTCACAAAGTTTGCCTTATCCCTTTTCTGCCACCCTGTCACCACTTCAAAAATTGTTAAGCTAGGGCTGAAAAAATCATTGACTCTGTGTAATCCCAAAGTGGAGACCTTAAACTGGCAAACAGAAAACAATTTATAACCTCTTTCCAAACTATCCCTCCCTCTCTTTCCATCCTTTTCCTTACATTTTCAGCTTGGTTATAAGTGTTTTGGCTGAGAGATTAGACAGAAAATGCAGTATAGTCCAGTTTGGACACCCCATCAGGATTGCCTGACATCCCAGGTCAGCCTGCCTGTTTCAGATACTTCTCTAAATCCCAATTAATTTCTTTCTTTCCCCCACCCATGCTGCAGCTTTAAGATCATAGTAGAAACAGGTTTCAGGATGTCCTAGTTTCCTGACAGATAAAATTAAGTATTTTTCTTGTCCCAGAATTGTAGAATGGTGAGTAGTTATAAGATTCATGTTGTCTCCACACTTGCACAGTGTTTTTATTTGTTCAACAGATTGATTCCCTGAGGAACTCTAATTGAAAGCATATTAGAAAGGAAGACCTATTCAGGAATGTAGAAAATAATGTGATGGTTCTCAGACACAGTACACGAAAAATTATTTCATAGTATCCAATACGCAAAGAGAAGAGCATAATTTTCACGTTCTTTTTAGTCTCATGTCACAAGGGAAGAATAGCAGAGATATGTGCAATATGTCCCTGATACTAGTGCAAGAGGGCTCATGCGTGCCCACGTTTTTCTCATTTTTTCCATGTATATCTTATCTGAATTATAAGAGGCTTTTTCTTTCTCTGTCCTTCAATTTATTCTGAACAAATATTTGTCTACCCTGTCATAAAATCCTCCAGTAGCTGGGATACTATAACCTGCCCAAGTACTCTTTTCTGGTGCTTGACTAAATATTCTTAACTCAAATAATTTCCCTCTAATTCCAAATAGAATAAAAAAAAATAAAGCAAAACACCCACACAAACCCCATTTCTTCCAAGTAATTTTTACTTAACTCATATCTGGCAAGATTCTTCTAACCTACATTTAGATGTCCATAATAAAAACATTTAAAGTTGCGCTGACTCTTACTGGTTCATTCTACAGCCAAGGGAGAAAATGAGGCACTTCTAGGTTTCCATTCATCTGATCTATTTTAGCTAATCAGTAAGATTAATCATAACCTGGAAGTTCCTACCTCGCTTACTCAGCTAGAGAGGGACCTCAAGTAAATTTAGACATAGAGCAAGAATTTTAAGTTTACTCTGGCAAGTTTTACCTGGAGGACAATATAATAACAGTGTTACTACTTAAGCCTTGTGAATTTTTGAATTAAAGCCAATCTTACCTACAGTGTCCAGAATCAGCCAATAATGTCAAAATAGCTGCTCAGAAATCTGAGATTAATCTGGTGTTTTACAGTCAGTTTGAGTAAAAGTGAAGAGGAGGAAAATATAAATGAGCATAAATTAAAGATGCCCAATGGTTTTTACAAATTTATCAAGACAACAGCCATTATGAGACCAGAGAGTAGATGCATGAAAATGTGAAAAGGTGAATGAAAATGCTTGTGACTCATATAATAAATGAACTCTTTTTAAAGAACCTAGAATTTAATTAAGAACCGAACTAAACTGAACTTATGGACTTTAGCTGTTATAATAAATGTGGAGAAAACTTTCAAACATTAATGTTTTCAGAGACACAAAAGTGATGTGAGTGCCTCTGAAGTGAATGTTTACACCCTTTGATTTACTCTTGGTCTCATGTTATTGTGCAGCCATAGCACAAGGAGTTCAAGCCTGCAGAAAGTAATGTGAAGACTTCAATCAAGGCGACTCTTGGGGAAGATTCAAGCTGATGAATGAAAGAAAAGAAGAAAAAGAAAATATTTGCTTGTTAGTTTCCATTTCATACTAAGGTAAATTGTCTTTCATTTTGCAAGAATGCAAAGCAATTCTAAAAAATGTCATAGTTGTCAGTCATGAAGTTAAGCATTCAAAGATTTTTATGTAAGAATTCATGGAGTTTATACATATTTTTCTAGTTTTTCAAATTCCTATTTTTCCCAAATCCAGCCTTATTCAATACAAAAGAGATAAGTTGCACACGGAATTAGAAAATTTCAACCTTTTTTTTTATGCCTTGAATAAGAGATTCCACTGTGTGAGATCTAGAGGTTCCAGGCAACATTTCCATTACTATTTTCAGTACACACCTTGTAGCAAGGTTTAAGAATAAGAAGTGGAAAACCCATGCAAGCATCTTCAGAAAAGCTTCAAAGAACAAGCTTTTTCACAGAATAAAACTAAAAATGAAAAGTATTAATCAAGACATAAAGATGGTCAGGTGCTTGTGAAACATTACATACATACATACATCTGACTTGAGCTATCTACGACTACTTTTTCCTTTTTGTGGGTGCTAGATTTGAGTCAAAGAGGTCTGAAGAGCACCGAGTCAGGTTAATTTTTATGTTCTATGTCTAAAAAAATATGTAAACACAAAAGAGGACAAAAGGTAAACACTACATAGACGTTATCAGCACTTGCTTCATATTATTTCTTGTTGAGTTACTAGGAGTGGACACTTTTTAAAGTGAAAGCCTGGCTGGATATTTTTGCAGCTCTCTGTGCTGAGAGGCACGAAGACATCCTTGAGGCTGACTACTGGGAGTGCTGGAGTATAAAAATAACAAGAAAAGTGCACATTTGATTAATAAGAATAAACACCTCAGTAACTTCTGAACTGTGAATCAACAAATAAACACTACTTAGCTTTAAAGATTGAGTTCTAAATAAAAAGCTATTTGCTGAATTTCTGATCACCCAGAAAAAATTTGCATTGCAGATAAGTAACACTTTGAAAGGGTCATATCAATTTTTTTCTGTGTTTCAAGACTGCTGAAGCTTAATTTATGTACTGTCATTGGAGAGAGGAAAGCATAATGGATTTTTAATTATTCCAAGTTTCAAAGAGCAAATGGGAGGTAGTCCAGTTTACAGACAAAGCAGGACAAGAATTAGGAGTTATAAAGAGCAAATTACACAGTCATGCCCTATTACAGTTTTCTTGGGAATGTTGCATTTCTAGTTTTTAAAATCTTTACATTGATTTCTTGATTCACTGTCAGAGTACAATGCTTTACTACATTTTTAAAATGGTTAACAAGGTTGCATGCATCAAATTAATTCTGGTTTATTTATGTTCCTACATACCTCTTTGGTTTTGGATAAGTAGGTTGATACAAGACAACAAACCTCTGCTATTAGACTTAATATTTCTGGGTTTTTTTTTTCAAGTTCCTTGACTAAAGAAAGTGAAAAGTTATTCATACACTTTGAAAAAGTTCTTCATTCTCAGATCATGTAATAAAGTATATCATTATTGGGATTTTCAAGATTAAGTTCTTTCAGTAACTGCTAGCACTTAGGATGAGAATTTAAAGGGCCAGACTAATTGACTGTTTTGGGGAAATTAATGCATTGGTGCAGTTTGGAATCTTAAACACTTTTGTTCAGTGATGGATGATTGATTACACAGCAAATAGCAGTACTTTTCTATATTTCTTTCTATTTCTTCCTGTTCACTAGTAACATGATCCAGTACTTAAAAAAGTCAGCAGAAGTCTTAACAATTTTGATATAGATTTAAATCACCACAACACACAGAACACTATTCCTCCCTATATCTATCAGAGCTTTATTAGTAAAACCAATATTCAGTATTGTCATTTCTCCCCCCCACACACCTTTCCAAGTCTTCCATGTCTCATTTTTTCTCTTTTCATCCTCTTTGCCTCTAAATGTACATTCGACATGGGCTTTCATTAAGATAGGTAAACTTATATATGTTCTTTTCTTAGTTTCCATTCATCCAAATATAGAAAATTTTGATGATTAGACAGAGGTCAGTCACACTCTTTGAATAGTTTGAGTTTTAGAACAAATCTGAGGTTCTTACAAGAAAATATTTTCTTGGAAAATTTAGACCTGTTGTGCTTTTGGTTCTGAAATGCTGCAACAAACCCTGGTTGTGTTTCATCATCTGCAGTTCCATCTGGAACCCATACGGCAAATTTGCATACATAAAAATAAAATGTTATTTTCATATTTCAGACCTTCATTAAAGGTTTGGTCTAATTTTTGGTCTAATCAGAGATGAAACTCCAGTGGTGTTGGGGGATGCTTATATTTGGACTAGTTTATATCTAATTTTCATCATCAGGATGACTGCCTTCTCTTGGGAAAAGGCCATAATTAATAACTCTGCTGCTTTCTCTCAAGATTATTGGAAAGTGAAACAAGAAGTACATGGATTGGACTCAAACACTTGTGATGCCTTTTAATAGGCTTTGAAGAGCTACAAGAAATGAAAAGTAAGAATTCGAAGTCAAAAAGTTTGCATGCACCTACTGTTGATAATTTATATGATCTAGTGGAGAAACTTCCCCAGCAGAAATAAAACTGGTTATAGACTTCCAAAATGAGTCTCTATATGGCGGTGACAGCTATGCTTCAACCATAAAGGAAATAAAATGTACTTTTATAACTGTGTTAAAATTTTTGAAATAGATTGGTTTCATTGTTTTTTAGAACATTACTTCATTGTGTTTCACAGCAGTAAAATCCACAATGGGACCTTTCGAAGACCCCTGGTGTCTGGGGAGCTGGGCACAATTTAGAGGGCTTGCAATTGAGCTGTCTGTCATTCCACAGAAGAAAACCCACTACTTCCATTATTTTGAGTTATTAGTGTTTGATTCCTTTATTTTTCTAATACATACACAGTGTGTAACACAGTTGACTTTGTTTCCCAAATTAGATTTAACAGTAAATGATAGCAGTTACACCAGAAATGTTCATATACCACAGAGACTATGGCCACATCTGCTATCAATAACATAAAGTAATATCTGGGACACTCCAGGGTCTACTAAAAGAGGAAACAACATCTACAGTATCGAGTTCTTAAACCAGAAAAATATGAAATGGCAACATCATAAAATCCACCTCTGTGAGTAATGGCAGACATGGATACCAGTCTCAGGCCCAGCCTTAAGTGTAATTTATTGCTTCTCCTCCTGCCACTCCCTGGTGGCTGCTGCTGCTCTCTACAAGACGGAGAATGCAAGCTAACAAAAATCTATGTTTGCTACTGTTGACAGACAGTGACAACAACATATAAAAGGGGAAATCAGACATGTGCTATCCTTCTTATGGAAGTTTTCCAGGAGGTATTTCAACCTGCAAACAGATATTCCCTGCTCTGAGAGAAAAGTGTGGGAAGACCTTTCTCTATTTAGGAAAAAGTACTGGAGCTTGGGCCTGGTGAAATTCCTTGGGGTTAAGAAAAAAGAAAAATAATTAATTTCTTGTAAGGTTCAAGATGATAGCAGATAAGTGTATTGAGGAGAAATTTGTGAAAACATATATGTCCAAAATTACCTTTCAATTGAAAGAATTATTTTTTATCAAGCAAAACCACAGAATCTGAAGGTTAATATATTTATCCTTCTGGACATTTTTTAAATTTTCTGCAGCACCACAAGTGAAAAAAGATAAAAATAATTAAAAAAACAAAACAAACCAACCAACAAAAAACCCAAACCAAAACAAAGGAAAAAAATTCAGAACACTAAAAGCAAACAAATAAGCCTCCCAGGAGAGCATGAAAACACATCAACCTTTATAGACAGTTTTGAGAAAAAAAAAAAAATTGCTTCAGGAAAAATGCTTTATGTCATTTTTAACACTCCTAAATTGGAGAATCTTCTGGAATTGTATTGCAGACATATTTTATTCTTGTCATACTGTCATAGAATCATGGAATATCCTGAGTTGGAAGGAACCCAAAAGGATCATCAAGTCCAACTTCTGACTCTGAACAGGACAACCCCAAGAATCACTGTACCTCTGACAGCACTGTTAAATGCTTTTGGAACTCTGGCAGGCTTGGTGCTGTGACCACTTTCCCAGGAAGCCTCTGAGTGAAGAACCTCGTCATAATTTCCAACCTAAATCTCACCTGACCCAGCTCCATGCAGCTCCCTTGGGTCCTATCTCTGTGCATATGGCTTCCCCTCTAGACCCTTCACTATCTTTGTGGCCCTTCTTTGGACACTTCTTTTCTTATATTGTGGTGCCCAAAACCTCACACAGTACTCTGGGTGAAGACACACCAGCGCAAAACAGAGCAGAACAGTCACCTCCCTCGACCAGCTCACGATTATTTGCCTCATGTCCCCCAGGGCATGGTTGGCCCTTCTGGCTGCCAGGGCACACTGTTGACTCATCATAAATTTGCCATCAACCAGGACCCCCAGGTCCCTTTCCACGGCACTGCTTTCCAGCATCTCATTCCTCAGTCTGTACAAACTTCTAGGGTTGCCCCATTCCAGGTGCAGAATCTGTCACTTGCTCTTAAACTTCATATGGTTGGTGGTTGCCCAACCCTGTCCGTTAAAGTTCTGCTATTATTAAATGCACCAAGCATTTACCTTGCACGTGCATAGAAACCAGAAAAACAAGGACCAGAATAATACAGTCAGTATGGACTATTAAAAACAGTAGCACCTCCCACCACATTGCAGCTAACCTAATCTCAGAGAGGTGAAAATTGTTTCCTTATACAACAACTTGTTGCTACAACAATAAAGCTGGAAGATATCTGTGAATTACATTGCTGTCATCCACAAGTTTTAAGATAAAAGCACTGCTGAAAAATGAGCAAGTTCTCTCAAGTCCCGACTTGAAAACCCTGAGCCTGTTTGATGCAAAAAATGAAAAGGACAGCCATTTAAAAATGATCCCACAAAAGTGCACAGACAGATACCACAGGTGCTGAATACTGTTCCCAGGAAAAAGAGCTAGCTGACTTGCAAACATGGGGTTATCCTGTGTGCAAAGGAGTAGCCAGCGAGAATGAGACATAAGTAATCAAGATTAGGCAGGTTTTCTGGAGATAGATAAGCAGGGTAGACATATATTTTCACCTGATTCCAGTTTGCTTTCCTGATCTGAACATAGAAATAGACATCAGGATCAAGAAACCATCATATTAAAGCTGTTTTTAGTGTGTTGCAATTACAAATTCAAAATGCGGTGCTATAACAGGGGCTAAGTAGATTATATTTAATCAATACTATATCATTGTATAAACATAAAGAAAAGCTTTTGACATCTCCTAACTGAAAACCTAGAAGATCTGGCAATCCACAGAAATAGTTAAAGTCAAAAAATACAGGCAGAATGCCTAACAATTTGTAATCAAAACATCATGAACAGACATCCACAGGAAAGTGAGTAACAACAGGAATGTGATAAGGCACACCGAAAGATGGGATGACACTGACTAAAGGGCCTTAGGGACCCCTTCTTTCTCTACAGCACTGGGGTGAACTTACTTGGTACCACACCTGCAAGAGGGAAAGCTCTTTCATTTTATGTCATTGTATGTGTGAAGCTGTTACAGAAAGAGAGATAACACAAGAAGATGACCCTCCTTTCCAGCTCAGGAGGCAGGGTGGTCCCCACCTTGTGGTGGCGTACAAGCTCCAAAACCTGCCATCTCTTCTGCTGTTGTCCATACAGAAGGTTGATCCAACACCAGCTCAGGGACAGTGACCCTTCTTTCAGTAAGATCTGTTTCTGTTTCCTCAAAGTAAAACTTTATAGTCTAGCAACTAAGAGCCATAAAGCAAATTTCCAAGTGTTCTGACTCTTTTGCCTTTCCAATGGTGCTCTCAGTGGATTGGAATTGATGTAGATCTTCTTTCGTTTCCTTCACTGAGATTAGAGTGTGACACTAATTAAGGGATCTCATGGACGTGGCAACAGCATACTTCTACTGAAGGAACTCCATGAAAAACACAAGGCTTTGCACTGTGAAAATTTGAAATTATATGTCAATGAAGTAGATTTAATGTAGAAGGTCTCTAAGAAGTTTCTTAGAATTAGGAAGCAATACATTTCCATTGCTTTAACATAATCAGAAAAAAAAATTTTGCATTAGACTAAAAATTAGAGAACTTAATCTAAGATATTAACAGAAATCTAGTTCTTGTTAGTCAGTTGTGATGAAATAGATGTTAGGGAGCAAAATCTTTGACAAATACCTCTGTCAGCTAATTATGATTTTGCTTAAAAGTTTCCTTTTTCAAAGCAAGGTCAATGCAGGAAGATATGTGAAAATGAATAAAAAGAATGATCTGTCATTTGACATTCTTTGCTATAAAATGAAAAATATGCAGTTTTGTCAAGGTTATAACAGCACAAATGTAACACATTACATAACTGTCCTGGTTCATTTCATGATAAACTTTACAGCATAATTGTTCACCCCCAAGTGTTCACTCCTATAGACTACAGTCATGAGGAGTGAAAGTGGAATGGATAGAACTATAGGGTAACACATAGCCTAATACATGTATGTTAGACAGTGGCTGTTTAGGTTCTTAACATTGTATAAGTTAAAAATATTTAAAATTTCTCATCAGCCCAATGGATGCTCATTGAATGATATGAAGAAAAGGAGTAAGCATTTTACTTTACATCGGTTCTTTAAAATTATATATGCACATATACATGCACATCCATAATTCCTTCTCAATATGTGGGTTTAATTCTTTGGTCTACAAAATCATAGAATCATAGAATTATAATGGTGGGAAGGGACCTTAAAGATCTAGATTCTAACCCACCTGCCATGGCCCGAAAACCTTCCAATAGAGTAGGTTGCTCAGAGCCACAACCAGCCTGGCCTTGAGCACCTCCAGGGATGGGAAGTCCACAAACTCTCTGGACAACCTCTTCCAGTGCCTCACCACTCCCTGAGTTAAAGAATTTCTTCCTACTGTCTAATCTAAACCTTTCCTTCTTCTGCTTCAGGACATTTCCCCTGGTCCTATCACTACTAGTCCTTGTCAAAAGTTCCTCTCCTAAAATCATTAACTATTTTTCATTTATAACTTTATGTATGTATAAATGAATAAATCAGGTCAACTTTTACCCCTAAAATGTACACACTTCCTCAGTACCCTGAAGAAAAAAAATTGCTATTAATAAGATGCAGAATTACAATTATGTATTTCTGTGTATTTTTGTCCTACTGTAAATGCTGTAAAAGGTAATGTAATTTTTAGTCCTATTAGCATAAAAGATTTTGAATGAAAGTCAGCAAACAAGATTTAGAAAAAATTCTCCTTCTCAGAGACTGAAACTGTTTCTGTTTGTTCCATTAATTCTTTTGATTTAACAAGTGAAGATGTGATACACTTTCTGATAGTACCATGCAAAAGGCTTAATTTCATTCCATCCCTGAAAAATAGGTTGTTACCTTCAAAGTAGTTATTTTGTTTTTATACATGGCAAAGTAGCAATTAAGTACTTTGAATCCTTTAAAATTGCATACCTGACTAATACATCTTCATCTGGTACAAAACCAAATGGTAAATAACTTATTTCAAATGAAGCATGATAAAAAAAGGGATGTTTCACTAAATATTGTGGCATCATATTATACAGAAATGTCAGAACTAGTAGTTAAACACATACTACTTATGAATAAAGATCTTAGCTGCTGACCCACTGAAGTAGCACATCTACAAAGATGTGAAACCTTTTGCCATTGAAATTTTGTCTGTCACATTCAGAGTGGCATCACCTCACATTCAGATGTCTCTAGTGTAGGTGTAACATTTGTGGTAGGGTATCTAGACATTCATTTTATTCAGTTGAGACCTATTCAATGACATCTGTGGCCTCCAGAGGTTTATTCATTCCACTGTAAAGCTGAATATAGATTTGACAAGATAACTACATACTCATCTGACTGGCTCCCCGGCTGTAATGGAGACCTAGATGTTACTGACTGTCTGTTTTCTAAGTGGAAATCCCACTATTGTGTAGATATAATAATGTAGGTATCACAAAATCTTCCAAGAAGGGAGAAGCAGAATACAGAGGAGACAAGGGTTTATTTGACTTTTTGACCAAGCATCATTTCATACTGTTAGTCTTCTTGAGAGTGACAATTGAAAAATTAATGAAAATACACAGTATTGTTTTAGCTCTAGTATACATCAACTTATTAAAGTAGGTCAACACCAGCATTCACACTTAATGTGTGATCTAAATCATAGAAAAGTTTAGGTTGTTAATATTTGTTATAGATGTAGATAAAAACGCACATCATCAAAAGAAATATCCTTACAAGCTATATGAAAATTATTTGTTGACTGAAAAAAAGGCAGGAAGAAAAATTGCTTCTGAAAGTTTGCTGCAGCATTTAGATTTCTGAAGACTGACTTATTAAAAAAAATAATTTCTGTTAGTAGTTAAACAATATAGATAACTGATTCATTAATTAATTTCCGGTTTGTGTAAATTTTTCAACTCTTGAGATGTCATATTTTATAATGCATTATCTAATCTCACACAAAAAGCGTAATGCTTGACCTTATCAGATTCCTAGGGAAGACAGGTACAACCAGTTTTCCTCTTAGGCTTCAGGAACTGTAGATATGTTGCCTTGATGTAAAAACTCTGACTGAATCATCAACTGCCCACAAGCTACATTTATCCAAAACATCTTAAGTTTCAGAAAACATGGGACAAGGTGAACCCAGTAAAAACATTCAGCTTAAGTTAAATCTCTCAGGAGAAATGATAGTTTATGCCATATTCTTTCTGTAGTCATTTCTTGATGGTAAGAGCTACATATTCTGTAAGTTAAATTCTCTGCTTTTTGGATACCAGTACCAACTGATATGAGACAAGCAAAGATTACTGCTTGTTTTGCAGAGAAAAATAAAGGTTTATGCTTTAGGGTGCTTTTTTTTACAGATATCCTTGCCATACAAGGAATTTAGCCTGCCTGTATTTTTTTTTTCTTTTAAATACCTCTTATTTCATTGTGGCTGGTCTAAGATGAAATAGGTAATCCCTGTTAACCAAGACATAGAAAAACAGTGGGATAGATATCATGATGCACAGACAAAAATTTCCCACATATAATAGGAAGAACACTGTTGTCCAGGATTTCCCACGCAATATTGCAAACTTAGTTATTACTATGAAGTTCAGTGCATTCTTTAAGCTGAAATGTAGAACATATGAACTTCAGCTTCTAAACACTATGTCAGTCTTTGTTTCACTACAGTTTATAGGACACAACTTCCTAGAGAACCAGAAATTTTGGGGGAAGGAGCTTGCTTTCTGTATAAATCTCCACTGAATATAGTTGATTTTAAATGTCTATGTGGAACATATATTTATTTTCTAGAACTTCAGGCCATACTGAAGAATTGAAATTCCAACTCCAAGATACATTTCTTAAGTCTCAGTGTTATCATATGACTTGCATTTCAATCTAAACTTGCCTTGGCTACAGGTTTGTTTATCCCTCCTAATGTTAACCTCACTTTGTCTTCTGGATAGCATTTCACATCAACATTTTACACATAGAAAAAAAAATAAAAACATGCACTAAGTGACCTCAAAGAATTCTTTCAGAATTCCAGAATTCCAGAATTCTTTCACTAGCCCAATTGTTCAGTGCACAAAGGTACCTTAAATATTTCCTATTCTTGTCTCAATGAACTCAGATGAGGAGAGTAGCTACTATTTTTAAGAACAAAAATATTTCTTTTTGTCATTTAGGTCTCTTTTTCTAATAAGTGGTGAATACATATGAAAGATATGTCACTTTTGAGCCTCACTGCTGTTGTTATAAATGTTTCTGCCCCTTGGCTGCCACTGGAAGCAGATGGTAGGCTGACAAGATCTATTTAAGTTCTGAGTGCCTTGAAGGAAGTAAAAGCAGTAAAGGAAGGTAATTTGAAGTATAGAGAGTATAAATCATACCTTCATCAGCATAATTGTAAAACTAGGCTTTGATCCTGGAAGAGAAACTTATCATACAGGAATCTGTGCCTGATACCATAATATGTGGTGATTCTCTGTCAAAAAGTCTCCAGTGCAGATCCTTTTCAAAAGGTCCCAAATGTTCCATGTCTTCCTGAGACTGAAGAATATGGGTGTCTGGGTCACATCACAGTCCCTTCAGCCCAGTGTCCTATCCTTGACAATGGTCAAAAGCTGAGGCTGAGGGAAAAGTATAAGAACAGGGGAATAATATATGTATTTTTCCTCCGCAACACTTGACCAATAATCACTTATTTTCGTCTATGCTTGTAATTGTCTATATATTTCTTAATACTAGCGGATTTTAATTCCATGGGTCTGATAGGAACCACTGCAATCTGCTGTGGTTGCACGTCTCAGAAGACCACCTCTATCACTTCTTTTTGGGTCTGTTGTACAGACAGTGAACAGTAAATTTCTATTAAATGAAATTGTCTGTGAAAATGCCCAGCTATCTACTTTGGATACAAAGAGAAACCAGCTTTGGCTGGGCTTCAAGTGTAGGTACTTCAATTAGTGATCTGAGAATATGAATTCTGTAGCTGACACTTGCTTTTAGAAGACAGATTTCTGCCAAGTGTTGAGTAGGATGTCAGGGGACAAAAGAGATAGGAATAATATTATTTAGTGTTATAATAGTTGGGTATATGTCCCAGAAAGATATCTCTACTGAGATATCAAAATTTTCCCAAGGTTATGACTATCAACAATAAAAACCAGGTTCAAATTTGAAGGTGTTACTACTAAGAGACTAGCTGAAGTTTGAAGTCAGAAATCCAGAACCATTAACCTAAATTTCCCAGCATTCAATGAACAGCTTTTTGCCTTTTTCAGACATTCTTAAATCAGCTTAAAAACTAATATTTTCATTAGCAGGAGAAAAATTCAACAAGATAAATAAACAGGATAAGACTACTTAATTCCTCACATCATTATGAATGCATAAAATTTCACTCAAAGTTTAAGATTGTCGGGTTTTTCTGGGTAGCGAAGCCCAGTTTGAGTCAGACTGTTCTTATGGTAGGAGTTACTTCTGCTCATAGTTTCTCACATGTACTCCAGTCGTGCTGTTCCTCTAGTCATTGCTTGTTCTGCTCCTGCATGCTAACCATGCCAAGTAGCCCAGTGAGACAAAAAGAGATTTTTGTTTTGCATCTGAGCAAACGTGGAATCCTTCTGAATGCAAAATACAGTTTGCTGCCACATCTAAGATTCTGTTTTTATCAAATGAAACACATGTAGACACGATTCTTGATTTATTTTTAAATTCTCACCACTGAACCTCAGTGCCAAAGGCTATTCCTGAAGGTAAATGACCACTTATCCCATGTATGTTTAGACATGGTTGGTGGATTAGATTCCTCCACAAAATTGTAATTAGAAATTTTCCACCATTTCATGACTGGGTGACTTTTTTTTTTTAAGTTATCAATATCTGTCAGTCATAATACAAATCAAAGCATATAAATCTGCCACTTCAGGATTACCTATTTCTCCCCTTATCTTTCTTCTTCAGTCATGAACAGACTCGACACTCTCTTTTTTTTGGTTTCTCTTTCGAATTCTTGTTGGAGAAAGAAGAGAAAGCCTGGAAGTTTTATTTTCATAATAGATCGCAGCTACCAGGTCTACACAATATAATCTTCTTGAATGTTATTTACTCATTACACTCTGGTTCAGAACACCAACATGTTTTATTAATTCATTTTTTCTTCAGTTTGAAAATTTTAAACACTTATTATAAAGAAAAAGAGTTAATAATATTTGGGGAAAATTAAATAAACATTATTAGAATTACCATTAATAGTTACTCATAAACTGAGAAAAAGTAGCAATTTTCTTGCATTGCACTATGTCAATATTTCAATTGTTGCCCTAAAAAAGGCAAAAACTAACCTGAGAAGAGACATATTCTGGCAAAGTAATCAATATAATCAATTTGTCTCTGACAAATATAGAGAAATATTAGCTGTTCCTTGATTTTCATGTAAAAATATTTTCTACCTAGATATACAACTTATAAGAGTTATTAAATATCTAGAAGTATTAATTTTTACATTTTGTTTGTTAAGCAAGAAATAGGGCAAATTTATCTTAATGATAATTTTAAAAAAGGAATATTCAAATATTACTAAAAATTAGATTGAAGGGAAACCAAAAGGTTTATAGGAGATAAAAAAGGAAGATGTTTCAAAAGATAAAAAAAAGTTTAAGAATATTTAACGCATATGATAATTTTTATTACATAAGTATGCATGTACATTTGTAAGCAAATTTTATCTTACTTGTCACCTTGAGCAGTTACCTAGAGATCTTGCTAAAAGCTGAAAGAAGCCTGGGTCAAAGAACTTGATCAATCACTGCAATTGTTTCACTTCCTGCAGAAGAAAAAATATTTTACATGCTATTAATTAAGTTAAAAGGTCAAAAAAATCCAGAACAGCTGAGATCAGTCAAAAAAGAAAGGTAAAAAATGCGTAGTACCAAGGTATATATATGCATGTAAGACAAAAGTTTGTCCTATTCTAGTAAAATGCCCTGAAAAAGGGGCCTCATACATGTCTACACTCTGCAGAGGGAACAGACTCCAGGCAGAATAAGCTTTCTCCTGACCAAGGTGTCCATAATTTTCCACGTGGAAAGGATCTCCACATACAGCTCCAGAATAACTCCCTTAGATGTGTATGTTTCATACTTCACTGCACACTACAAGTATGATGTGGTTTAATTTTCAAAGTGTGAGTGTGTTGTTCAAGGAAGAAAAACCTTGTTAGACAAGTTTTTGTTCTTGGAATAAAGGAGCGAGATTGAAAAGCATATGAAAGTCAAAACCTGGTTCTAATTAAGCTCTCAATTATAAATTTGTCCTGTTGAAATACAGCCTTTTACAGTGAAACTGACCTAGAAGAAACATTTCTTTGAGGATGGTTCTCACTTAAAAGTCATAGTATTTTCTTCTGTTGCAATCATTACATGAGTCAACCATTGAAAAGCTCAAACAAACTGTGAAAGAGCTAGGAATACATAACAGAAAAATTTTGAGTGATAGAATGCATTGCTTTACCTTGTCAAAGTACTATTTAGTTAAATAAAACTTGACAATCTGGGAAAAATATATTGAGAAAGAGGTAAAGTTCTTGAGACTGGAAAGAGCTAGTCTGGCTAATAAAATTTTATGTCATTATAAATCTGTGCTCAGATTTATGCGTCAGGTAGTTTTTGTTGAGAGTTTTTTTAAAAATCCAATATTTATTGGAAAGTTACTTGTCAGTAATTTTCATGGAAATTTTTGTTTTGAACTGCAAATTTTGACTGTATTATAAACAGGAGCTAAAATAAAAACTAGGATTTAGAGCTGCTAACATCTCTAGCTGTCAATTACGCTAGTAAATTGTATCTTATTTTAATCCTAGTTTTAAGGTCATAAGACTGCCTGACCATCTACTTAAAACACTTTAAATCATCATTTATTAAAAATATCTCAGCTCTCTACACTTTCTCAATTTATCTAAATAGCTTCCCCTGTGTGCATATAACTCCTTAAATATGTCTTCCCATCATATGCACCATGTTCTCTGTAGAACTTTTGCCTTCATAAGACAAAGTCTACATTTGTTAAGTGTATTGAAACAGAAGAAATTTTAGCAGCTTCAAAGTCTCATTGTATTCTCCTTTAAAATATCAGCCAGAACCATGCTTACTACAAAATAAACATGTGAAATATAATTAGGAGAATACTCCAAAGCTCTCCTCTGCTCAGTTGTCATGGTTGATTATCTTCCAGGAAAAATTGTCCAGATGGAAGAACAAGCTTAACTGAAGTCAATAGCAAACATCATCTTGACAGAAATACGACCAAAATTTCCGCAGAGTAAACTGCATTGAGGTAAGATGAGATGTTTTTGAAGCAACCTAGGCCCCCAAACTGCATGCTTTTGGCTAGTTGCCAAACCAAATCTGACAACTTTGAAAATCTCATCCGTAAATCAAAACTGAAACACAAACCTGGCATGCTCATATAATCACATTTAAGTGAATGTCTCCCAATTAGGACAGATCCAACCCCGAATTAAAAACTAATAAAATTCTGTCAGTGTTCAAGGATGTCTAAGTTTTAAGCTCAATCTTTAGCTTTTATTCCTAGCTATCTCTAGTTGCTGTCATAAAAATTAATACCAGTTAGGTAAATTAGAGCCTGTTAAGATAACTAAGTGAAAATGCTGCGGGATAAATGCCCCTCCCTTGCATCTCAATGTGTTATTGATCCACACAAAGCATCCTTTACACTCAGGGTTTATAGCCTGGAATTTCCCAAAAGCTTTCTTAGAAAAATGGAGACAGATGAAGTCTGGGAACCTCCTACACCTCTAAGTCTAAAGCACTACATTTGAATACAGGAAAAAACACGTACAATTCCCTCCTTTACCAGATCTTAGCTTTCCTTCCATGGGATAGTGGTAAAAATCACAAGCTGGAGTCCATTCATAGTGAAAAGATGTTGTTAATTCTCCATCTTTCCTTTGAAGCCATTCTACTCTCCAAGACAGCACAAAACATTGAATGTGTCAGAGATCAAGAGCATGTGCACGATTGACTAGATCAACAATTAGGGCATTTATCTGTCAAGGGAAATTCAAAAGTTCCGGTTTATAGTCTCAGACTTTTATCATTCATCTGTACAGACTTTCAGAATTAAAGATAATACGACAGGACTTGCTTAACCCAGGAGAAATTATGGCAATTTCACAGTCTCTAGAAATTTAACATTAGCAAATTGTGAGCATAAAAAATGTTTATGAGATTAAATACATTGTTCAGTTAATTATCTTTGTTGGCAGCAGACCCAGAATGAAGAATGCTTAATGGGTGTAGGTAACTCCTGCTGACCAGCTCTGTAAAAAATATGTGGTGATGACATAGTGAAAATAGACATATGCATAATTTTCAGGATCTAAAATGCCTAATGGGAAACCACACCAGGGAAGATAATTCTCATAATTATAAACCTGTTATACAAACTTTGCATAAGTAAACCTGAGAGTCATAGAAGCACTTACTAGGAAGACTCTGTAAATAAACAGTGGCAATGGTTATGGTTAAATGTCTCACTCCTTCCTTTATTTTTTTCCCCCTTATTCTGTCAGGAAAGACCTAATGTGCATTTTATACATTTTGTTAAGACACTTCACAGTATAATTGCTACTCTATGTTTCAACATCACAATAATTGACACCACTCTTAAACTCAGTGTCCTTTTTTGTGTCCTAGATGTCCTACTATTTAAAATGTCATACTAAGTCTATTTAATGAAATCAGAAAAATAGAATCAAGAATCATAGAATGGTTTGGTTAGAAAGGGATCTTCGGATCAGATTGTTAGAAGGCCTCACCCAACCTGGCCTTGAACACTTCCATGGAGGAAGCATCTACAACTTCTCTGGGCGACCTGGCCCAACATCTCACCACCCTCATCACAAAAAGATTTTTCCTTATATCCAATCTAAACCTATCCTCTTTCAGATTAAGATCCTTGTCCTATCGCTGGAGATCCTGCTAAAAAGACTATGCCATCTTCCTTATAAGCCATCTTTAAGAATTCAAAGGCCTCAGTTAGATCTCCCTGGAGTCTTCTCTTTTCCAGACTAAACAAGTCCAACTCTCTCAGCTTTTCTTCATAGGCATATTGATCTGTGGCCCTCTTCTGGACCCCTTTTAACAGATCCGCGTCTTTCCAGTACTGAGGACCCAGACACGGACACAGTACTCCACAAGAGCTGAGGAGAGGGGCAGAATCACTTCCCTGGACCTGCTTTTGATGATGCCCCGGATGGTTGGATTTCTGGGCTGCGAGTACACGTTGCTGTCTCATGTTCAAGTTTTCATCCACCAGTACCCCAAGTTGTTCCCTGTAGGGCTGCTCTCGGTCCATACACCTCCCAGCCTGTATTGATATTGGGGATTGCCCCATCAGGGTGTAGATCTTTGCACTTGGTCTTACTGAACTTCATGACATTTACATGGGCCCACTCCTCCAGCCTTTCAAAGTCTCTCTGGATGATATCCCATTCTTCATGTGTATCAACTGCACCACTCAGCTTGGTGCCATCTGCAAACTTCCTGAGGGTGCACTCCATCCCACTCTCAATGTAATTAATAAAAACACAGATGAACATCAATTCCAATACTTCTCCCTGAGGGACATCACTTCTTACTGATCTCTGTTTGGACACTGAGCCACTGATTGAAACTCTTCGATGTGGTCATCCAGCCAATTTCTTATTCTTAACTTCTACTTCTGCTAAAGACTTTGAGTGACTTCAGAACTTGGGTATGGAGAGAAGAAAATCCATGTTACTCAGATTAATTAAATTTGTACCTTGAGTTCAAGATGTAATTAGTGCTCAAATATTTGCAGAAAATTATTGCAAAATTGAGATGCAAACATAGATGTGACATTTTGAAAGAAAATGTGAGAATGCTTTGTCTGGGTGTCACCATTCAAATGTATTTTTGTATGATGATTGTACATTTTTAGTATGCTTGTAGGTATGCCTGCATTTTGGGGTTTGCATCTTTATGTATGTCCTTGTTTCAGCTAGGGTAGAGTTAATTTCTTCTCAATATCTGGTACAGTGCTGTGTTTGGGATTCAGAATGAAATGGTGTTGATAACGCACTGATGTTTTGGTTTTTTGCTAAGTTATGTTTATTCTAAATCAAGGACTTTCTTCTTGTCTCTCGCTCTGCCAGTGAGGGGATACACAAAAGAAATTGGGGGACAGCATAGCCAGGACAGGTGACCAGAACTGACCAAAGGGATATTCCATAGAACATTATGCCCAGTATATAAACCTGGGGGAGTTATCCAGAAGGGGGGCCAACCTGGGTTTGCAAGGCAGGTCTGGCATTGGTCAGTGGGTAATGAGCAATTGTATTGTGCATCATTTGTTTTTTCCCTTATTTTTATAATTATTAATATCCTTTACAATTAATACTTTATTTTTGATTATTAAAGTGTTCTTATCTCAACCTACAAGTTTTACTTTGATTCTCCTCCCCATTCTACTGGTTTAGGGGAGGAGAAGGGGATTGAGCGAGTAACTGCGTGGTGCTTTATTTCCAGCTGGTCTTAAACTAAAACAATGTACAGTTGTCAAGATCTCATATAAGAGGATCTTGAAGTTAAGATGCAAAATTCATGTTTAGGCTCTTTAGGATAAGTCTTGGTTTTCAAGAAACAGTCATTACTCAGAAACTAGTAAGATATGCTGGCTCCTCAAACCAAAATATGTAGAAATCTAAGTAGCATTTTATGTAAAGTAAGTTTTAGAAAATTGCCTCTCTTAGAACTCCAAAATGAGTTGTATACTGAAGTCAGCCCCTCACACTTAGATTTTATAACCACTGAGCTAAGAAAATCAAAGCTAGGTAATGCCTTTGTAGGGATGCTTGTGCACTGTGAAAAAAGTTGCAATAACAAGATCATATGCTATAATTAGAGCAGCATGTCTTTATTTTCCTCCCTCTATAATCAGCATATGTTTCCATCCCTTATTCTATGGTTCCTTAATCAAAGTTTGCCTCTGGATTTTTCTTCAGCATATATCACTACTGGATTTAAGAACGTAAATCTTTTTTTAGTGTATTACCCTAACTCTTCTGTCAAAGCAGTTCCATTTTAACACTGAAAGACAAGGACAGGTAAGATAAGTGTGAAAATGTTCTGCAAGACCAGGTACCTAATGTGATGTTTCTTGTACCTGCTATTTGCAAAATGCTTATCACCGAATGGCACTTCTTATGCCCAAAACTTAGCTCCCACTCACTGCTGTTTATTACTGTGACTGAGTAGCAAGTCTATCAAAGCTACCAGATCATCAAGCTGAGCATTCAAAAAATAAGAAATACATAATAGTGACCATCTGTGAAGAGATAGATTAACTGACTTGACACAGGAATTTTCCATAGAATCATTTGTTTGCTTTGACTAATGAGACCTTTTCTCTCTGCTTGCAATCACATTAGTCACTCAGTATGCTCTTTCTAAATTCAGCAACAAGAAAGAATCCTGCAATCAACAGCTTTCTTCATCCCAAATGCTGACTTTTTAACACAGAAGATCTATTCTACACATCCAATGAAGGAAAAGAAAAAGCAAAGGGAAAACTAGTGTGCAATCATAGAAAAGGAGATCGTGTAAAGGAAACCTCTATTCTGTTATATTTCAACAGATCATAATAGTTTGACAAATTTGACCACGATGATGGCTGATATCTCTACTCTAACGTGCTTTGCATGGGTAAACAACATTTCTTTGTATACTTTAAAAGTAAGCTGAAAAAAGATGTAATCAAATTTATAGCCATTTTTAGGTGTTGATCTTAAATATGAGTCACCTTTCACAGTTTTCTGTAGTCTCCCTTATTTAGTCAGACTGGAGAAGCTGGATTATAACTTGAGTTCCTTGGTTAAGTCCCTGAAGAGGGACAAAAAAAAAAGAATAGAGAAAAATATTTTGGTCCTGTATATTGATAATCCATTGTCATAAAGCCATTATAAAGAAAATGTTTTTTATTGTTCATTTATGCTATTATTTCTCCTGTACATTCAGCAAAATTATGCAGCTTCACTATATTGATAACAATTTTCTCATAGGTGTTGTTTTTCTTATATACAGTGCATGCTGCAAGAAAATTCATAGACTTCCTTTGATACTTTTCATTTTTAAAAAGCTGATACATCTGTACACTCTTCTGTTACAGAACTGATGAGACAGAACATATCTAAAAATGAGACATCTAAATAATACAGGTTGTTCAAGCACATACTTGTCTCCCACAGAGCCCCTCTAATCTTATTTGCCAAAAGCTTTCACACTCTTGTCCAAACAATGAGCACCATCTCAGAGCTTGGTCTCACCAGACAAAAACACAGAGAATGAAAAGAAAAGCAGTCTGATATGAAATGTGAGGATAGTAGGGAGCAAGAGGAAAGACAGATAATGAGATCTTGTCCAACTCTGCTATATCTCCCATAGAAAAAAATAATCTTGCATTGCAAGGAGATAAACAATTCTTTTCTCTGAGCCTATATAATCCCAAAGAGGCACAGTTCTTACCACAGGTCTGACTATGTAGTCTCAGCCCAGACTATACTAAGATAAAGGTATATGACTACAAAAACAGATAGAGACAAGTATAAGCATAAAACTATTCAGTTGGTAATAAAATCATTCCTTATTCTTTGTGAAAAGTTATAATTCTCAGCAGAGCACATACAAACTTAACCATGACAATTTTCCTTTTATTCTGAGAGAGTCTATCCCTTCAACTACTGGCATAGGGAAATGCCTATTTTTATTTCAGAGATAGATGGAGGAATCTCAGAGCAGGGTTTACATCTGATTATGCTTGGGCTGCATAAGTCCTCAAGGAAGCCCAGGCTTTTAGTCTATAGGTCTGGGGACCAACAACAGGAGATCGTGCTGTGTACCCTCCTCCTGACACCCAGTCCGTTGTGCCTGGGGGGTTGTGCAACTCACTACTGAACTTTAGGCTGGACTAATTAGAGAGGCTCATGTTTGGAAAGACCAAAGGTGACAGCCAGGGACTATGGTAGGGTATCAGGATCCAGGCATGAGATCTGATGGACGTTGAGCCTGAGCACATATTTAAGGGTCCTGTAATTCTGTGGGTGTCGCAATCAGAGAACAGGTGTGTCTGCATGTCAGCCTCAGTCCAGAGAGGAACAACAAGGCTGATCTGTCTGTGTTTTGTGGAGTGTTGTGGGTTTTTATGCAGTATTGGTAAAGGCACTCATGCTGGTCTGTGTGGCTGGCTGTGTTAGCATCCTCTGTGTATTCTGTGAATTGTATGTACCTAGCTTTTGTAGATTATCTTCAGCATTGCTGCTGGCTGCACTTGCCAAGGGCAGTGGAACAGGACACATCAGGCTGGCATGGGCAAAGCCTCCAGGTCTGCAAACACACTAGATTCAGCTCTCCTGGAACAGGAATTAGGAACTTCTGGTTTCCAGAACAGTGCTGCATTCCACTACTTCTTAACAAAGACCACTGATAAGGGTGCCATGGAATGAATGGGATCCTGGTCTACAGTCTAGTAATTCCTACAGTGATGCCTTCAGCAAGAAGGGAGACTCTGCCATTGCTGTAAAATATTTGTTGTTTTTCCAGAGAAAGGAATACTCTGAGCAATGAGGGGTTTGAGGACTGTTCCAGTGATGATATCAATTTTGATAACTATTGAGGAAGACTCTGTTTTCAGCTGCAATAGGTCTATCTAAGTTTCTCTGCTTGTTTTTATTGTAGACAGCTTGAGGTGGATGAATTGTGGAAGAATCTCTATGTTCTTCCTTTCCCTAAATGTTCTCATGAAGATTTTGAAATAGAAGAAATTTTGTTGAAACAAAATAATCAGTACTCACAAGAATAAATTTGTGCAGCCAACTAATGAAATGCAGAAACACAGTTAACATTGTAAACAACCATTCTGCTTCAGATTTTTAAAACTGCTTTTCTAAGAGAAGAACTGAGATACTTCCTAAAGGTGAGCCCATCAACTAAAATCTGCAACTCTAGTGGATATGAAAATCAGATATATAATCAATGTATTTTCTTACAGCCCATTACAATTTCCTGATGATATCTTCCTATGGCAAAAGTCCTAATAAATTTATCTCTTTCAATTCCATTGAGGCTGATGTATATAATAAATTTATATAATTATAATTTGATTTTATTAAGAGTAAAATTGTATATTGCAAATTTAGCCTTTTGTTACTCTGTATCAGACTTGATGGAAAGACACTGAGTTTAAAATCTTGCCATTTTTTCTAGGAATGGTCCAATTTTCTGGGCTGATCCAGTGAAATATGGCATCTAGCACCATACAACCTACCAGGCCTTTGGAACAACTGTCTGTTACAGTTCTGTTAGCTCTTTACATTTTGCTGTGAGTTCCTTCACACTTGGGCATACTTTTTCAACCTTGACCCATGGCCTTGTGAGACTCTTCACATTTATCTAAAAGACAAAATGTTTCCCAGCACTGGATTTTAAAAAGATACATCATTAAAAATCTGTGGAAGATATCTTGAATTTTTAGTTTGTGTTTGGCAACTGTGCTGTTACAAAACTCACTGTTAGTGTTACAATACACTTGCTCAAGTGCAATACTCAGAATGAAGTTTTAGTCATGCCTTCAGACTGCACATCCAAATGTTTCTGGGCTCCGAGTCATCCATTTTCTCCTTGATAAATACGACAATCATTTTGCTTCTGCAGTAGTGAAATAGTTATGTTTAGACCTGGTAAGTGCTGTCTGTGAGTTTTTCAGCATTTTTGTTCACTTTGGAGTTTACAGGCCCCATGGCCAATCTCTTCAGGAGCTGAAAAAAGCTCTTGTGGAAAGGCTTCACACAACTCCTGGGAGCTGCCTCTAGAAGGCAGCTTTATGTATGTTTAGGCAGGCTTTTGCAGGTAAGCAGAAGCACATCCTACTTAAATTTTGAGCTACCTGAAAGTGGTGCTGCCACATAGCTGAGCCTTAGTAAACATTCTGTCTTTTCAGCAGGATATAGCACTACACCCCAGCAGGTACTATGGTAACTGCATAGTGTAAACATCCATCTGTCTGGACTAAGCAAGCATTTTGTAAACCAACTCAGGGACTCAGTTTTTGCAAATTTGTATAGAAAGTCAGTTCACATTTATCTACTTACAAATTTATTTGTGTTGCTAATTTTTTATCTGCCTGTGGAATTGCATACACCAGTATAGTCAGTGACCTAAGGTTCGTGGCTCTTGATTTCAATGCCTTCCTACGCCACAGATTTTTCATGTGGTCTTGGTTAAGTCTCCTCCTTGGGGTCCTCTAGAAAATGGAGAAAATAATTTGATTCTGCTACTCTTGGTAGAAAGAAAATTGAGGTTTTGTAAAGGTTTCAGATACGAACATGAGGGAATTCTTCCAATTGCTTAATAGATTTTATACATTTTTTTTTAGTATCCTTCTGAAGATGTATAGTTTAGGCTGCCAAAAGCAACAGAAAGGAGGAGAGAACAAACTAATGTTAAATAAATCTATAGGAGAAAGTGAATGATCTTGATAATAAAGTGTGTAAATGTGTCTCAGTGGTAGACTTCATCCTCATATTCAGAGAGGAGCCATCCTATGGCCAAGGCAGAATGATGTGATACAAATAAATGTGTGTGATGCATAAGACAGTGAGGAAGCAGTGGGAGGACAGAGCCTGAACTTCCTTGGCTGCTTTCAGTTAGTACTGTATATGAAACCCTCCTCCCTAGGGGATGTCGCCTGGGGCAAAATGCTCATCTAACACAACTTTATCGCTTCTTTTATATTATGTTGGGTATTGCTAAATATCATTGTATTGCACAAATCACTGTTTTGTTGGGGTTTTTTTAATTGAAGTAGTTAATTTTGTTTTCCCATAATGTTCAAGAGTATGATTCTCATTCTTTGTTAGTTTGAAAGCATTCCCAGTTAATTCATCCTCTATATTATTTGCAAACACGTGAAAAATTCTCATGTATGGAAATTATTTCTTAAGGATAATTTTTTAATCCAGACACTTCTTGGAAATGCAACCTTTTAATAGTTAACGAGCAACTTACTAGTTTGTTTTTTTAAAATTTTTGCTTCCATGAAAACAGTAGAACACAGGGTTTTGTGAGTCATGTAGAAGTTAGATGCAGTATATTGCTAAATTGAATATAATTGGTGTATATCTTCTATCTTATTTAGAGTCTCAAAAGAACATTGTGCCTATAAGACACAGTCTGTGATTTGTGAATTAGACTGATTTTATTTCTCATTGATGGATTTTGTTCAGTTGTTAATTTAAGCTCCATAATTCCTTTCTTCACTGTTTTTTCCAGGGAAAAATAATATTAAAATAATCTTGGTCATTTCCTAAGATAGATTTTCTCTCCTCTCCTTTCATTTGTGGCAAATAAAGTGATACTTTTTTTCACTTACTCACTTAAACAATTCCTTTTTGTTTCTACAGATCCATTTTCTTCCTTTTGTCATTTCCCCTTTTACCCTATGTTTTATTCTCTCTCTGTGCACTCCTGCTAAGACTTCTTCATCTTTGTTACTAGGTTATCCATCACAGCTGCCAGCTATTTCACCTTTTTTTGGCAGTCAGCCTCCATCCCTTCCTTCTATTATTAGATACTTTTACCTTCTCAAGTACTAGGTACCCTCCACATCCAATGGTCAACACACTTAGCAGAAGAAAACATTATTATGGCAGAGATTATTTTCCTGAAAACTAAAATAAACATCATAAAAGCCAGAAATTCCTGTTTATTTCCATGTCTGAATTTCTAACCTAATATGTTGCATATTAAAAAAAAAAGTAACAATTGCAGTATATTTTTTGATAAAATAATAATATCAAATCATAAGAACAGAGAAAGCAGAAAAAACTGCACAGTTACCTTTGGCCAAATAGTTACTTGCACTCCTGCAGAAGATTAGCTATTCCTTTTGTTACCCACTCAAATCCTGACATTAGATGCTAAACCCAAAATCAAACTCTTCAATAGAATTAATAGAAGAAAGTTATTTTAAAGCAAAAGGGACAAAGTGGAGATTAGTTTTTTGACAGTCAGACACTTAAACTCAAAGCTCAAATTGTAATTATTTGACAATGTAGCCCCGTTCAGAAGCTGTGATTACTCAGAGTCTGCCTTACTGCCAGTGCCTACCTGTCGGTTATTGCATCACTCCACAGGTTAAAAACCCACTTTCACCAACTCTGCATCCCTTGGAAAAAGCCTCTAATATCAGTAACAGCTCCATTCACTTTACATCCTTTTGGCTGTCAGCCTCGAGAAGCTGGTTTCTCTTACAAAGTGTGTCCTACCCAGCACATGAAATATGCACTTCATCAACTGCCAGCAGACCTAAGGACCTTTGCTACTTGCCCATATACATCAGGAGAAAAAGGGAAAAAAATTCCAAAACATTTTTCAGAGAAATTCATGTTGGGTGACCGTTTCGTTCTCCGGATAAAGGGAGGTAAATAAAGGGATTTTAATGACTTCTTTAGTGAAAAATATTGAGACGTTCTGCTAATGTACAAACTCTAGTTTATCAGTCATATAATCTAAGAAAATAGGTGTCAAAGGTCTTTATTGCCATAATTTATAAATTTGCAACATTTCCCTCTAGCTCCCTATAACTCATTATAATCAGTTTTAGTCAAAGTCTGGCATTATTCAGAGCAATGATGCATAAATTGAAATGAAAATCTGTTACTTCTGCAAGTTTTTCTTTTTGTCCACTGGTGAAGCATCAGCGCAGATATAATTGCATTACTAGTATTTAGCGTTCTGCTTCCGATTTATTTAACTGATCCATTTGTTTGATAACTTTATTAATGCTTTTTTAAACAACAAACCAGGAAAGAAAAACTGCCAAAGACTATTGCCAATATCGTTTACTTTTTTAATAAAAATTAGCTTGTTTTCTTGAAAATGTTATTTTTCATTCTTTTATGAATTTAGGGAGGCCAAGGAATATATTATCCTATCAAGCTTTGGGTACCAAGATTTTTTTTTCAGCATGGTCTGACATAGATTTGCTTATAAAAAGAAGTAAAAGGAAATAATATACTCTCAAAAATGTCTACATCAATCTTAAATATGATGAAAGTTCAAAATAAAACAAATCTAAGAAAAATATAAGTTCATGACAAGGTTAGAAAGACTATTACAAAACAAACTCTAAGTAGTGTGCAACATATTTGAACCAAATCTCTCCCAAATCTTATCTAAGTTTTCTTTAGCACATTTTTCTCAATCAGAAACAGCTCAATGATAGCAGATGCCTAACAGTGTTGCCTTTGAGATAGGACTAGTATTTAGGCTCTGTTATCCCATTCTGTCACCCTTTAACATTGTTGTGATGTCACTGTATGCGAATAAATCTTCAGAGCCATTCCTGGAGACCTCTACCCACTTCTGCCTGTCTTCTAACTCCAGTAATACACGTGGGATGCTTCATGATGTTACTTATTTGATTATCTCAAGTACTTAAAAGAATTCAGGATATTCAGGTTAAAACAGAGTTTCAAATTAATCCAGAATTACACAAAGATTCCTCAATATATTATTATTGAAATATGATCAATATTTCTCAGCTCAGACATGGTTAGATGTTTAAGCAATCTATTGAATTAACATACTGCCTCTCTTCTCCCTTCCTGCATTATATGATTTCTATTGAGAAATGTTTCCTGGTTTCATAACAATTCACAAACTACATCTCATAAAAAATCAATGAGATAAAATAGCTGATATTACAATTTAAATAATTGTAGATAAAATACTAAATAATTGATAATATTACAATATTAAAATAACTTGATGAGATTACTTTAAAGACCTCTTTCCAATGTAAAAATAATACTGTTGATTGATTTAGGATTTGGAGCATCTGCATCTTTTTCAGATTCATAAGTTCAGCCTGTCAGAAAATGCTGTAAGAGCAAAAGATTCAGAGCCTGTCGTTTCCAAAAGGAGTTTTGATATGCGGTATCTGTGTGTCTGTACAAGTTTAGCCTGATTAGACCCAAAAGATAGCCTTATATCACTCTTTTCTGTAAAATAACCTTTGGGTTGAAAACAAGCTGTCCATTATTATATCTATTAGAATATATTTCAGTGATCTTTCATTGCAAAGGAAAAGTGGACTTTTATGAACAGTAACAGAAAACAATTACAAGGCACCCCAGTGGACTGGTAAAAATTAAACATGCATGAAACACCCCTCCAGATTCCATGTGTTCCTTGTATGTACCAACACTATTATCAGAGTTTCCCAGGTCCAATGAAAGGAAATCAATTATTCATAAAACTTTCAAGCTGGTATTAGAACATCGAGCAACACTTCTCTCTCATTTCTTTGTGGAGATAGAAAATGCCAGTTCAGGCACTGCAACACCTTTGCACTGAATCAACCCAGATCACTAATACATGGGCTGAAGAACTGACAAGACAGGACAAAGAAGAAGATGCCTAGGATATTAAGGAAGACTTTTTTTATATTCACACTGTTTAAATATGCAGCTACATACATATGTGTGTGTGTGTGAGCATATTGTATGTGTAAATGAAGGTTCATTCTCTTTATTTCTGCCACTCTGGGCTCTGTAACAGACGATTTTTTTAAATGTTCTCACACAAGTCAACAAATGGTTTGGGGTTTAGTTGGATGTAGTATCCATGCAGACAACATCATTTAAACTTGGCAGTTCATTAACTTTCTCTTAAGACTCATGTGAAAGTGCTTTCTCTCCTCTCTGCCTCTCTTACATGTTAGGCATGACAACATTGTAAGTCTCTGTTAGCAAACACATGAAGCTGCTTAATTGTCTCATTCAAGAATTCTTTAAGCAACAACTTCAAGTTAAACTAGGAGCTTAAGGACATAAATAACTTGTGCAGTTCTGTGACACAGAAAAATTAGCATTGCCACTGTCCTTGATAATTTTCTGAGACTTCTCACTGTGCCATTTTTATGGAGCTTTAAATTGCTCATATATTCTTCTTTTTACTGCATGTTTTTAAAGTAAATTTCACTCACTCTGAAAACAGTTGGATTGGAACATGTGGACCTTTTGGGTTTTTAAAATCTGATAAGTAATGAAAGGAAGTTAAATTCTTGCATGCAACCTTCTGCCATGATTTGCCCTGATGATGAGACCCTCTGAAGGATGAAAGCAAGTTGTTCTTTAGTCCCATTCTGTCTTATTTTCTTTTTGTACTGAGAAAGCTAACCAAATTGTTAACAAATGCAAACTGCTATAGTATTGTCTTCTATTTTTTTATTCATTTTCTGCTGTGGAAAATTGGGCCACTAGAAACCGAACTGAGATATTCATTTCAACATGAAGCAGGAAAAAATCTTCTGAAAGTAATCTCTCTTATTTAATAGTTTGAGCTTAGTAGCTGATGTCTGCTTTTAGAAATCTGACCACTACCCCTGAAGCAGTCATACAATCTCTGATTTAAAACATAAAACATTTCCAAATATAAAGATTACTGACAAGTAACCTTATGAGAGAAAGCCTTTGAATATTAATGCTGTCTCTGACCGCTATTTAGAAGTGTCACAGCTTCTTGAGTGAGGCAGTTGGTGAAACGACTTTTTCCCTCAAATTGTAAGATCTATTCTTGTCCTTCACTGAAAAATTAAATGAGAATTAATTAGATATTATTAAACACTATCACACTTCCAGATAGCTGTTGCCAGTTGCTTATCCATTCTCTGGCTGTGTGGAAGAGATTGGATGTTGCTCCCAGATCAGACTGACAAAGCCTACAAGGATTTACTTATTGTTTGTTTGTTTGTTGTTTGTTTGTTTGTTTATTCGAATCTATCTTTTTTTTTTTTTGCAGTGATACATTTCCTAGAGTCCTCTGAGGACCTAGCTGTGAAGCAGATGGTCTTCAGTCTTCCCTGTTTTATTTCCACGGCACATTTTGGCTTTGGTTTCTGCCTTTTTGTAGTAGGGTTTTTCTTTACTGCAGGTAGGGATGGACTCCCTGGCCCAAGGTGTGTGAAGTGGTCACACTGCCCACCTGTGGTCAAGGATCACAGAGGACTGGAGTCACTGTTTTAGGATGGCACCTCCCAGGCTTTTGTTCCTAGTTAAACTAATAAACTAGAACTGTCTTCTGAATTCTGTGAAGATTTTAAAACTTTGTGTAGATGCTGTAATGTTATGTGCTCAGAGAAAGAAGTGGGTTGGATAAAGTGCTTCGGCCTTCATTGATTTCCATTTTTACTGCCTATTTTATCTTCTTTTTATTGGAAAGTGATTTAAATGTTGACCTTTCATATCTGCTACCCTGGGGACAGCAAGATGAAAAATATTCAGTGTTATCCTTTCTCTTTAATAAGAGAAATTGGATATTTTGGTTGTAAGAGAGAAACAATCTCATTCCCAGATTTCATTTTGCTGTGCAATAGGAAATATGTTTTGATATGTAATAGAAAGCATACCTACTTTTACTATTTTCCCATAAAATAATAAAACACATGATTTGATCATGTGTGGAGTTTTGAACAGGTGACAGCCTTAATCTAGACTTTAGGGTACCTAACTGAGATTTCTAGTGCTTGGAAAGATTAAAAGAAAGGAAATTGTATTGAAATACAGATAGCATGTGGTTGGCTCAAAATTATTTGTATTCATGTTCTGAACTGATTAATAATTTAAGGTTGATATAATCCACACACCCCCAACCCCTACTAAAACCTTGCCATATAAACCCAATACATTACAATGGATGTACTAAAGAATATAATGAAAGAAATGCCTGCTGTTACCCACTGCAAGCAGGCAGCATTTTGCTGTTGTGTTCCTGTGGTCTTTAAGGTTAGTTGTAGGACTTACTAAACTACCTACACAGTGCCTGTGGAAAATCTCATCTTAATCATCAGTTTTATTCTCTGAATGTATAGACCTACCAAGACTTTTGCACTGCAATTTGCACACTTAATCACTTGTTTTCTACCCCTTTTCATCTCGCTGTGAGCCAAGGTCCCTTTCCAAGTTGTCTTAGAGCTGCAGCTCTACGCTGTTCATGGTGACTCACTGAGTCAAGTCTCTCCACACCATGTGCAAGCAACAGGATTTGGACAGGTGATTTCAGTACTATAAAGAGCTAAGGCTGCATAGAAATCCTTTCAAGCAAGGCAGCTGAAGCTCTTGAATAACACACCATGAATTTCTGCTCAAATATTATGTCACTGTGTTAAGAATATCTAAGCAGCAAGCAAAAAATCTAACATTGATAACTTACTCTCTCTTTCTTTTAAATATCCACAGCAAAACTGAGTGACTGTGATTTTCAGGCCTTTTTTTGGTTTGCTTTAAGGATGAAAATGTAGGGGGTTTAAGATAATAAGCATTTAGAAAGCATTACCATCTCCAACAGCCTTAAAGAACATACCCCAAATCATTGGAAAATATTTCAAGATCCCCTTCTTGTTTGAGTCTTACAGGAACATCTGTGGAGGGGAGAGGGAGTGCAACTTCAATCAAAGATAACATTAGACGATATTCATGAGAGGAGTATGAGCTCTTGTGTCAACATAAGCGCAAACATTTTGCAACTATTAGCAATCTCTGGGTTTGAAAAATGCACTTTTCTTTATGGCCACTGTGTAATGAAAAGTTTACAGAGATAGATTCTACTTCTACACAGCAGCACACCTGAGGAATCAACATAGTTGAGAAAGAAAAACACAGAAATAAACCAGACTACAGTAGTGACATGCTAATTAAGTATTTTTTCAAGACCTAAATCCTAGCTGATTAAAAAAAAAGAATACAAACCCAACAATGTTATTACAGGATCATAATTCCAGTTATAGCCCAGCTGTTGAACTCCACTACCTTTAAATTCTTCTCTTCTCCCTTGTGCAACTATATTGAATAAAATAGGGTTATCTGGGCATATATTCTATTCACTGATTCTAAATGTATGACTAGACAATAACACATCTTAGTTGACTTGAGGACAAATCTAGGTTGTAGGATCTTTATTGTCTTCTAATTCTTTAAGTACTCTTTACAGCCTGAAATCTTTAGATTTGTTTCTGTTTAAGTACACTTTGTTTCTATTTAAGTACACTCCCTTCATTTTATTTAATTTATCCAGACAATCTTTTCATGATTGCATAGCAACCTACGAAGACAAAGAGTTTGAAGGCTAAAATTATACTAAATCCAAGGAATAAATAGAAAACAACAAAAAGAGAGTGTTATCTTATTTTTTAAGGGGAAAAGAAGACATAGTTGGCAGTGACATCTCAGTACAAAAGATAATTTTAATGGTAGATATGATCACAGTGTTGGAGATTTTCTACATTTGCATTGATCTTTAAACAGTTCTTCTGCTTTAGAAGTCATTAAAGATAAATTTAACATCTACCTTATCTGTAGATTTTTATGTATTAATTTATTTTGTCTAATAAAATGTTATAATCTTGTTATGTGGTTGAAAGTTACTGATGTTAAGGTACTTTTTACTACAGTCTCTCAGTTTAGTAGTTTATAACATGCTGCTTCTTACCACTTCACAACTGCTAATCTGTATTTTACAGACTTTTTACTGTTTATTCTGTTGACAAAAATATACGACAGGTGCCTTATATTTTAATGGTGTTTTAATGAGTTATCATGCCATGAATTTATGCTCAACACAGGTTGCCTCAGCATATAATTAATAACCACAGGAATACACTTTGGTGAAGAGACTCTCAGACCCCCTGTCAGAGACTGAAATGGTTAATGATTTATGCATTCTAGGAGACTCTTGCAGGATTTTGACTTTTGCATTATACCTTGGATGGACAGTTGGGCCTGTCCCTCCCTCCAGTGAAGAGCCAAGTTTGCAGACTTTTGACTGTTGCATTGTACCTCTGATGGCCCATCAAAGCCCATCTCCCCCTCTAATCCCGCCAATCTAAAAAGGCAGGAACCAGACCAGACACAGAAACTCTGTGCGGGGCCCAGGGAGAGCTTTTGGAGGCTCGAGACATGGCCCGTGAACACTAACCATGGATGTAATAACTCATAAGTTCTTGGCGTGTGGGGGCTTCCCTCCTTCACCCCCAGCAGATCAAGGCCACCACTTCAACTGACAGACATGGAAGCCGCAACTACCAAGTGTCATCGCTGGACCCCGTGGGCGGTGACTATATATGTTTTTTCCACTCTCATCTTTTCTTTTTCCTTACTCTCCCTTACTCTTATCCTGTCTTTCTCTCCCCTATACATTTTCTCCCCCCCACAAAGGTTATTCCCCCAAAGGTTATCTCTATGCCACCTTGTTATATGACAACACCCAAAATGCTAGCATACCTGTTGATACAGAATTGTTAAAAACAAACCTTACCAATATACGTTTTCAGACACCGATTATTCAGTGTCTTTTCACTCTAATCCACCCCAAGGGAGTTATTGATAAAAACCTGGGTTATTCCCCCCCTCCCTTTTTCTGGGGCGGGTCGTAACACCCCCAGTAGGAATGGCCAGTTATAGACTGCCACCTGATAAACCAGAACTTCCTTGTTTCTTCTTGTCACACATGGAACAGGGTTTTCATAATACAGTTCAAGTGATTTTCAATTCCAGTTCAATTTCTCTCTATATTACATTTATCAAGCTTCCTCAGCATGCTCTTCACCATAGAGTCAATTTTAAATGTACAAAAGCAGAATCCTGCCTTCTCCATGACACTTTTCAAACAACTGGCGTACAGGACTCCTACTATTCCAATATACCTCTGTCCAGTCTCCTCTGCAGCTTTGGATGCACAGTGAGAGGCTGGACTGTCGTACCTCCTGTATCATTATCTGAGTCTGTGAAATACTAGAACAGTAATGGTAAGTGCTGTCATGAGTGTGAGAAAGAATTAAACTCAAATTCCTACAGATTTTTTATTTACTTTATTTATTTATTTTTATTTCGTTTATTACTTATTATCATGATCTTCAATTAAAGCTTTCCTGTGGCTGGGGTATCTGTAAGGTCTTCTCTCCATGTGAGTTCACTAGGTTATTCAACAACACAAGAGTTGCCACTGTAAAGTCTCCCACAGAGCAAGCAGAGATGTATTTCCTCATTGTGGCTGTTTATTTCACTAGTTGTTTCTCAGTCTAATTACCAGTGTGAAATTTTGGTGAGTCTGTTTAGATACTACCAGATTCAAAAATTGGCCTACACAAAGATGGTTCATCTTCCTCCCTCTTCCCTAAGATACCAACCTTTCCTGATCACATAAACCTCATTCTTTTGGGAAGCCTGGATAAAGGGAAATAAGTGAATCTTTTGAAAGTACCTTTAATAAATTATTCTGAAGAGAGATAATGGCACTGTCTAAATTGCTTTTTATTGCCTACTGCCTACTGCATCTCATGCCTAGGAATGGAAACATGAAAACTTAAAATTACCAAAGATTACCTTATTAACTGGAAAGCAGGTGGCAATGGAGTAGAATCTAATCAATGAATAATTTGAATGAACTCAAGGAAGGAGAAAACCCCATTTATTTTGTTTAGCATTTGATTAACTGTTTTTGCTCAGTTCTCATTTTGTGTTTTAATTTTCTATAATCAGCACTTAGCTGTCAGGATAACAGGTGGTTTTAGAAACTAGAGAATTAAATTAGTAAAACAGTTACTTGGGCTTATCTGTGCATCTCGGGGATATCTGACCCCCAAAAGTACTGCCTTCTCCAGTACAAAGGAACTGGAAAGATGAAGCAGTCTGGAATAGGCAGTGTACACAGTTTCACGCTGCCTGAAAAATCTGCTTTGTCCTTATCTGAAGTGTAAAGCTTTTCTTTAAAATAACAAGAGGTCAAGTAAGGACAGAATGAAAATGAATGACAAGATTCTCACATAGTCCAGGCTTTTGACTTGTAGTTTTTCTTCATTTTCTTCGAAACAGAGTCTTCCAACCTCACCAAGTCAGGGGCTTTTTATAATAAAGAAAGGGAGAGGAGAACTTTTTTTCTCAAAGACTGAAAAATCTATGTCAACAACTCCTTAGAGTTTATTGAGTTTGAATAGTCTCAGTGAAATGATTTCAATTTGATGAATGATAAAGATTCTTGCTTAGAATTGGTTTTGGTACATTCTACTGGGATTGACTGTTCTAATCAGATGGATGTTCTATTTATTCCAAGTTTTTGAAGGACAAGTAAAATTTTGCTGCTACCTACATTAGAAATAAGTTAGTATAATTGTTGACTAAGTAGACTATATTGAAAATAAGTGTTTTCTCCATCCATATGCTTCTACAAGTGCTTGTACTCCTGTATCCTGTATCCAGCAACATTTATGGAGATTGGGACTCCATTGTCTTCCATAGTACAAGTGCCCATATTTAGAAAGATTTTATAAGAGAAGAAACCATTTATAGTAGTAATAGATCATTACATGAAATTACTTCTTGTGCTTCTGAGATGGTCATCTCAGCAGAAGGGTATCAGAAAGAACAGATATGAGCAGGTACACAATCTTTCTGTAATCTGATCAAGCCTAACTATAAATCACCATCTCCCTGCAGACGGAACTTATTTGTTACCCTCTGCTTCCATAGCATTGTACTTGCTGTTGAAATGCACTTCAGCCTGATTCAGTTCCTTTCCATCTATCAGCCTTTCTGGTTTTCCTGTAAGGAGACTCCCTGTGCTTTAGTATTGCCATCTATGGCAAAGTAACTATCTGCAAAATGGTCAGGATATGCTGTTGTGAATCACTCAAAAAAGTCATCCTGGGCTACATTTTGGTTTGTTAAGATTTTACAAGAAATCTAGTGAATTGTTTCAATGGCATTTCTTTTCCTGGATGCAATTTACTTTCTGTAGATCCTCTGGAAAGGGATCCCTGAAGGTCTTGAATGTCTACATTTCCGAAAGAATGCATTTGTTTTGCTTAAATTTCACGGAAATTATCTTAGATGAAATTTAACACTCAGTGGAAAGCATCTGTCTGTGCCCATGGCTTTTGTTAGGTGTGACTTCGAACGTTTTGGTTTCCTAAATGAATATGGCTAGTATCACAAGGCACCTGTGCTAGAAGCTGTGCTTGTGATGCTGCAGCAGAATGAAGTGCTAACAGAAATTTGGGTTCAATGTTGTTCCTGTTACTGCCAGTAGCTGTTTGTGACAGATGGCTATTTCTGAATATCCGCGTCATGATTGTAAGGTTTGGTTGGTTTTTCTTAATGTACATTTTTGCAAGAGCTGTATGAATAAATTTTATTTGTGTTTCTAGTTGAAACAGCTATCTAGGGGAAGATGGAGAATCTGCTCAGACAACCTCATTTTCAGACAGACTGGGCAGAATTAGAGCCATTTGAAGCTGGTCTGAACCTGCCGTTGGAACATCTGAAACTGAAGATGCTGCTTTCAATAGAGGGATGATGAAAAAGGGCTGACAAAGGCTTTTGGTATACTGGCTCAAACTCAGGGCTTGATTTTAGACATAAGGATGGCTCTAGTAAGCTCTGTCAACAGAGTCACTGGCTGTGCATGAGTCTTTCCTCTAACCCATCCACAATACTCCCCTGCCTGAGCCACTACCAGGCAACCTATTCCTACCCTTCACACTTGGTCCAGGTTTGGAGGTAGATATACAGTGCTGGTGGTGAGTGGATTGGGCCTCAGTACACCACGGTGTGCTGCAGTCAGCTCCAAGCTTGTGTTGTAGAAGAGACATAACCTTGCCGCCTATGCAAGGCATAGGAGGGAAATATTAATTGTTTAATGAACTACATAGGTCAAATACTGTATTAATAATGGATTTTAAAACTAGACACTGAGGCAGAGGGATGAATCAATAAAAGTTATTGAATGCCTCTGACTGAGGAATCTGAAGGCTGTCTGATTTAGCAATCAAGAGGCGAACAGAACTTTACAGCCATGCTGGAAAGATACTTCTTCACTTTGTCCCCAGGTTTCCAGGTACCAGATGTTTATGTTTTCCCAGTTTAAATTCTTATTTTTTTATCTTTGAAGCAGACTAAACTGAATTTTACTTCAGAGTCTATTTCGGGTTGAAAGTAATTAATAAGAAAAGTTCCTCATGTGCTGAGGGAAGATAAAAACAGTAGGTCAAAGACAAATGCAACAAAAATTCCACATAATGGGTTGATACTGTAGCTTTCAGGTAAAGGTGAAGAGTACAGAACGCAGTCTTAGTACAATGTCAAGCTTCAAGTGAACCACAGATAAAATCCCATTAGTATAAACATATGACAGAGAGGATACTTGAACTCTTAGGTTTTTAATAATAGGGTTTCTGCAATTGGACAATGAGTAAATGGCAGTCAAAAGCAGATTTAATGAATAGATTTATATGAAAGACTTAGTCAGAAGTCTTATTTATTTATTTATTCTTTTATATAATTATATATATAATTATATATTTATATTTTTATTCTTTTATATTTATTCTTCCACCAGTAGAATAAATAATTCCATTAGCAAATGGTCACTCACCTTTATTATGTACAAATTTTTTTACTACCTATATGCTCTGCACTAGGTATTCATCTACATTGTCTTGTTAATAAAAATTCTTCTCCACAGGTATAGTGCTAAAGATTGCAAAGAATATCAGTCTGTAGTGATGGTTTACAAATCAAGCCTAGTGGGGCAAAACAGTTTAGCAGTGTGCATCTCATTCTGTGGTGTGTAAGATTACCCACATGTAACACTTGAGCTGTAAACATTTCCATTTGAGAAGGGTGATGAAAAAACTTCAGTAACATATGCAACACATGCTCACTGCAGCACAGTAATACTCAGCACCCTCATGTTTAATCTCATAGCAGTCAATAGGGTATAACAGTGAAGAAGTGAGATGACATAACTGAAGCGCAAATAGCTGGAACAGCTTCCTGCTGGTGTTCTGGCAGGTTGTGGAATATTTTCCTACCCAGAAAAATAACCTCATTAATGCATTCAAAACTAGGCTGACCAAAGTCCTGGTTAATGTACAATTGAGAAAACTTCAGAATTAACTTAATTAGATTATATAGCTCTTTTCTATTTCAAACTTCTTCCGCTTTAGGGCATGGAGTAAAATTACTGATCTTTTAGTAAATTATATCCAACATGCCTAGATGCATTTTCCACTATGCAAAACAAATCTTGTGTACAGGTGCATTCTACTTCAGCTCACTGATTCAGGATCACTCTCATATTAGGAAGGATTTCACTACCCATCAGTGAAAGAGAAATCTTGTCAACTTTTCCCTGTAGTAGGTGAAGAAATGGATTGCCATTTTTTTTCCTTCTGCAATATCATAAATACCCATATATTCTTTCTGTCATGATTCCAGGGAATTTCTAACATGTAGGAGAAAACACTTCAAATAATGGTAAGACACGGCTTCCCAATGATGAGGCAATAAAATATATTTGGGATGCTAATCTTTACTTATTACTGTTTTCAATTCATCCTGTGGCAGCAGTTTGTTACATTTTTTGTTTTGCTACTTTCCTCTTTTGTAGTAGGTGGAATGGTTAGTGGTCTCCTACAAGCAGATAATTTGAAAGAATATCACTCTATTATGAACAAGAATTTTTAGATGTTATAGTATAATGATTCCTTTTGTTACATTCTCTTCTGAGCTTTCCTAGTTACACAATGACTACTTATGGAGGACTGTATACGTTGGGATTTTTGGTCTTACTATTTCTACTGAGAATTTAGATTAAGATTTGAGACTCTTTGTCTGCTTTGCACCTTTCACCAAATTGCACTTTGGAGCAGTGGATGCTGATTAGAATTTGGTTCAGTACAGGTTTTGACTTAATCCAATAGAATTTTGGGGAAGTATTCATCATGCAGTTTAGGACATGGATGTTTAAGTATTTGCAAAACAGTATGTGAGTCACTTACTTCAGCCTAGGTACCACATGTTTTATGAAGATCATGTAGGGTATTCCACTTGACCTATAGACCCACAACAGAAAGACTATACGTCCTGTGCTGCATCTACCAGGGTGCAGACTTCTTGGTTGGCACTAGACCCATATGTTCCAGTCTAGATGTTCATACGAGAGCTAGAAGCAGGTCTGGTAAATACAGTCAATGGATTACAGAAAGCTATTTAACTCGCTATTCAGTACATGCTTATATTGCACTGTGTACCCCCCTCTGAGTCCACTGGACTCAGCTGAGCACTCAGATATTACCTGTAACACTATTTTGATTTATGTTATTCTAGGACAGGTGGTTTGCAACCATTGCTTGTCCTTTCAAAAGAGAGATTTTCATCAGATATACCTGAGCTCTTGACTTGTTTTTACTGTCTGTTTGTTGCAAAATATTAAGAAGAATTGTGAATCTTCAACAGACTTGTTTTTCTAGTTCTGATTTGAATCCAGTCAGGATTCTTTTTTCTTTTATATGTCTCTCGGAAATACCCTTCTTTATTAGCCCAAATAGATGGATTTGCACGTTTTTTTCTATCTTTATGTTCTGTGCAAATTTTCTATATTAAATCGATGCTGACTCTTCTATCTATTGATCTGAATTTGTCATTCTGGGACATTGTTTTGTAGTTTTGAAATGTGTGGTAGTAAGCAATGTGTTTTAATACCTTGTAGGTGTTTCTGGTTAAAGTTGGAATTTTTCCCCTATAATTTATGGCAGGTTTAATTAAAGTACCTTCCTTTGGTCTAATCATTATAATGTTAGTAATTATGAGTTATTCCTTGAGACCTGTGTCATGTTCCAGGGACTACTTAAAAAATGTATCTTTCTATTTCTGGTATATAGCATTTATGCCTTAGAGGTACTTGCAATTTATGATTTTAGACCTGGTGGCTGCTATTAACTGCAGTTTCCCTGTATCATCCTCAGCTTCCTTTTTCTTAGATCGGGTTTGTGTAGCTGGAGCATGTTTTAGGTGTTTTTCTTCTGACCTTGAACAGTCAATAATCACTGTTTTCAGTTAAAGTATGGAAACTGCTTCAGGCTTCTCCTCCAATATTTTCCTCTTTTTTTTAATTTATTTTATTCCTGCTTTTAGAAATTACATATTTGACCATATGTTACTACTTAATTGCATTTTTTACTGTTATATTTACTTTCTTTTTGCTTGTTAGCACCAGCTAGTAATTTAAGATTGTGTACATGCATTCATAAAGAAAACCAGCCAGCCATTCACTTTCCCCCATTCTTCATGCCCTTTTTAATACATGCAAGCATATTTGGTGCAATGACAAATAAACTGTTTGCTTGAAATAGGGACAGGGTTTGGGTATGTTAGTTTTTCTGCTCTGTTACTCAACTGGAAAAAGGAACAAACAGATATTTATTTACTTCCTGAGTTGTTCCTTGTTTGCACCTCCTATTCAGATTTCCTCGGAGCTTCCAATACGATGGAACCAAATCCATTTCCATGCAATAGAGTCCACTTCACAGTGATAAGCTTGGGCTGCCTGGAAGTGATTTGTTAACCTCTAAAGTTCATATTTCAATTGTCAACAGTAGCATCACTTGATCTGTTGAAGCAAAATACTGCCCTAGTTTTGACTGGGATGGAGCTCATTTTTTCTTAGTAGCTGAGCAAACAAAAAGTGGAGGGGAGAAGTGAAAGGGTTTTTTAAAGGGAGAGTGAAGATAGTGCAAAATGATCGTTGAGAAAACATCCCTTTCTTGCCCTCACGCTTTCCTAGGCTATATTTAGCAATTTTATGTAGTAATCCAACTTGTAGAAGCTTAGAGAAAACCTGCCTTATGGGATCATAAAGTTCAGGAGTTTAGATGATTGATTAAATAAAATAGGGATGCTAATTCAGGAGACGTGCATTGTGGCATAACTCCAAAAGAGCAGGCCAAGGGGTGGGTTGCAATACAGTGGCTGGGCAATAAGCCAATGAACAGCATCATTGTAATTGCAGATGAAATAATAATTATTTGTGATAGCTTACTAATCAGTGAAAGCATGGAAAAGGCTTCTGACAAGCGCCATCAAGGTAATTAAGGTGAAGCATTGAATTTGCATAAATTTACACTTTGATCATTGTTCACAAGATACTGTCTCTCAAAATAAACTTGGCTGGTTTCAAGATAATCACTAAATCAAAGCAAAGCAGTGCAATAACTGCACAGCATCAATTGTGCTTACAAAATACAGATGTACCTTACATAGGCAATTATCTAAAGAATCTATTGTCCTTAATCAAAGGATGATACTCAAGTTACTTTTTCAAATTACCAAATAGTCCTAGTCAACATATGCCATTCTGGTTGTAGCTTTTTAAGGAACACAGAAAAATCCTGAAGATGAGATCTTCGGAAAATATATCATTTGATTATTCACCTTACTTAAAAATATCCAACCTGTTAAAATGAGGACTGCTGAAGGTGTCATTCCTCATGTTATTTTGACATACCTATGCAAAGTGTCTTGGAAACGTATATTTAATAGGTTTCTTCAGGACCTGCAAATATGATGCTCTTATGATCTCAGGGTCTAAGTCACCACCTCTGATGGAAGGTTAAGCTACAGTCCTTCAGGTCTCTGGGCACATTTCCTGAGTATCAGCTGCCAGGATCATTCTGGTGATCAGCCCTGCAGCCAGAGCTCTGTGGTCTGCCTTAGTTCCAGTTATGTGATTCTTTTCCCTCTGGGAAACAGCAGTGGGTCTCTTGACATTGCAGTCTCCTAAAGAAACTAACAGTTTATGTAAAACAAAGGACTTTGAACTCTCAAAGCACGCATGCAAACAGTAAAAAACTAGACTGTACACATCTCTTTGTTCTTCCCTAAGGTTTATCGCTTACTGGAAAAACCCTACTGAGACTTCTGGAGTCCTTCTCTCTGTCAACCTTTCTGTCCAGATAGGTTCTGACAAGTCATTTTCCACTCTCTCACTATGATTTTTTTCAAAGCTATTTTCTCTTACAGATTTAGGAGGATCATCTTATTAAAGATTAAATCTTATTAAAAATAGCAATGGGTTTTAAACTAATCACATGGTCAATCATAGTTTCTGAGTATTCCTATTTATATTGTATTGCTGTTTGCTCTGATTTTGACTAACATCATCCTATGGTAAACTTCTTTGCCTCTCTTCCTGAGCATGTAATATTCATGCTCATGTTTCAGTATTGATATATCATAATGCAAAAATTTCATATATGTCATGTAGGTAACTGCATACACACATGAAATAATAATTTAACTGCCATATAATTTTAGCCACCCATTCTGAAATTTTTCTATTTCCTCTTTTTGTTCTTACCTCATCCTTCATCTGCAGTAATGTTGCATAAAATTAAGAATCAAGGTTACTATAATTGTCATCTAATGTAAGATTTCTACACCTTATTTATTTATCGCTTTTTATTTTATTCCTGTCTTATATATGGTTGTCCAGTAACAAAATTGTAAATCGTGCTGTCATATTTGAGTGGGTTTTTTTGTATTTTAGCCATGCAAATTCTTTTTACATAGATACAACATTTTAGTAGAAATGAAATGTATTTGTCTAGTACAGTATGTGCTTGGCATGTTTTTATATTGTACTTATTTAGAAAGATGATCTCTTAAAACTGTTGCTCTGACACAGCCATGAAGCATGTAGAGTTTGCTTTTACAGTGCAGCAATAAACACATCCACTTAGTTACAAGAGATTTTATACTACGACAGATCTCTTGGCAAGCTGCATTTGTATTCCAGGCAACTTCCACTCACTAATGTAATTATTTGATTAAGAGTGAGTCTCATTATTGTATATGTGAACATTCTGCACACAACTCCCGTGGTGATGGACATACTATATATGTCTTCCAAGTGTCATCTGTTTAGTCATTGTTTTTCACCTGTTTATTAATAAATGAATAAAGCTACTTTACAGAATATTAGAGAATTAGGACAGGAGATACATACCTAATGCTGAAGCTGCCTTCCCTATTATAAATCTGATGATCTTATCACAAAAATATATCTCATAAGTCATATCTCATCTGAATCTAAAAAGATTTTAGAGATTTGATAACGCTAGAACCCTTTTTGAAGTTCTGTTTTGAATGCTTGGCTCTAGTAAATCAGTAGCAAATGCATACTGATTTCAGCATGGCTAGGGTTTCACTCATGGTATTCTAAAGTGTTTCTTTAAAATTCATTCATTTACCATTTTGAACTCAGGATATCTTGGTCTTTTTTTTAGCTACTGGAATGAGATGTGGCAAGGAAAAGAAGAGAAGCTAGTATAAAATATACATAACAAAAGTGTGCGTATTTTTCATAGGGATTTTTTAATGAGGGATTAGTTACATAGGAGCTTTAGGGATTAATTAACCAATACCTAATTAAAGCAGAGCTCTAAAATGGATTCTCCGTAAATCTGAAAGTCATGCTGAAGGAGAAAAAGTAGAAAAGTGAAATGGTGTGGAATAATGGGCCCTTTTTAAACTGAACTAACATATTACAGCAGAAAGAATGGGGAAAAAACAGGAAAAGAGTCTAGAAAAGTGGGAGCAGGAAGTTGTTACTGCCTCTCTATTCCTTCTGTTTTTAATGGATAAAAGTCCTAATTTGACTGGCCCATGTATTGACCCATGTTTACAAACTGTACTCTGAAAAGTTATCTATTTGAAAAGTAGGCTTCCTGTATTGCAGGCCAGAGTGTCTTGCTGTGTTCCTACTTACTGCTCTCTAGAGTGGATATGACTCACTGAGGGTTGGGGAAATACACATAAGATGAAACACTGATACTGAAGTCTACTTTCATTAACTGCTCTTGATTATATATATATATATTCATTCTTTTATCTGTATTATCCCCATTTTTGTATCATTTTCTTTGCCCCAATATTTTCACTGCATCTTCATTATATAAACACTGTGCTCTGGTGGCTTTCTTAGAGTAGTCTTGATCACAGTCACTTAGAGTTTCACTATAATGAAAACAAGATGTTTTACTAGAAGGCTAATATAAAAACATGTTGACTCTCTAGAAAAACATACCCTTGTACTTTGATTTTTTGACTATTTTCCCAAGTAGCATGCAAAATAGAGCCAGTATTTTTGGGGAGAGTGGAGGAACCTTGGATGCTCTTAAGCTTTTAATTTGAAAAGTAGCTTCACCGGAAATTATAAATCCAGATTATAATGTGGGTCTCTTTTTTTTTTATCCTTCCAACAATTTTAAGGTTAAAATGAGCCTTAATGCATTTTTATTTGAAGCTCCTATATAATATCAACTATAAAAATTCACCTTGCAATACCTTCACTGAATTTAATAATTTTTGGATGAATAAGTACAGATTTTACATAGACAGTCTTAGCTCAAAAACCTTTATGAAGGTGCCTCCACCACTTCTCCAGGGAAGTTTTTCAAAAGGTTAATCACTGTTAAAATACGTCTTTCTTCCCTTTTGAATTTGTCTACCTGCAATTTTAGCCTTTGAATTTTTTAATAGTTTTGCAAATTCATGGTCAGATAGTTCCGCAGCATGGCCAAACACTAAATCTTTTTCAAGGTCATTGCTTCTTCCCAGGATGTTCAATAATCTTTTGGCCCTCCATATTTATGTTTTTTCATCTGACTCTAGGAAAAATGGTAGCTGACAGAGCCCATTATTCCTCTTTGAATGTGACCCTCTTAAAAGTGGTTTACCTTAGTTTAAAAATGACCTGTATTATTATCTATCACTTCAGCAGTCCTTGGTTGTCTATAAACCTTGATGAAGAATTGTTTATATTTCCTTCACATGTCTGATGGAGACATTGAGTTGCATTGGATTGAGGCTATATGTTCATTCTGTCATTTCCTATTAGTGATTACATTTTGATATCCACCAGTTATCGCTTTGTCATCTATTGACTAGGTACTACATTGATCTTGAAGAGTGCTAATTCCTTCAATCAGAATGTTATGTGGTAAAACCCCATTCAGCTGACCACATCAAAGCTCAAAAAAACCCAGTTCTTTTCACCAGAATTGACTAAACCAAAAATATATATAACCAAAAGAAAAATCTGTTGTTTACCACAGTATTTCCCTGATTGAACAGAAGAGTCACAGGCTCAAGAGTACTGTTTGCACTGAAATAGTAAATAATCCCAGCAAAATCTACTATGCCTCCATCTAATGTAGTGTTATATCACTCTGGGATCAAACACACAGCACAACTTTGCCTGATTAAATATGAGAAGAACACGTTTAAGTGTAAGAATACATTCTATAGAATTAAAACCAGAGAATGTACACTATAATCTGAAGTCCAGAAGTAATGCCAAGTTGTGTTCTGCATATCTCCTGTTAAATTTCATTGATAGAAATGAAGTGGTTGCCACTCCAGGAATCTTGGTGACATTTTGTTACTCTTACTTCAGAAAACTTGGGATTTTTAAAAATTTTCTTTACAGCAGTAACTGCTATTGGTGGC
>NW_016690215.1:528328-627596 GCF_001604755.1 Lepidothrix coronata
TTTGTTTGTTTGTTTGCTATTCTCATTTAGAAATCAGAGTTAGAAACACTTTCTCCCTAGGTCATATTTAGCACATACTAGTGATAACTATAATTACTGCCTATCTGGCTCAAAAGCAACTCTTTCCTCAATACAATATCAGGATGATCTGTACAATTCAACTATGAATTAACTAAACGTGATCCTGTTTCCTATGCCTTAAAGGTAGACTGTAGGACTATACTGAACTACATTTCAAAGGCAATGTCAGTACTTGTCTTTGACGGAATTCCTTAAATCTACATATACATGACAACATAATCAGTAAAACTGATTGAAATCATTAGAACTGGTTGAAAATTTCCATAAAAATATTTTTTCAGTGATACACAGCAACTAAAAGGATTTTACATACTTCATGGATATGTATAGATAGCATTTCTTTTAATGGAGGAATTTTTTTTAATTTTATCAATAGGAATAAAATGTGTTATTTGTTATTTTTAACTTTTACTATTCTATTTTAGTGTTAAAGGAAAAGACAAAACAAAGTCAAAATTATGATTTCAGATTCACTGGAAGAGTCAACAATAGAATTAGGTTAAGGGAGGTACTGCCACAAAGCTAGGGAAACAAACCTCTCTCTATAAACCACTTCTAGGAACGCTTACTGAGGGTATAAATGGATTTTACGTCTGATTTTTAACCCCATCCTTTGGAGGAGCTCAGTTGTCTCAATTTACTAAAGAAGTTTAGGGAAATTATCAACACTGAAGTTCACCTTTAGGGAATCTTAAATTTCAAACAACCAATACTTTTATAGATAAAGTAGTATTCTTTCCCTCACCCACTTCTGTAAACTACTATAATCACAATGCTAATTCTGTGTTTTGGTTTTGATTTTCACACTCGGAGAACAAACTGCTCTAATTTAAGCTTCAGACCCTTTGATGAACTACATCATAGATAGCAAATTCACTCCTACCTACAACCTGTGCTGGGCAGTCAACACTCCCACAGCTCAGCGAATGACTCCTCTGAAGGCACATCCTTCTCTGCAATGCTTATGAAATGAACTTCAGGTTAAGGTGTAGAAGTAATTAGGCTCCTTATATAATGAAGTATTTAAAGTTGATTGGGACAAATGGAGACAGAAGGCCTAACCTGGGCAACAGTGTCGAAAGATACCTAATTAAATAGACTAGGAAAACGCTGGCTTTAGTAAGTTCAGAGAAAACAATCTTTAATGAAGGGTTCAGAGTTCAATAGTTCTCTAGCAAATCATATTTAATAAAGAGTTCAGAGAAAACCAATGATTTTCTGTATGTGTATCTAGACAACAGTAAGAGGTTAAATGCGTAACTGGTTATGCTGCAATCAACAGAAAGCAGATCCTTTTCCCAGAATAATATTTCAAGCAACTGAAAAGCTATTTCTAGTTTTAAAATTTATGTCAGTCAAACACACCTAAAAATAACTGTTATCCCCAGAAAATTTGCAAATTACAAGATGAAAGAAACATTGTTGATACGTGAAGCAAATACTTGCATTCACCTTCCATGAATTTCTCTAAAGAGTTCTGTCACATCTGGTCTTCAGCTAGTATGAGTGGGGGACACGTGTTCTGTTCTAGAAAAAAATACCATCTCAAACATGATGAGTGAACCAGATTTTTATTTAAGTACAAAACATTCATGGTCTATAAACTAGCAAAGTGCCTTTAAATTACCAACTTGAATAAGTACTTTGCAGAACCAGAGTCCCAGTTTTAGCAGCTGTTCTTAGCGCAGTGGGGATGAATAACTAGCAAAAGATTAGACCTATTTACCTATATTGTTTCCTGTTTTGAATATCATTGCCATTGGTAGTTTGAAGGAGATAAAGGGAAGTGAGAGAGAGAAATAAAATACAAGGATAGAATGGATAGATAATAGACTTATTTACAGAAAATACTCAGAAGGACAGAAAGTGATGGCTCTGAATATTTTTTTTTAATTGTTTGAAGTTTTTTGTCCCAGAAGGACATCCAGTGCCCATGCTAATAGACGAACTTGTTTTGATATGAGTCAACAAACCTCCTAAAAACCAAAACATACAAAAAATATTACAAGGGTTAGATATATATACTGCAAAGTGTTAAAGAAAGAGACAATACTGTGAAAGATTTATTGATAAATGAGCAGTAAATGTCAGGAAAAAAATGACTGAAATTACAATCATACAGAAGAGATAAAATAGATATACTTGTAGAGTGAGGAGATGTCATATTTCCAGTTCCTCTGAGGGTGATGATAGATAAAGATTTTTGAATGTTATGAGGAGAACTGGAAGGTTGTAGATGTACTCTGCATTTCTTCACCAGTCAGGTGGAAGGAGTGGGTGGAACTAAGGTATACAGAACTTCAATTTCCAAATTGTTAATTTTAATATAGATGTTTTGTAACCATAGCACAAAAGGCATAATTAAAAAGCAATTAATGTTAGTGTTTTGTTTTCAGTAATAAGATTGCTATATACTGAAAAACAATTGGATAATTATACCAATTGTGACTATTAGTTGCACAAATGGGAAGGTTTAAAAGCAAATTACCTGATCAAATTCTGTTATTGAATTTTAATTAACTCGTGGATATTTTTCTGTGCCATCTGAAACACATAATCCTTGTTACTCAGTTTACTCTAGGAAGGTGGAAGCTTTTGTAAATTTTAAACATGTGGTGGGAGGAGCGGGGCTGTCAGCCAGTGAAACTTATTTGTGCTTCAGATTACTCAGCCTAACATACACAACTGATAATGAGGTCAGACATTTTTTCTGTGTCAAACATATCAGTGACTAAAGTTAAAAAAAAGAAATAAAAAGCACAGACTCACATGGAATCACGGAATGGTTGAGGCTGGAAGGGAACTCTAGACATCCTCTGGTCCAATCCCTCTGCTCAAACAAAACCACTTGGAGCACATGGCCCAGGACCATGTCCACACATGCCCATTTTGAATATTTCTGAGGAGGAAGACTCGATCATCTCTCTGGGCAACCTGTGCCGGTGCTCGGTCACCCTCACAGTAAAAAATTGTTTCCTTAAGTTCAGAGGGAACTTTCTGTGGTTAAGTTTGTGTCCATTGCCTCTGGTCCTGCCACTGGGCGCCACTGAAAAGAGCCTGGCTCCATCTTCTTTGCTCTCTCCTTTCAAGTATTTATATACATGGCTAAGGTTCCCCCTTGAGCCTTCTCTTCTCCAGACTGAACAGTCCCAACTCTTTCAGCCTTTCTTCACATGTGAGGTGCTCATCTTTGTGGCCCATTTGCCATCTTTGCAGCAAGAGCACATTGCTGAATCATATGTAACTTGGTGTCACCAGGACTCCCAGGTCATTTTCTGCCAAGCTACTGGGCAACCCCCAGCAAATATTGGTGCCTGGGATTGTTCCTCTTCAAATGTAGGATTTTGAACCTCTGGTTGAATTTCATGAGATTCCTGACAGCCCCTTTCTCCAGCTGTTGAGATTCCTCTGGATGGCAGCATGGCCCTCTGGTCTGTTTAGCGTCACCTGCAAATTTGCTGAGGGTACACACTTCAGCCTTATTATTATGAAGATGGTGAAAAGGACTGGATGCAACATTGACCCCTAGGATACACTGGTGGTCACTGGCATCCAACTAAACTTTGTGCTGCTTATCACTACCATCTGGGGTCAACCATTTAGGCAGTTTTCAATCTGCTGCACTATCTGCTCATCCATCAACAGCTTCTCTATGAAACTCTTATAGCACTACTGTAGTGCAAGTAGAAAACAGCCACGGCTCTCACCTTGTCCACCAGGCCAGTCACTTCATCAAATACATTTATCAAGTTGCTCAAATAAGACTTACCATTAGTGAAGCAAATAAATGTCTTAGAATGAGTGATACCAGTGTAACTCTTAGCAGTCCGACAAGGAAGAAACCAAACCAAATCAAACAAACAAAAACAACAAAAAAACCTCACTACAAAACAAAAGGCCAAAACAAATTAAAAGCAACATAAGGTTTTAGTTGCACAGAGTGTCAGCTTTTGGAATAACTTTCCATACTCCCATACAACAATTATTTCTCTAAAATGCAGCATCCAGTTGAAGTTTTGGTCATTTCCTGCCTCTGCAAAATGATCTTCTGAACAAAATGCTGCAAGCAGGATCAAAATGCACAAATCATGTCTTCCCCTACATAAACACTTTCAAAATAATTTGATGTTAGTTTAGAAGTGTTAATATTCAGAAAAAGACAAAATTGTCTCAGATATTACTCAAACTGCCCATTAAGGAGTGTCTCGTCTGCATTATTACATCATAGGTGTTCCCTGTAGAAAATCACCAAAACCCAGGTTTCGTGGATCACGAGCTTTATGGAACAGACAGCTAGAATTTGTTACAACCATACCAGGAACCCCAGCTGGAGAGTCAAAATGAGATAGTCTACGGGCTGATTAAATGTGAAAGAATGAGAGCATTTGTTCAATGCAACATACTCAGCTGTAAGCAGAACTGTCAATGTTAGTGTGCAGTTATTCTCTCTCAGATCCAAATGGTTAGGTAGACCAAAACAGAGCTCCAAAAGACACAGGAAATCTTTCTTTGCTCTGAAACTTTCTTTACAATATATGTGAGATGAATAACAGTCATGATGGTAAAAATTAGAAACACTTTCTGTGCAGCATGCAGTGTGTGTGGAAAGAGGCACTACTCCAGCCAGGTTCTATGTTTGGAGAGACAGGAGCCAGAGTTTCTGTTCCACCTTTGGCTCACTATTTTGTTTCCCACATTGGCCGTGAATGGAACTGGATTTCAATGTCCTACACCTGAATACTGGGCAACTGCATATAAAAGTCAGCTAAGTATCCTCTAACTCCTTTCTTCAAAGCACTGCCTGTCAATGATGTTCTCACAACTGTGCTTCTACAGAAGAAGCAGTGTGAATGAGAACAGATCACAAGCCCCTAGCCTCTGGATCACATTAACTGTCCGAGTGCAGCTGCTTTCAGAAGCCACCATTCAAACAACACTGAAAATAACCCTGGGTGCTTTCATTGATGAAAGTTTATATGCCTGAAGATTTGATACTATTATAGGGCTAGGAGACACCTAAGGAAAGAAGTTGTGGACTTTTGCTAAGGTTGCCAGAGGCATAAAAAACAAGACCAAGACTTAGTCAAACTACCATTCTTACTTGCTAAATCAAGATCTGAAAAGCCATATGTGACCCACTACTCCGAAGATACCTTTCTGTAGAAATCTTTCTGTCCAGATGAAAGTTCTTCAGAAACCTGATGCTTGGCTTCTACACAGGTCTTTGTATAATTCCTGTCTGTCCACATGCACTGAAATGTGAAGGCGTGACACTTCATCTGACATGCTGCTTTCCATACTGGCACCGAGGCATGATACTGTGGTTTCTTCTGACTTTAAAATGCTAACTCCAGAACTGAAGACTGAGACTCAGCTCCCTGTCACATGGACTAGTGGTTAGACCAATAGCCCAAGGCTTCTTAAAACATGTTGCCATACGGTCATTGAAATAAATATGTTTCTGGCACTGAACATGCCTCATGAACAGTAGCTAACGCATTGTCATTTAAATTTCATAACACCCCCAAGAAACAGATGAATCATTTTGCATTGATTTTTCCAGGATGCAAGCCTATATATATGAAACTCACAAGTAGCCTACAGAAGAATGGGAGGCAAAGTACCTGCTGTTCAGGTTGACAGAATTCTGACAGACAAGGAGAGGAACAGGAAACCTCTGTCAAACCTGTATTGGTTTAAAATCAAAGTATATTTCAATAACACCATAATGAATCCCCAGAATACAAAATGGAGGCATTATTAACTGTGCCATATAACAGCAATTGCTAGTAAAAAAAAAAAAAATTGTTTCTTCTCTTGATTTCCAAATTTTTCACTTTCAGGTAAAAGGAAAACAAATTGTAGTGTTGCACTATAAAATTTCAGGCAGCTTGAGAGCTAGCAGCTAGCCAGACACATTGAAACACAGAACAGCAATAGGTATTTATATTTAATCGATCCTACTGAGCCACGAACAATATTTTAGAGAATACCTCCATTGTTCTGTGACAGAGGTGTTAACCAAGAGAATAGGATCGATCAGTGATGAGATGAAATGTAAATTGCTGTTAATGCTCTGCTACCAACTGAGCAGCTAAAAGAGAGAACTGTGATGAAATGGGCATGGTTAACCAGCTAAAAAAAATTCGGGTTCTGCTGCTGCAGAGTACTGATACATTTGCACCAATTTGTCAAGCAGATAAAAATTACTGAAAAAACGTTCCTTCATCACCCGGAAAATGAGAATTTTCCTTCCCTGTTGTAAGGAGTATTGGGTGAATATGGAGTCCTTCTGTAATTCACCATTTCAAACTCTATAATGCAAGCACAGAAATAAGCAACATCAGTAGCCAGGGGGAGGGAGAGCCCAGAGGTCTCCTTTCCCGGATCATACGCTCAAGAGCAGAGCTCATTCTCCTTCCGACACGGATGCCTTGCTGGTTCATCCTGAGCATGTTCTGTAAACCCCTGTCACCCCACTTCACGGCCCCTTGGCAGAGATCTTCCTAGCAGCTCTCTCCTAAGGGATCACTTCCTCAAAGCACATCAGTTTTCCCATAAAGGCAGGGAAATCCAGCAGTGCTGAGAGTGTTGGAGGTGTTGGGTTCCCAAGATCAAGAACTGCTATCTGTGCAGTTATCATAGAATCCAAATAAAAATATCCTGTTATGGAACATAACAAAAAAGTCTTGATACTAACTACAGAGACACATGGCTTCCTCAGGGTCTGGTGTGCCCCTGGAGAGGTATAAGTCCCAGCTTCCATCACTGGTGGGCCGTATCCCATCACTTGCTGTATCTTGCTACCCTGCCAGTTGATCTGCTCCATAAATTTTCAATCAAAATGAATGCTTTAAACTAACCTGACCTATTTTCCCTAGTAGACTAGGGGACAATCAAATGATTATATCAGCTGACAAATCTAAAGCAATGGTCATCCTCAACTATTCACTGTCAGAGACAACCAAACAAGTGATTGCCCGGAGCTGATAAACTTCTCTCATGGAGTAGTTGGAGTCAAACAGAATGTGTAGTTCCATCTTAATTATAAAGGTATCTAATTAAAAAAAAAAAAAACACCAAAAATTTATAAGGAAAATTTTTCTTGTGTGTTCACTTTATAAATTAGCCACAACAGAAAAAATATTGAAAGCAGACAAAATACTATGTCTGAAATCTGATATTTACAGGTAACTGCAAAGACATCTTCATGAAAGTATGTGGCTTCAATATCACCTAAGGGAAAAAAAATTTGTCATCTATGATCTACTTTAGGTTTTGTCAATATAAACAGCTTTTCTACAGAAAAGATGCTGAACTGGATGGACAGCAGATCTTTTTTAGTACAGTACTTTTTTATCAACAGACATATTAATCGTGAGGATCATCAGGAGAAGGCTGTATCACATCCAAGCCAAATCAAGGGATAACAATTGAGGTATCCATAGAAAAATAAGACAATCAGTCCTTAAGAAGGACAACAATAATTTGGTGACAGAAGATAAGTTTCTCTCTCGTAAAGTTGAAACAAGAATTAAGAAAAGTGAAAAAAAATTTTAGAGTCTCATAAATTTAATATTTTTTTAAGAAGAATAAATTTGCAATCATTTAAGTATTTTGTCAAGAATAACTTTTCCTTCGGCACAAGGAGTTCTAATCCGGTAATCAACTTATATGATAACTAAAAGTGCAACATATTCCATAACTGAATCAAAGTAGATAATTACTTGGATTTCTTTTGTTCCTAAATATTTAGAACCTATGACCTCTTAAATCATAAAGCACTGAGGATGTGTTCTTGTCTGCTTTGTCTCAAATACAAACAGTAATATATGACTCTGAACAGAGGGTAAGTGGGAATAGGCATGTATATGGCTTCAGAAAATGATCACCTAGAGATGTGATTGCTATCATGAATAAGGGGGGATTAAACTCCAGATTTAAATCTTATCATATTTAGGCTTAAAAAAAAGAACACAGAGACAACTGACCTACAGCCCATCTAGTGTAATATTTCTGTAACTCTCATTTTGCATCTTCGATTATGACTGTTGCAGACACCTGAGGATGTGTGTAGTATTGCAGAAGGCAACATAATTCACAATACATGAAGAAACCAATCTGGAAGTAGCTTCATAACATCTATTCACAGTCATTTGCAGTTTTCAAAAAATAAACTGCATGTTGCACAGTATCTTTGTCAACCAGATAGCATCATTTTGGTTTGCTGAAACACAGTTTTCCTCTAAGAATTTAATATACAGTAATAAGCTCTATTCTAAAAATAATTTTATTAATGCATATATAAAAATCAGAAAAAAATCCACAAATACTCAAAAATTTTTAATTTGAGAGTAGACATTCTGCCCAGACCCATCAGAAATATTCTTATAATGTTGTACACAACCAAAAATCTCTGTTAGCTAAATAACACCATGCAGCCTTCTTTGGAGGCACAGAATATAACATACATGCCAGGTACTACTCCATAGATCACACCTTCAAAGTAACATCTTCTATAAAGCATTAGATGATAGTTCTGTATCAATAGGTCATTTTATATATATATATATATATAAAAATATATATATAAATATATATATATAAATATATGCACACACACAAACACACACATATACATATATACTCCTTATATATGCATGCAATCATCATCATCACGGCTAGGCTTCATGAACGAAGATTTGGAAAGGGCTCTACCCACGTTTGTTACAAGCACACTGGTGGTTAAAAAGGCCAGTACGAGATAGACACGTCTGGTTGCAAAGGGCACAGCAGAAAGACTCCTTAGGTGGTATATTCTGCAAGGCACGATTCTTTCTGCATTGTCTTTTCTCCTCAAGGATGATCCTGAGTGCTTTCTCAAAAGCATCAACAACATTATAGATGGTGTGTCTCTAGACCTCCCGATTGGAGGCCAGAGTAGACCAGTTATGGTGATCAATATGGCCAAGGCTGAGATGTTGTTTCAGGGAGCCCTTGTATCTTCTCTTCGGGGCTCCTCTCTTGCGTCAGCCGGTGGCAAGTTCACCATAAAGCAAGATCTTAGGGAGGCAGTGGTCCTTCATCCTGGAGACGTGCCCTGCCCAGCACAGCTGTGTTCTCAGCAACATGGCCTCAATACTTGTGACTGCTGCTTGTTCTAGAACAGATGTATTGGTCACATAATCTGACCAGTGGATGTTGAGGATTGTACGGAGGCAGCGTTGATGGAAGTGTTCTAGGAGACGCAGGTGGTGGCGGTAGATGACCCATGATTAGGATCCATATAAGAGAGTAGACAACACTATGGCTTTGTAAACACTGATCTTGGTACTTTTCTTCAGGTGTTTATTTAGCCAAACTCTTTTATGGAGTTTTCCAAAAGCACTGTATGCCTTTGCTAACCTGTTGTCTATCTCTCCGTCAATCTTACCATCCAAGGAGATGAGGTTACCTAGATAATTAAACTGCTGGACTGATTTGAGCTCTGATTGGCCAACAGTGATATGGGGATGATGGAAGACTTCCTGAGGTGCAGGTTGATGGAGAACTTCTGTCTTCTTTAAGCTGACTTCCAGCCCAAAGAGCTCAGCAGCATCTGCAAAGCAGGATGTTAAACGCTGCAAGGCTGCTTCTGTGTGGGCAACAAGGGCGGCGTCATCAGTATAAAGCAGCTCCCGGACAAGATGGTTTAAGGTCTTAGTGTGGGCCTTCAGTCGTCTTAGGTTGAAAAGGCTTCCATCAGTACGGTATCGAATGTAGATACCGTCCTGATCATCGAGGTCTGCCGTAGCCCTTTGGAGCATCATGATGAAAAAAACTGTGAATAGGATTGGTGCAAGAATGATATGCATGCAATAGACAGTAGATTAAACATTACGAATGTTCTTTATTATTGTGGCATCCTGTGTATCTCTGGCTCCTCCCTCCTTTCTCCAGGAAAAACTTAGTTAACATAGGTCACCATTGCACTAGATTAATAACAAATGTCTCTTATCTCATTACCTGAAAATCTTTTATCTAAAGAGAAACTAGAAACTAGAAACAAAAGGTACACATGACACCTAAGGAATTTTTGTGGGATAAATCTCTTTATTGGAGTAAGATGTTGTTTTCACAGTGATTTGTGCCTCAGAGCAAACACTGAGACTTCTTGCTGTGCTCACAGCCCTTTAAGGAGACAAAAGAGCAAATCTGCCAATCTAATAGTTCTGTGACTAGCATGCATGGAGAGTTGCTGCATTAGATACAATTTCACAGCAGTTTCCAATTTCTGTTTCATATAGCTGCTTAATGGTTTCTTGGTTTTGTTTTTTGTTTGTTTGTTTGTTTTGTTGGGGTATTTTTCATCCCTGGTTTGTTATCAAATACAATACAGAAACTATATTTTGAAATAAAACACTTTAAAGGAAACATTTAATACAATTCCCTTATTCTGTAAAGAGGGAAAACAGTCAAACTGGAATGAATGCATTTTTTGTTGAAAATAAAGCCAACTTTATGAAGAGAGCAGATTGGAAGCCCGAGAGTATTAATCTGTTGCTATATTAACATATTTTGTCACTGTAGTAACAGGATGATGTTTAATTTTTTACTATTAAGAATAGATAAGATTTGATTATTCTCATTTGGATTGGGACTTTTTGGGAAGGGGTTGGTTCAAAGAAAATTTATTTCCCACCACCCCTACAACCAATTAACGTGACTAGCAAACTGGGACTGATGGATGAGGAGAAGGCTGAGGTACTCGATATTTTGTCTTCAGTCTTCAGTGGAAACCTTTCTTTCCACACTTAGAGAGTAAATATACTAGATATAAGGAAGAAATTTTTTATGATGAAGCTGGTGAAACACTGGAATAGGTTGCCCCCTGGAAACATTCATAGTTAGGTTGAACAGGGCTCTGAACAACCTGATCTAGTTGAAAATGTCCCTTCTCATTACAGGGGAGGTTGGACTGTGTGATCTTCTAAGGCCCCTTCCAACCCAAGCTATTCTGTTTCTATGATTAAAACTAGTCCAACTTTTGTGGTTTGGAAAAGTTTGTACACCAAAGCAGAAGAGTTACTATTGCTAGGTGGTCTGGCTGACTCTAACTAAATTTTGAGCATATATAATCACTGCAATATGCTTTCTCTATTTTCCTTAATAAATGCTGTCATAAATTCATCCTTTACCTGAAAATCATGAGTAAATGTTTTGAGATCAAAGTTTTCTCCCACTTTTCCTGGTCCACTAGCTTGGCATGAAAAAAGTAAAATCTCTACAGTGAGTTTTGAAATAAGAAAGCAATGTTTCACATTATATCTGTCCACTTTCTGCGCTCTAACCCAGATGACCATTGATAACAAGATGAACGACAAACCTTTGGAATGAATCCACCCCGAGATGTGAATACAGGCCACCACAGCTATAGCTATTTATTGCTCCTCTATTTCACTCCACTGAGCATGTTGAGGTAGCATTTATTAATAACCTACTCTGAATATAATATCTCTGATACCACTTAAATTTTTATGTCATGTTATATGTCACTAAAGTCAACATAATGCTAATATCCACTTTGTAATGGGAATCATTTTAATAGAAAGAACTTTAAAACAATACGGTACACGAAGAAAGTGTTATTGAGTATATATTCACCAAAATATGTCTGGAAGGGGGGCCCCCTGGTGGTCTAGTGTTTAGCATGCGGCACTCTCACTGCTGCGGCCTGGATTCGGTTCCCGGTCAGGGGACTTCCCTAGGCAGATGGAGCTCATCAGCCCTGTAAGGCCATCCATCTAAGAGAAGGTCACTCTAAACAAACCTACGTCCTGAGGACCTCGCTGCCACTGTCCAAGCTTGCTTGGCCCCGGCAGATGAACCTCAGGATTAAAGGGTGGGCTCAGTTCAGCGCACACTGGGTCTCACCTAAAAAATCCACTGCGCAGGCTCGAAGGGTAAAGACCTTTCCCAAATCTTCGTTCGCGAAGACTGGCCATGATGTCTGGAAGGCAAACTAGAAACATTTAGAAACTGTTAGGTAGCAACAGTAGCATGGATCTTTGCCTACAGTATAAACTGTCTAAAGAACATGTCAGAATGAGTAGGAGGCTGCAAATGCCTTCTACTCCAGCGTGGCTGTCCGACTATCGCTCCTCCCTCAGTCACCCTGGGTCCCTCTGTGTGCTGTGATTAGTCCTGGCCCACACAACCTATGAACAACCGCAAGCAGCTGTGCAGGACAGCTGAAGATCATGTCATGTATAAATGTGAGGAATCATCTTCTAAGCATGAAAAGGTTTTCTTTTCTGATATTATTCACCTAAATAATTCAATGACTTTCTATTTTTGTTTTAGTATCACGGAAATATTAAAGGCTGTCTTTTTAAATGGAAGACTACATGAAGTCCTTTTGAACAAATTCTTAGCCCTAAGAGATCTATCAGTTGGATAGCAAGGATTACTGAGGGTACCACGGTTACATTTTGCTATAACTTCTGTCAAACTCCCTTTAAATACAGCTTTAGGCAAAACAGTCACTTATCTTTGTCTTTTGTGGGGAAACGAACAATAAATATCTGACTCGTTAAGTTTTTTTATGTTGTGCTCAGTGTGTGAATGTGTGGGCTTATGCCTTTAGAAGATTATTGTGAACTCGGTGCTATAAAGCACAGAGCAAATGCTGTATTAGGTGGTCATCAACACCTCATGCTGATCACATCCAAGTGTCATCTCTCTCTTCTGCCCTCAATAGCAGAGGCCTCCAAAGCAGATACACTCAGATGGCAAATGGGTTGGTTAGTACTTCTGACAGCACATAGCCACAGGCATCCCTTCCCAGTGGAAAGAAAAATGTTTACAATTTAGATTCATTAGGTAATTCTTGTGGGTTTTGTAACAAAGGCTATATAAATATACACTAATCTGTACAAATTAACAATCCTGACACACAAAACCTTTTAGAATCATTATTGTTTTTAAATCAACTAAAAATGCTCTGTTTGGTGACTTACTTTGTAGTCATTTCCAAGACATAAATACAGAACTAAAACTGCTATTTTTGACTTTGGCAATGTAAAAAGAAATGGTTAAAAATAAATTATACTCCCACTTTTTAGTGCAGGGTTCTGGGAGTATGGGGATGGAGGAGCTAAGCTTGGAAGACTGGTGCAGTTTCTTGCTCTTAGCACAGATGCACCACGACCTTTACACATTGACACAGCAATTGGATTTTTGCTACACATTTTCTGAGAGACACTCACCTCTACTCCTGTTTACTGAAGAACAAAATAATTTATTTTTAAGTAAATTAAAGAAAAAACCTAACTCTCCTAAAATCCAGAAGTTTTCTTTTTCAGTTTAAAATATGTCATTACATTAATCTGTTTTATAGTAACATCTAGTAGTTACACCCAAGATCAGTACAGGAAAATGGCTGATTGTCATACACCAATTTTTAATTATCATTCATTGCAGCAGTAATTTAAGTTCATTAGACCATCAGTTTCTTAATGACTAGACATATTTGAAATACATAACTGTTGGTATGGAAGATAAAAGAAAGAACAAAATCAAAAAGATTTTTTCCCCCCCTGGGTAAAATAAAGCCTACTTTAATAATACTTTTTCCAGGTGTAAAGAAGTTAAAGTTATAATTTTGTCTGTTATACACATACTTATATTACATTACCTGACTTAAGCTGTTCAAATTAGTTTGGAGTAACAGATGGAAATCACCCTGAGGTTAATATCTCTTCCCTTCTGAACTGCCAGCTTCCAGCAGGTTTTTTTATATCTTTAATTTTGCTACACTATTGCTTGCAAATTCACACTGTAAGCATTTTTCTTCTTTTTTTTCCCCCTTCCTTTGTGTGTGTGTGTGTTTATATTCTTCATCAAGGGTATTTTATGCCTTTTTATTCATTATATTCACCATAACTGTGGTGGTATGCTTGTCCTTATGAGTCTGCTGTTTGATCACCCTTACAACCATTTGCTATCAGTTTTGCATTTCTCACAGCAAGTACTCTGAACATATCTGTCTGTTCTTTTCAGTTCATCCTTCGACATTATTTTGATTTTTGCTAAAACCTTGTCAGAAATCACGACAGTTATTTTTATGCAAAATGTTGAATGTTTAATCTCCTGTGTAAGATATTAAATGTATGCTTAAGGCATTAAATGTGTGTTCTGATACTATGCAAGTATGAAAAGCTTTGAGTGGCTGAAAATGCTGTACATGAGGGAAGAAAAATGTTTCTACAGTCTAAATAATCTGCAGAAAACCAGAAAGGGATACGCTGGAGAATCCCATCCCTATTTTGTAGTAAGGAGGCTGTAAAATAGTCAAGACTCCATTTTGCCACTATCTAACAAATACTTAGTCTATGTTGAAGGTAAAGATATTTTTTAAATACATGAATTTGTACCAATAAGTACTTAAGTAAAATATGGTGCCCAACTTCACAGATTATCACAGAAGAAAAACTGGAGGTCTAGTTCATTGTACAGATCCTCAGACTGTCTCTTCCTGTTAAGAAAAACCTTTTAGACAGTAGTCCTGTAAAGCCTATGGAAAACAACCTGAGATGTAAAACCTAGTTCAAAGCTACCATACGTTATCTCATCAAAACAGGATACTTTCTGTGTGACTTTGTGTTTGTGTGTGTGTGTGTGTGTGCACATGTGAAATGAACAGATTTGAAAGGCATCAGAATTACTATTATGTGTTCCAGGGGAAACATACAGAATACTGCACATCTCTGATAAACCTAATCTTCAATATTCTTCTTCTCAGAAGAATTCAGAACTCCTGATATTGCATATGATGCCAGTTTTACTTAAAATTGCTTGTTAAAAGCATGTTCTCTGAGTTGCAAAGTTAAGTGTTCAAAAAAGCCCCATGAAAGATCAGGATTATGCATGGTAACATTGTAATATAAAACTTAATTACTCGGACAACATTGAGCTCTTTTTAACACTTGTCTGCAACATCAAGAATTAGGGGAGTTACACAGTAAAATTTCCTTGGGTAAATCAGACAGAAACCCACACACTTAATAGCAAGTCTTTCTTAATGTAGAGTTCACTAAACACATTTTTAGCACTTGAATTACTAGAATAGCAGGTTTACAGTGTTCTTATCTGTGTAGACTAGGATTACAGAAAGAATACTTGGCCTTTGAATTTCATGGAGACATGCTGAGAGCTGATACATGATGGGACAGAAAAATTTCAGGTACTATTTCAGGTTCTGAAATACACACTGGTGTTCATAGGCTCACCATGGCATTCCATAAAAACTTTACCCCTCCACCTCCTTTATTCTCAAATCTTCCATCCAGACTCTTCTTTCCTCAGTTTTTGATTATGGCCCTCCATGCCCCAGTTCCGTAGTTCTTTTCTTTCCAGTTTCTCCTCAATTTTTTTCCATTCCATTTATATCTGTTTCCAAATATAAAACATATAAACAGATACTGGTTTCCTGATTAAAAAAAAAAAGGTGCAAAATTTAGTTGTTGAAAAATGTGGTCTGCAGAATCAGTACACACACTTTGTGTGGCCCACAGGAACCCAGCTATAGATACATATTGAAGCATGACCAGTGGGACTTAAATCTTAGAAGATTTAAGATCTTTAAAATAAACAAGTCTTCCAAGGGTATGAACTGCACTATGCAATACTAAAAAATAAAAATCTTTAAATTTGACCTACTTTTGCAGATTTTTTCTAATGTAGACAAAAAAAGTCACACTTCCTACATTGGCCCTCTCTCTACTACCTTTCAAGACCTTTTATTACAGGAGAAAAGGAACCAGAATTATCAGAGAAAACGTCAAAATTTTTTCCTTTTATAATGGTGGAGCAAAGTATTTTCCTGTATTTTAATCCCTAAAAATGACTGCATAGCTTTATCTCTTTTCTTTCTTTTTGATTTCTTTTAGTCAGGCTACAGGCTGGAAAATTTCAGTCCAGATGGCTGAAATTTGGCAAACTTATAAACAAACGAAATCAAGGTCTTAAAATGGAAGTGATGGGCAACACTACTAATTAGGTATTCTATATATATTTTGCTCAGCTGCCTCCTCTTTTCCATCTCCAAATAAAAATAACCATGAAAACAGAAAATTGAATTTGATAAAAGATTATGAGTTCAGGGCTTTGTTTTGGGTGAGGGATTATCGAAGCCCTGTACATTAATATCTAAACATACTTTTAGATAATCATCTTCCTTGAAAACTTACATCTTTTTTCCAAAACACCCCTAAAATATAATTGCTTTAGTTATTCTAATTATGCTAATGTTCTCTCTGTAGGTGTAAATGTTTGACAGCTATGTGTATTCTAAAAAGTGAGCTTTTCCATTCACTGTTACATCTCAACTCCAACTTTATAGGTTTACCACTTGTAGCTAAAGTCAATGTCAAAACACTGCAAGAAGTAACGTAAAATGGGAGTATAATCGTTTGTGGCACTCTAAACTTTCAGATCCTGGTTTCAGATGACTTGTTTCATCATCTTCCTGTATTTTTCCTTTACATTTATCTCTTGGAACCTCACTGTACCCATTCTGTAAGCAGTTCATCAAGCACCCACCATACACTGATAGACAAGCGTATCTTTTCCTCAGGCCTGAGTGCCCTGCTGTTGGTTGGCTCCATGCTAAAGGCACATTCAATGTAATGGTCTTTATTTGAACTTTTGAAATCTGTGTTTTCTGGAGAAGATTTATACTCTGCATCTCAGATGTGGTAATATGGAAAAGCTGGAAAAAGACAGCCATGGAGCCACAGCACCATCAAGTGACAATTGCCTCCGTCACTGTAAACTCTACTTTATGAGCATATGTAGGTCATGCCAATTTTGTCTCTCACCCTCTTTCTGTCATGAGTAGTGAAGAAATATATTTTTAAGTTAATATTAGATGTCAAATAATTAAAGTGAAGTTATTTTTTATTATTTAAAGTGGAACTTTCTTCTAATAAGCTTTTTGTACCGTGTTTTTTGGAAATACTGTAACACATTTGGCTCAGGGTATATGCCAAAGGCTTGAATCAGGTGACTTTTCTGGTCACCTTTCATACACCAGGTAATATCGGGAAAATCATTTAGTATGTCTGTGCTTTAATTCTCCTGAATTCAGTGAGAAAAATAGTAGGTATCTCTGCTTTAAATGCAGATATACAATTGAAACACATTTTATCAAGGCACTGTATAACTCTAATTCCTTTATAATATTTTTATTTCTTCTCTGTTTCTTTACAAAATTCATAGTGGCTCAAAATGACAACATCACCTGTGTGATTATGCAGAGACAAACTTGGGTATTCACAGGAGCTTTCTGAAGCCCACACTAGCACTTTCAGTGAACTCTGCAAAGTGGAGAATAACCCATACACCAAGAAATCATCACAGGAATCACAACGTGGACATCAGTTCTTTTTTTATCAGGCCCCAAAGAGGACTTGAGGACCGCAAAGGACCCAGGCTTGGCTTTGTGCTGAATGAAAGGCAAAGGTGAGTGTTTTATTTCCACTTCTCCCACAGTGTGATGTTTTCCAGCACCTGTTCTGGTTCCACGTGCAAAGACCCTTGAGCTGTGCTACTTCAGGCCAGTGAAAAAGGCCTTTGAGAATATGCCTTTTTCACATGCAGTCTTTGTGTTCACAGTAAAGGACAGGAAAATGGGGAAAAATAGCTTCATATTACACTGAGACTCTCATAGGTGGAATGTAAGCCTAAATTGACACTATTTTTTTAAATAGCATACCTCCTTCATAAGTATTGTATCATGTGAATGGAGAGATATGACAGGATGTAATATATGATTTTTTATTGCCTCAAAGGATTATACAACAATACAACATAGAAGGAGGTTTTATTGACCATTAATGTATCATATTAGTGTATTCAGATATACTTAAATATGTATATATGTTATATATATATATGTATATTATAAAAATGTGTCAGGGGAATTTTCATCTCTTTTACTCCTGTGATGTTTATTCTGAAACATGACCAATTAATAGCGGAACAATAGGTAAGGACATTGTAAATATTTCACTTGAACACCAAAAGTAGATTCAGGAACTGGATATATGTCACCATTTATGCCTGTCCTTGATTCTGGAGAAGTCAAAAGTGAGAGGGAGAGTAATTTGAACTAATGACTCTTAGACTATCAGTAAGTAAATATGTCAGACATTAACCACCTTCCTGAGGCCAAAATCTGCAGTTCTGTTAATGTCCCAGACAATCTTACTGAATCAGAAACAAAAGAAGCCTTTCTCTTTCTTGTAGGTCCCTCAATCTTGCTAGGTAACTGGGACTTAGAACTTTCTGTGGGAACATACACAGCTTCAGTTAGATGGATGTGGACTTTCAGATGACACAAGCCCCTCAGATTATGAATGGAAACAGGTCTTGTTTAGCAACACCATTCTACATATGGTTTTGAAAATAGAGAAATGTAATGGATTGATAAAATATGGGGGAAAAAATCTTCTATATCCCTCCAGAAAAATATTGATGTGATAGTAATAAAAGTGACAATACAAGACAGAAGTACTCAGATTCCAAATAACTCTTTGTGTAGATTTCTGAAGTACATGATTCCCTACTATGTTCAATCTGCCTCTACATCTGGTCCCAAAAGATGATTTGTGATTTTAATATGGTTGGCAAGACATAAGTTAATGTGCTTTTCTCTGCTGGAACTTAAGTGTTCAATAATAATAATAATAAAAAATTAAGGAGGAAATCTCTAACAATTATGTGAAATGAGAGACAGAGAATTTCCTGTGGCAGTAGCCCATGGAAATACAATGAATCTTAATCTTTCCGCTTACAGGTCACCTCGACATCTCTATGGTCTTTGTATAGAGTTAATATGCATCAAATGAGGGGGGACCTCACTGTTTCAGCCATTTTCCTACCTGAAACCTCATCCTGTTTTGATTCTGTTTACTTTTTTTCAAAGTATAGTTGTTGAGCTTTTGCATTAAACTTTAGTGCAACAACTACAATAATAGTAATAAGAAACTCCAAAACACTGTAAAGGAAGGCTTTGGTTTTGGTTTTGGTTTTGTTTTTTCTCCTAAAATGCCAGAGTTGTTCTGGGATTATAGTGGTCACCAGCTTTTCTACAAGGCAGTCTCAGCTATCTGTGTCACAGCATTCATAATACACCAACTTCCCATTAAGACTCCTAATATTACATGTCATATAGCAGCCAACGTTTTGCAGTGTTGACTAGTTTCTCTAGCAGTTGCCTCTGTTTCTTCCTCAGGCATTTGTATCTCTCTGGTATTGTGTGTAGTATGAAAGTTAAAGTCAGAGAATCAGAATATCCTGAGTTGGATGGGATGCACAAGGGTCATGGAGTCCAGCTCCTGGCACTGCACAGAACAACACCAGGAGTCACACCATGTACCTGAGATTGTTGTCCAAATGCTTGTTGAACTCTGTCCGGCTTGGTGCTATGACCACTTCCCTGGGGAGACTGTTCCACAGCCCAGCACGCTCTGGGTGAAGAACCTTTTCCTACTACCCAGCTTAAATCTCCTCTGGCACAGCTTCATGGTAATTCGATTATTCTATGGATTAAAAATTCTATCTCATCCTTGGGGAAAAAGTTCCATAAGAGTATTTTTATTGTAGTGTGATTGATTGCCAGTTTCTTCAGCTTTTAGAAAGATGTCTTTAGATGTGATATTTGATAGGTACTTATTTTTATAAGACAGAGCTCTGAAAGAGCCCACAGGGATCTAGGCACAAATTTCTCAGTGAATTTTTGATTAGCAGGGTGACAACCTGCTTTGCACAGCACATTCCAGTTCTAGGGCTTGTATATTGTTCCTATTTCCATATGCCAAGCTACTCATAGGGCTAACTCTAAGAATTACCTGGGTACTGTGACAGTGGGTTTTACACCATATATTTGAAATGATGTCTCAGAAAATAGAATTATGGGGAGCTACACTCAAGTTTAGGCTCTATAGCTTTAGGACAGACCTCCTGTGCTGAGACAATAGAAGATTCCATGGACTGAGAGGAAGCTTGAAGCCACAGACCCCTCACTCTTCCCTGCTCTGAGGAGAGGTGCGGGGTGGTTATTCCATGGATTGGAGTGTCCTTTTTGAAAGTAGGCATGCATGGTTTCTCATCTCTGAATGATTGATACAGGATCATTTCCCTGTATGGTGGGAAATGAAGAACATGTGGTACTCATGTGTCCTTATTCCTGCTTACCTGGCAAACTCAGGACACCCTGACTTCCATTTTTAGGTTTGCCTATGCATTTTATCCCCAATCTTATGTATCCAACATACACAAGGAACGTAGGATCAGGGACTGGATATCAGACATCTTTTTTTCATTGTCTTCCTCCTTCCTTAGTGTCTGACATCACACTCCTATTCTCTGTCAAATTACATTATTTTTTTTCTATATTCTTGTAGAGCTGCAATGTCAATTACTGGGTAGACTCTCTTCCCCAGATTAGTCAGTCTTTTGTGTTTAAAATATGCGAGAACTACTGACTTTGAACCTAACTGTAGTGAGACCTCAAGCCCCCTTTCTGAAGGTATGCTCAGGTCAAACATGAGTTTTGTCTCTTGCTTCTCCGAGTTTACTGAGTTGGTCTGGGTTACACGGTAAAACACACAAGTTAGATGCCTGTTGAATCAAACAAAGGCTATTCCAAAAGAAAGCTCTCTGCAGTTCTACAGTGTTGTGACTGAGGACTCAGCACCAGATGTGTTTTGTTCTACAGTATTGCTCTGTGCTAGTTGTTAGTGCCAACTGAACTGGGCTTCTCAGAGAGCAGCAGGGAAGATGATGATCATAGTGACAGGGGCAGCACCATCACCCTTATTAGCTCTTCTCCATTGTTACTTTTCATGGAGCCTGACTGAACTGATTTACATCCAGCGTGCTCTGCAATCAACCTTATTGAATGACTTCAGTAGGGGAATGATTCTTCCACTCTAAATGCTGCTCTTAATTTCAGAATGGAATTTTAAATTGTCTGACCTTTAATACCACAGTATTTTTCCCAGAGCAGCAACTGACTTTTTAATTATACAGTGAAAAGAAAAATAATTCATCTTAGGAAAATCAACATTATGTTTATTAGGTTCTAGAAGCAAATGATAATATTTTAAATGCACGTATAACTATATTTATCTTAGGCAGGAATACAAAGTTCATATTTATCATGAGGGGATCTTCTATCACATCTGGAGTCTAAAGAAGCTAATGAATTGATTACAGTAATAATGGGAATAAATGAAATATTAGTCTGAAATAGAAATCTGAATTTAGTATTCCTGCAATAATATTTTTTTCAGCTAATACCTATTTCTGTAACACATACTTGAGAGGCAAGTCTTATGAACTGAATCAGCATTGTTTGACAGGTCCTGACTAGAAGTGTAATAGTGCATTCCCTCAGGCTAATTTTATACAAAGCAGACAGATGAAGAGTGGTCTGAGGTTCCTGTGGCAGATGATTATTCACAAAGTTTCTCATTCAATGGAACACTCAAAAATCCAAATAATTCTTATTAATTATTTACATTAATTAATTAATTATATTATTAAATTAAGTGAAAAGTGCTAATTTAGTTCTACTGTTCTGAGCTTTGTTAGAAGGTTTTTACAATTTAGGAACTGTTTCAGATTTTTCACTCTCTTCCAACACAAGACTGTTGTGCTGAGGATGCTGGGAGATCAGATATATAAATACAAGGTAAAGAGCTTGGGAAACAGAAAGATTGAAAGAAGTTTTACAGCTAAGATTTTATAAGGAGAGATTATTACATTGTTCATTAAATGTAAAGTACATCTTTCTAGTACCACAGGATCAAGGTACTGGAAAGTATTATGCTACTGAAAAGACCATATTTTACCATTAAAACCACTTAAAACTATGCAGCTGACCAAGGTTTCTTTTAAAAGTGAATATTTTTATATATTTTAATATCTAATGATACCTCCCGATTTATTGTAAATTAACATTATTCTTCGAATGTGTCAGATGTATGATTTCACAAAGTTCAACTTCTTACAACACGTAGAGATTTGAGAATGCTTGAATGGGCTTGTTTCCCATGTTTTTCTCCCCAGGTGATCCAGTGGAAATGATGCACAGGAGAAAAAATATTTTTTTAGGGAGAAAAACTGAAATTATTACTCTTCTCTAAGCTGTGTGTGTGAAAGTGTTTGACCACTGCTGGAGTAAGATACCTTTGAAAAACACTCAGTCTGGCTTAAGCTGGTAAAACCTGGTCCTCAAAGAAAGGAGCAAACCATATTGGGCATTTTTAAAGCATAATTTTGATGCCAGGTGACAATTCCTTCTTTAAAAATGAGAAGTGGAGGGTCACTGTATTGAATTTTCAATAGAGATCAGACCTCCTACAATTGCAGAGCCTACAACAATACCTCCTGTGGCACTGTGTACTTCTCTTTGGCAAAAATGCTGAAAACAACTAAATGTGTCTCTCTGCATTTTCCTTTAATTTTAACAGTGTGCTTATATTTAGGATGAAAATAAGTCACTAGGAAATGCTATGAATAAACCTGTTTACCAAATTTTATAAAGGCTTGGAAATCTGTCTTCTAAAATATATATATTTCATTCAAAATCATGTAATGGACTAAATCAGTTAATCGCAAACACGATAGAAAGCAATTAGAGCTATTAGTAGTAGATAGAAACATTCAAAATACTACTGAGATCCAGAGATGCTCAAAAAGAATAATATATTCCCAAAATGAGAACTTGAATTTGCAAAAAGAAGCAGGCTCTTTCAGAATTATTTTGCAACATTTAGAGAAGTTTTTCATACATTTTGTAATAGGCACTCTGCACTGAAAATTCTTGACAGAAAAGCTATCATGATTCCGCACATATTACTTACTCTATCACAACACCGAATCTCAAACAAATGCTCTAATACATGAAATAGATGCTTAGGTTATTAAGATGACTGCTTGTGCAATGTCAAATCAAGGGCTGTCTCTGACATGATTTTTAAGAAACATGTTCATGATCAGTCTCACAGTTTACAGGTTCAGCCACCAACATATGTTATGAAAAAAGCAAGCACTTGAGGAGGCTTTAAGGTAAGCATTTGTTCTTCCACACCTCCTTTCTCCTAGTGTTCTTTTGGAGAGTGAATACCACACAAAAGCAGGTGAAACAAGATTTCAGACATTCAGGAAAATAGCAACTGCTTGTGTGTGTCCCTCTGGAATTCTGTGAGAGATAGGAACACAAGCAAATAGAGGGCAATAAAAAAAATATCTTGCAACAATGAACATAAAAACCTAAAGATGAGTGGAGAAATTTAGAATTCTGTTTGCAACATCACTGATCACTCAGAATTTTTGAATTGGTTAGAAAGGTTTCTCATACCTGATTATTTAGTAAAAAAGGACATCCCTATCCATGTTAGTCAGTGAAGAGTCCCAAGGGTGTTATTACAAATTTTATGTCTCTATAAAGGAGATAAATTGAAACTACAGCTAATATGGTCCTAACTTATCAAAACTATTTTTAATCTTTTAATTTAACTAAAAGTTTGGAAATAACTGCCTAGGTGAACCCTATTTCCAGTTGCCTGCTAATTATTTTCCTCTTAAAGTGAGTAGTCATCAGGGATATGTTGGAGTAATTCTTGACCTTTGAAGTCAAAAGACACAGTTGATTACTGTAAAGTCTAATTATCCCTTACAGGGATATACATGATTGCTAACTTGCCTTTGAAGAAATCGGGATCCTTGGTGCATACTTAACAAAGAGAGGAAGATTATTCCAGTGGCTGAATTAGACCAAGTGACTAACTTCTGTTTTTCTACAACCTTGATAGGTTTTAGCAACACACTTGAACAACCCTGATTTCTAAAAGAATGAGTCTCAAACACTCAGATATATTGCTGATTTTTAACCTACAGAGACAGGACATAAACCTTTATTTATGTCTGTATTTCTGGCAATATTCCACCTAATGTAGACCAGGATATGTACTTTGGCCTGAAAAAATTTTGCCTTCTAGATCCTTACAATAATAATCTGCAGCAGTACTCAAAATTTCCCCAAGCGAATGAATTTGAACGAATAAACTTCAATAGTAAAAATATAAAAACAGAAAAATAAAAGTGAAAATGGAAAAGAAAAAGTTAAAAAAAGGTAGTGAAGAAAATAATCTGCAGGCTTATTCAGTAGCCTAAACCTTGTATTAAGGTAAGCCATTTATTTCAAGTGACTTGTGTAGAACCCTGAGGCTTTGAGGCCACAGATCATTTGTGTTGTTAGACACTGACACACACAGACCGATGAAAGATAGGGAAGATGTGAGAAAAGTGAAGAAATCATGAGAGTAAAGGCAAGACAGCTGTCAGGAAGTCATGCAGGGACATAAGCAGCTTACAGAGCCTATGAGCAAGTGTAATGTCTCTGAGGAATATGACCTCAATAAATGCAGTCCATTACACCTTTAGACTCGGTACAGCTTCAAAGCTATTTGCATGTAAATGATTGCATTTTCTGTCATCCAGTATTATCTGATGATTATAAGCATAGCATTTTTTTGTTGTTGCTCATGTGATTTATGCCCCAGTTCTGCTTAAAAACTACAGAGAAGAGCTACTGGTGACAGCACAACTTGGTACTCTCCAAAAGTTGAATCTAAACAGATTCCATGACGCCACACTTTTGGATTTTTTTTCCCAATCTCTCAGTATAAAAATGTGTTGCCTTTAAGTATTGCCTCCCTTGGTTGTTTGCTAGAAAAACATTCCACAGTTATCAAACACATTGAGACTGACTGAGTTGAATATTGATTTAATACAACCTGACAATATGTCATGGCACTGAGAAAAATGCAGCTATAGAGAGGACTGTATCATTAGCTATACAGAGATACACAAGTTTTTCCAGACTTTTTTCCACAGAGGGATGTCAATAAATTAAAAAAAAAGCAAATAATAGTCAGCATTGAAAAGTAATACATCTATATTTGGAATAAGATGTCCACTGATGACGAATGGCAAATACTGTGGTCTACACACCATATTTTAAAAATTATTAGTATATAAATAATTGAATTGATGAAAAACAGCAAAACAGACACAGGTAACATTGATAAGACACATATAGAAGTAGAAAAAGCCACAACTGTAGAAAAAGCCACAACTGTAGAAAAAGCCACAATCCTTTCATGCTCATAATCTCATAAGAGTTATCATAGCTCTACTGTCTTGTCTAGTATGTTATAAAGTTACTTCTTTTCTTGACAATATCCACTCGTCAAGGATGCTTTCCATATTGTAGGTCGTCCCAACAAGATGATTTAAGAAGATTGATCAAAATTTTCTTATTAAATTTAACACAGTACACTGCAAAAAATAAGCATTATTGTCTTCAATGAAACCTGGGTTGAATCGGCTTTCTATGCAGGTCATGAACCCAACACAGGTTAGGCTGCAGTCTAAGCTGTTATTCTTATTTGACCTCAGTACTTGAATCAAAATTTGGAATCCTATAAAACAGTTTCCTCCCAAAGAGAAACTGCTGAAGAATGGGCAAACTCTCTGTATTCTAGACAAAGAAAAAAATTACCTTTCTTGTGGTGACAAACTCCTCTCAGCTAAGTTTTAACTTGAAAGATCTCACTGCTGTGCCACCAGGGCTTTTATGATCAAATCTGGAGGTTCCCATTTGGGTCGTTGGTGTCCTCTGCTTCCATGTCTACATCCTCCTCAGGGCTGTGTCTTATGGGTTCTGTTAGATTTAGCTGCAAAGCTTTTAGACTCTAGGTATTAGTTCTACTCATTCATCAGACAGCATGTCTTGCCCTCAGCTAGTGCAGTTAAAGCCTGAAAATAATAATGCAAATGAAAATTGATGACTGGTTTAAGTTAATATGCCAAGTTATGAAACAGTACAGCTTCTGCAACAGCATCCTGAAGTCAAAAGGAAAAGCTTGAAGAAATAAGCTCTTCAACCACCCTGGCTCTGTGATTACACAATTACAGATGAATATGTGATTAATACCCTCACACATCAGTTCTACAAAAACAAGGCAAGAAGCTGCCTTTGCCCATGTAACTAACATGGTGAAGTAGTCTCAGATGTGTGTTTCTGTTTTACCAGGATGTATACTTAACCTCAAGTTAGACACAATTATAGTTTTTACCTAGTCCTATGAAGAAATTTAAAGGCATTTGAAAACAGCTAATATCAGTTGTGTGTAACTCAAACCACAGCATTATTATTCTTTGAACATCAACATGTAATGAGTAGTAATTTAGGAGGAAAACATTTTGTGAAGACCAGTATAATATAATTTTACCCATCAGTAAGCAATAGTGCACAACCATGAAGACTGTTTACATACTGACAGCTGGTCTGATAACACCCTTCCCTCCCTGCCTATCATATAGGCTGTGCCCACACAGACCAAGATTTAGTGCATAGATCTTAGCATGTTGCAACTTCAGCAGTTTCGTACAGTCAGAAGTAGTTTGATAGTCTCAACAAAGTTTGCAAAAATTTTATTCGCATCATGATAATTGCTTCTTCCAGCACAACGGTCTTGCTATCCCACCTCCCCTGTAGCCATATACTACTTTTTCTTCTAGTGTAATCCTCTACTTCAAATGGTTTTACACACCCTATTTTATGTAAGAATATATTTGGTATTAAAACAGCTTTTGTAGCAGTGGACTCTTTTCAAATTCTTAATCTACTCAATAAATTGTTACTCCCCTTTTCAACTCAAGTAGTTATGACAGCACAGTATTGCATTTCATTTTATTCAGTGGGCTGTGACAGCCCATAACTGTGACCTTTTTTGTGGACATGCTTATAGTTGTCAAGAATTATGACTTGTAGTGATCCACAAAAATGCTATTGCATTATCTCCTGATAATGTAAAGTACCATAAAATATATCATTGCTATAATAACAGCCTTTCATTTATTCTATTCTCTTCCACTGTTTGCAAATGGAAAAATATCAAACCAGAATACAAATGTATCAATTCGTAGCATATTTTGGCTTTCCATTTGTGAGTTGAACTGGTGTCATTGATGCAAGATGTTTGCTTCTCTAGCTACCCTATTATTTGTATGTATATTAAAATTATGATTTTTCTCTAGGTTTAAGGACACCCATAGTAACACCCCTTTTCAGGCTACACTGCACTCTTTCCATCAAATCTGACATTGTAAATGTTTGAACATAAAAATCAATTGCATGATATGCCTAGTGCTTTTCTGAGCCCACAGAGCTACTATAATTCATAGTTATAAGTCAAGCCATGTAAAACTATTGAAAATGACTAAAGATATAATCCCCTATAAAACTGCCATAATTCTTCCCTGCAGGTTATTTCTGTGTAAATTTTCTGTAACATATGGATGCTCATCTAATCTTCATACATCTGAATATTCTGGAAATGAGGATGACTGTACACATAAGGGCTGAGCTTGAAATATTCCATTGACTTTTTATTTAAAAAATAAAACATAAGTCAGGCAACTTTATCTAACTCTCTGTAAAAATTCTTGTGTATCTTCCACAGCAATTAAATCACATAAAATGAATTAGTTGTAAAAACACTCAGTAAGCTACTTAATGCATTACTTAATGTTACTCAGAAAACAAAATAAGTAATAAAATTTAAAAGGTCAATATTGAAATGAAACACTCCTAGTAAAAGGTTATGAATAAAACAATATATTTATCTCACCCCTTTTTTTTGCCTTCATTGTCACATTTGCATGCAGAGTTCCACAACCTTGCCATTCTGTTCTCAACTTATTTTTCTAGATCTGTGTGGGCATTTTGTTTCATTAACAGCTCTGCTGATTAACAGCTTCAATTTTGATAAAAGCTTCAAACAAGGGCAGCCTTCATGGATATTTTTTTCTTCTACAGCTCAAAAATATGTAGTTATCAACATTATGTTTGAATATATGAAATGTCTATATTTTGAGGGGTGTCTTTGGGGGTGAAAGATCACAGCTCCTTTGCCAGGTGCCATCACTTAGGAGTTTTTCTTACTCTTTCTCCTTCAAAGCACAAGGGGCAAAAAAAAGACTAAAGTCTCTCTGATGTTCTTCTTTACACATGTAAAAAGATGCTACCTATCTTCAGGTAATTTTTTTTTGGTTTCCTTAATTATTGTCTTCCTGTGGGAAACCAAAGTAATTTTCTTTAAAATAAATAGAGTACAACATTACACTTTCCTTTTTTTCCTTTTTTTTTTTCTATTTAAGAGACTGTTTAATCAGATCTGTGGAAGTAATGAGGGAGCATTCTAGTCTCTAACCTTGCAATTATTTCAAGATTTTTGAGCCTATACACAGCTATTCTCTGTATTCCTCAGTGCCCTTTACAATAAGACTATTATGGCAAAGAGCTTGACTGCATTGTAGCTACTCCTAATGTTTATTCATAAGGTTTTGCCTTTGAAATTAATTCATAAGGTCAGTCTGGGAACACTTATATGTACAATTATGTTTCCATAGGCTTCCTCACAATAACAATCTGCCACCATGCAACTCAGCACACCTTGGGGCAAGGCCTGTGGGACCTGCAGGAATCGGCTGACAGGAACACCACGAAAGTCAGCAAGTACAAATGCCAAGCAGTGCCCCAGGGAGGGCAAGGTCCCTGAAATGAGAAAGGTTGAGGACAAAGGGGTCTCAAGGTGGTAATGGGCAGAGAGCTGAACACGAGCCTATGGCATGACCTGGCAGAAAAAGCAGTCAGCAGTGTCCTGGGCTGCATGAACAGAGGCGTGGACCATAGGCCGAGGGAGGGGGTCGTCCCTCTGCACCTCAGACCACAACCCAGCAAAGACCTGCACAAACTGAAGGGAGCTCAGGGGAGCCCTCCCTAGAGGTGGGTCTTCAGCCCTTGCTCCTTAAGGAGAGGCTTGAGGGAGCTGGGCTGGTTCAGCCAAGAGACAGTACAGATTTGGGGATATCTAACAGACCCCCACATCAAGACTATAAGATGTTGCCCCAATAGGCTGTGACAGCTCTGTCCTTGGAAGGATTCAAGCCCTGGAACAAGCCATGAGCAGCCTGGTGTGATGCCACAACTAGCCCTACTTTGGGTAAGAGGTTGGCCTATAGATGTCCTGAGGTCCCTTCTTGCCTGAAATAAGCTGCTATTCTGTTCTTTCTCCTCTGGTATGAATTGTACATTGGAGATAACAGTGTAGAAATCTTCATCTTTAAGAAGTAAAAATGGCAGAATAGCACAGCACCAAAAGTGTTATTAAAGAATTAATTTCATTTGGAAGTGGTGAGATCAGGAACTGCACATCTGAAGAAGCAAAAATGCATTGTGGCAAACACTGAGTTTCTAGGAGATTGGGAAATCCAGTCAGTATTGTATTTCAAACATAAAAACTGGATGTCAGTAGTGTGTGAAGTCTAGTCCTTTTAGTTAAAATGCATGGCTAAACCATGTCTTTTCCATGAGAATTTTCATACATACTTTATAGTAGCAAACATCAAAATATGTGAATGAGTATTACAGCTTGCCATAGCTGCAGACCGTACACATCTGAATCAGCCAGGTTGGCTGATTGTAGCTGGATGATTGTGACAACATTATCTCTGGGAAGGGGGCCTCTGGTGGTCTAGTGGTTAGGGTGCAGGACTCTCACCGCTGCGACCCGGGTTCGATTCCCGGCCCCCCGGGCAGATGGAGCTCGTTAGCCCTGTGAGGCAATCCATCTAAGAGAAGGTCACTCTAAACAAACCTACGTTCTGAGACCCTCACTGCCACTGTCCGAGTTTCACTCAGCCCCGGCAGATGAACCTCAGGATTAAAGGGTGGGCTCAGTTCAGCGCACGCTGGGTCTCACCTAAAAAATCCACTGCGCAGGCTCGAAGGGTCAATGACCTTTCCCAAATCTTTGCTCGCGAAGACTGGCCATTATCTCTGGGAAACAAAACCTTTCACATCTTGTTCTGATGTCTTCGGCTGTTCGTTTTTGAAAGTGTAGGGAAAGAGGGAAGCAACTGTGGAGCTGGAGAGTTTCCTTTTGCACTGAATATGCTGCAAAATCTTGACAAATAAGAGATTTTTGTCAAAGATGTGAGAATTCATATTCACTTAATTTTTGCACAGCTCCATATTGTTTCCTTTTTTGTTTCATGCACTATATTTTTCTCCTGCAGAAATATGACTTCTGTTTGGTTATGCTGAGTGGAGTGTGTAGAGCTGAGAGCAAAGGGTGAATTTGCTTGAGGGTGAACTTGCTTGAAATCATGCCGTATTAAAGCAAACTGATAAGGAAAAAAATATTTCTATATTATGTAGCCCTTTTACAGACAACATAAGTGAGAGACATTTAAATGTTTTATGGCTTAAACATTGTTAAAATCACTGAAGGACTTTTGTCTGCTGTAGCAAAGTGTGCAAAGAAGCAACTGCTCACTAGACCTGCCCCTCTCCAAATATACCAACTAATGTGGACTGTGATAGGAACTTGAGATAAGGTGGAGCTGTTGTGCACTTATCCCAGGAGAAGAATGTATCCACAAGTATGAAAGGCTGGAATGCTAATGGCTCAGACAATCACGGTGCAAGCTGGTGATGTGCAAAGTAACTGCCCAGATGCTGAGGACAGCACATCTCAGTCTGCAAACTGGGTGTTGAATAGAATAAGGAAAGAGGCAAATCCTGTGAGATGAGGTAGGTTTCTTTGCCCTTACACAAATGACTGATCTGCGATAACTCCCCTCTAGGGAAGCACAGGGACAATTCACACATAGCCTGAAGATATTAATCTCTGCTGATGAGCCATAATGGGCACTGTACACACCAACCTGGGCTCATCATCATTATGGCCAGTCTTTGCGAAAGAAGATTTGGGAAAGGTCATTACCCTTCGAGCCTGCACAGTGGATTTTTTAGCTGAGACACAGTGTGTGCTGAACTGAGCCCACCCTTTAATCCTAAACCCACCCTTTAATCCTAAAGTGCCGGGGCCGAGCGAGCTTGGATGGTGGCAGCAAGGTCCTCAGGACGTAGGTTTGTTTAGAGTGACCTTCTCTTACATGGATGGCCTTACAGGGCTGACGAGCTCCATCTGCCAGGAGGAGTTCCCTGACCGGGAGGTGAGAGCGCCGCATCCTAACCACTAGACCACCAGGGGTCCTCAACCTGGGCTACTCTTGATGGATCCAGCTGCAACCATCACTTTGAAAAGACTGGGACTCTCACTACCAAGAACTCCACAGGTGTGATCAATGGGATACTGTTGGAATCCACAGAGTGGTGATATTTTCTCCACTTAATCTGTCTCTCTGTCACTCCCTTTCTCTCCCCCTTTCTTTCTATCCCTTGTTTCTTTCTATCTCTCTTTACTTCACATTTACTGTTGAATAAAAATCTGTACTATTCTCTTTGGCACATTGCACCTTGATTTCGGCAGAGGCATCTCTCTAATAATTTTAAAGAACATGATCATAAAAACAGGTGAAGTCTAGACAAGTATTCCTAGTCAAAACCATTTCAAAGATTACTTTGCATTAATATAAATTAAATATTTTTCTTACTTTTCCTTTTTTAATTGTATTATCCTGCACATCATGTTTTTTTTTCATTTTATTATAGGTTTTTTCCACAAGATACTTCCTAAGGACTTGATTTTGGTCCATTTCAGCTGCTACAAATCAATGCACAACCGACAAGAAGTCACTTTTTATATAATACTTCTACTGGAATATACAAATCTTTATATGTTTTCACTACAATGATTAATGTATATGTAATCAAAATAGCTTTAATGCAGAAGCAGCACTAGATTTTCAGGTAGCATTGCAACATGTATTTTTAATTGCACTTTTTTCAGTGGATATCTGAATTACTTTAAAAAGAACATTTGTATCATTCCTTTTATTTTACATATGAGAAAATAAAAGAGGTGTCTACAAGGAAAAATGAATGCCACAAACATGGAATTAAATAATGAAAACACCCCTCATGTCTAATATTGAAATTCAGTTGCCCACTCTCTAGCACTCTCTATCCTGTAGGTTTCTGAATTTGTGAAATATCTGCCTGATTGGTCTGCAAGGTCCCAAGACATTTGGTCCTGTGCTGAAGTAATTCTGTAGCCATACAAAGACAGATTTCCCAGCCAGCATTCCACTGCCACCCAAGAAGATTCTGATTTCAAGCTGTGGAAGAAAGCTGACTAGCTGGAGCCCCTAGACCTGGCACGGGTAATCATTGATTTGCGTTGGACACCAATTAAAAGGATTATTTCCTTTGGTAGTATTCTGAATACTACTAGAAGTAATGATGAGAAAATTGAAAGTTACTCTGACAGATGTAGTCCACTGAGCGTCCCATCCTCCTCTTTTAAATAAAGGCCTCGTGCTGGGGATAGGGAGTGCACTGCAGGAGACAAGCACTCCTGAGAAATTGAGTCAATATTCAGAACAAGGCTATATCCTTTTTTTTCCTAGAGACATCTTTAGTTTCTGCCACTTTTACCATTCTGCATTACTATGACCTTTCATGTCTTCTTTTACAAACGGTTGCGAGTATACCCCATTACTAGATCCCTGAAAGCTTTAAAAATAATGATAGTTTTAGTGATCTTGTTTACAGCATGTCCTAAGAAGCAGCACAATTTAGGCAGGGACTTGTGTGTGTTGAATGGATGCAGAATGAATAAGAGGCAGAAGGAGAAGAGAAGATTAAGTAACTGGTTTTACCTCCTTCCAAAGAAAGTGTGATGAAATGATGTCAGAAAGGTACCCGTGGCAGCACCAAACTCAGAGCACTATATGATTAAGCCTCTTCTCAGATTACTTAAGGTGTCACACATGTCTTGTGAAACATTTCAAACATATTTGTATTTGCTAGAAGTAGCACTCCCTTGGGCAGATTTGTTAGTCTCGTTAGTAGCATTTAACAGTGCACTTATAGTTTTTTTCTATTTTAAAAAATACCACAAATATTAATTAACAAAAATTTAATCAATCATTTCTCTGTTGCTATTAAGGGATTAGCATATGTAGGCTACAAGGGTTTAGAAGATGCAGCTTACATCTTCCTTCAGAAATGTGGCAAGACATAGAAGTTCTGTTCTGTCACTGCTGTCTTTTCTGTCAACTTAATACAGCCTCATTATTTCCTTGCATTCTTTTTTCTCCATACCTGTGTGTTTCTCAAGCAGTTGTCTCTATTTTATTTTGTGATGTTCATCTAGTCAGTATAGTGCCTGACCCTTCATTATCTAAATGCGTAGCCTCTATCCCTTGGCCTTTCAGATTCTCCTAGCACAGATAAAAGCCAGTCAGTTCTTATTATTGTACTCACCTATCTGCTGGAAAGGAATGGATGAAAACAAATAAATGAATAACTGAATTTTAGCTGTGCTTTCATCTTCATCCAGAACACACTTACCTGGTCCATCATCAGTGATAAGCAATCTATAATGGTTATGTGCTAAAATATTTTTATCCATTCAGGAAATCTTTTTATAAGAAGCACAAACATTAATATTCCTTAGGAAAAGGCATCATTACTTAACAGACAGAGTTGTCCCATTATTCAGAATGAGATTGTCTTTCCTTTTTTTACTGAAGGACACCAAAAATGTATGGTTCTGGTTGCATTTTAGAGCTGATAGTGTAGCAGAAATTATCACTGGTGAATATGGAAGATAATGTCAGAAAGTTACCCCTGCAGTTATTTATCAAACGAAATTTTATAAATAAGGAAGGAAAAACAAAGGTGAAAGACAAAGGTAAAAACAATGAAAAAGATCCCTAATGCTATCTGCAGAGTTTTTCATTATCATAGATACAAAATAGTTCTCAGTATCTGAATGAAGCTAACGTGGAGACATGCCTGAAAAACAAAATTATGGCAAACTCATATTTTAGTGTTTTAGCTTACTCTAGGAATTGCACTTTTTGAATAAAATATAGGTGACCTGACCTTCTTTTACAGCAATAGCTTCAGACATATTCTGACGTTATAACAAAGGGAAGTGTCGTCATCAGAAGTAATGTGAAGTCTAATAGCCTACCCTGAGCAGAGGTCTCCATTCATCACATGAGTGCAGTCATACTAACAATTAGTGGAAAAGAAATGCATGCCTCTGATTTTCCTTTTGTTTAGAGTAAAAATCACAATTTACACAATCATAAGTAATTTGGATACCTATTCTTCCCTCGAGACAAATCTCTTAGTTACAAATATTAACCTCTTTAAGTACTCACAGTCCACAGCATTTGCAGTCTTATAGAGCTTTTCAAAACTATTTTAAGAAAAACTTTATTTTTTAAAAATTAACAGACCAGTTAGTGTTATCAGGAACTGAAAACTGGGGAGTAACAAAATATAAATTTCAGAAAGTGACTGTAGGTTGCTCTTTGAAATTTAGCTTAAAATTATTAATAATCAGAATGTTTCTATGAGGTAGATGACAGATATCATACCATTATTATATTCTGAAGAAGCTAGAGGCAGACATGGTTAATAAACACAATCTTTTGAGTGTTTGTAGCAACTGTTAATTACATATAATATTTGTCAAGATATTTGTTCTCAGAATTTAAATAGAATAATATATATATTACACATATTTTACATATATATATATATCTCCCTATATATATATATATATGTATATATTCCTAAATTATGCACTGCATTCAACACATATCAGAGTATCTATGTCTAAGGAAACTGAGGAATCCAGTACCACAAAACACAGCAATGTAATCATTATGACGTACACTTCAAATTGCTGCTTTCATTGTTAGCTTGCAGTGCCTCCTGATAGCATAAACAAGAGAGACCTTCCTGCCAAGAAAACGCAGGACACTTTCCTCATTTGCTTTCCTGCTGTTCCCCTCTAACTGTGTCAAACAACATGTCCTGGTGGTTTTGCCTAATGCTGGGTGCTAATGATTTATCTAGTTAGGAGATCTCCAAATTTCAGTGTATGTGCCTGGGAATATTTATAATAAGTTCTCTTCCCAGACTGGAGGTGGTCCTGGAACTACCATAATTTTCAGTGTGATTTTCTTGGTTTGCTTCCAATCTGACATTCCAGAAATCTCTGTAGTCATGCTGAGAAACTGCAGTACTTGGCATACCTAACTTTGCCTTTTTTTTTTTTTTTCCTAGGTGTGTGTAATCACATTGCCGCTAGATAGAAGGTAAAAAGTGAAGTTCGTCTCACTGAAGTCATGGCAGAATTTGTGCACCCTTATGGCTCAGTCCATAGGCTATCACCTTTTTCACTCAAAGCACTCTTGTGGATCACAGGGTGCTCTGCAGAAGTGGTACATGTGAAGTGACTTGTGTTCTGGGAGTTTTAAATATAATTGTTCTTTCATGACAGTCTATCAGACCTAAATACATGAGATCCTTCAAAAGAGCTGCTGGGAGGTTCTCACCTCACATATTTCTGGCATCTGTTGGGGACTGCTGACTTATCTTCTCTTTGTTGAAAATCCCAGAGTCCTGTAGATAGTGAAATATGTCCAGTTAACACAGAAAACTGCTAGGCACTGACCGTTTTCCCCAAATTTTACCCTTAGGAAGTCTTTTCAAGACAGAGAGAACGATGAATTTAGGCATTCTTAGTACATTTTGGTATCGCAGCAGAAATCTGAGCTACTGCTGACTAAACCTGGCAGAATCAGAAACAGCACAGGCCTCTAGTGTAGTGCTGAGGCCAATATGATGAGCCCAGCTGACAGGCTGATGCAACTATGCTACTGCCAGCATCTTTGCATGGTTCCATCATGAGCTACATAGACTTATCTGTTTTAGCTGGCACTGGCCTGAATGGTTCTTCTTCCCTCCCGTGTTCATTTTTCTGTGACTTGATATAAAGCTGTGACAAGAGTGTCCTACAGCTACTCTGAATTACAGAATATAGGCAAGTAGCTAACCAAGGGGATCAAGCCCTTATCTCTCTTTTGGCATTGCTGTGAATAGTTGACTTTGTAGACCCATGAAAGGGATTACACCATATACCAGATGCCTAAACAAATCTGATCATTGAGCTGCTTCAGCTACATCAAATAGGAATATCGATCTCAACGAGGTACATCTAGAAGTGACAAGGAATAAAATGTACTGGCTTCTCAAGTATCTGTCTTCTGGGGGTTTAGCAGATCTTACTGATTTAAGTAGGGCTGAGAATACATTATTAGCTGTTCAGGAGTAGAAAGTTTTTTGGAAATGTCTAGCAACACTGGCATTGTCCATATAGATGCAGCAATGGTAGCAGTCAACTTCTATAAACTTTCTCAGCTAATTTGATTTTCACCATGTACTTTTAGCAAAGATGAAGGCCAGACAGGTAACCAGAGACAGCTTTATTACTTTCTGCCTGAGCCGTTACACAGACAGTAATTTTCACCCAATAAAATAAAACAGTCCTTGAAACTGCTCTCTGCAATCTCTCAGGGAAGATTTTCAGGTGATATTTACACCATGGTGAGAAGACAAAATGTAACACTTTATTGTTTTCTTAACTTACAGAATGTGCAATTTAAAATTTTCCTGATTATCACAGGATGGTGGTACTAAGCCTAAGTTTTCTATGCCAGATAGTAAGACTTCTGCAGTATTAAGGATCTGGAATCGGGTTTATGACATCAACACATCAAGCTTATTACTGAACATCACAGTGCCAGCTTTCTACTGTAATGATCTGAGTGACACCTGGAGAAGACAACTGATCACTGCATGTACCTGTAAGGACTGAGGTCAATGCACCAACATATACCCAAGCAACTTCTAATATTTACTGCTGAAGTACAACTTCTAGAAGTACTATACCTTCCTACCGCTACAGTCACTGGCATATAATTTTCCTAAACACCTCAAAATGGCTACTGCCTATGTGCAGATCATGTGTGCTGTTGAAAGCACTGTCTTGTGCTTTCAGGTCTGTCACTGTTTCCATAGCTGCAAGGACTTTTGTTTTATTTGCCCTATCATTTTTAAATTTCTATTATTTAATTATGAATATCTTAGAAAACAAAGATTTTTCTTCCTTTCACTCCTGTTTCATCAACAGCTTTTGCAGACTGTTAATCCCTGTGTTGGCTAACACCAATATGATCAGGCTTTTTACTAGTAACAAAACAGTATTTATTTAGTTGCCTAATGAATCTGTTCACATTACACACCTACCTTCTCTTTTTTTTCACCCATAAAGTGATTCCCTTCCAACTCAGCATATTCTGTGATTCTGTGATTCTGTGGTTCTGTGATTCTGTGATTCTGTGATTGCTTTTTCTTCTCTCAGTTCATCAAGGAAAGAGAGATTGTACAAACAAGAAAAAAAGTGTTCTTTTACAGCATATTTCATTGCCCAGTCCCCCCCAAAAATGTAAATACCTCAATATGATCTTGTGGTTTACTTGTTCAATGATAAAATATGGCCTTTAGTTGTCCTCTGTGGACCTGTCCAGATGAGATCTCTGGGATACCCTCTAAAAATTTGAATTTGCGATTCTTAGGTTAAGATGACATCTCAATCTAGTTATCTCAAAATATATCAGGGCATGTTCCCCCTATATATGTTTCTGAAGAGACCCCACCTGGAATACTGCATTCAGCTCTGGAGTCCTCAGCATAGAAAAAGCATGGACCTACTGGAGTGAGTCCACAGAAATGAATGACAGGTGCTCCATAGCAGCCTGTCCTATGAAGACAGGCTTTTAGTGAAAAGAGCTGAGAATGACCAATGTACCTTTAGATTTGGTAAAGATGAAACTAAATATATGAATGAAAAAATACACATCCAGACAGTCCCAGATATTTTTTTTTTCTCTTTTATCACATACTAAATATTTAGCACAGGAATAAGAATAGAATAGAATAAGATCATGGTTTTGCCTACTAAGCCATATAGGCATCTCAGGGGCACCCCAGAAGAAAAGAAAACTACAGGAAAGTGAATTTTCTTCAGTAGATCAATATGCAATTGATGCCAGCACAGCAACTTGGAATTAATGGACAGAAGAATTTTATGACTATGTCTTCCATTTAAAACACAGTAGATCCATTTTTGCACAATAATCAAACCCAGGAAATTTAGCCTTGAAACCAAAATATCTTCAGCTGAGCATTTTTCTAAACAGAAGCCACTGAAGTGAAATTAATTATTTCCACACAGCCAAGGGGAACTGGATAATAGAGCCCTTGGGATAAGTTCTACTCCTAGAGGAAAAAATCCCTACAGATTTGTTGAGGTAGCCTGAGCAGCATTTTTCACATGAACTACTCTGAGCAGCTCTGCAACCTAATGAGATGCCCTGTGAAATACATAGTGATAGGCAGTTCAGAGGGTAAAAATGAGGCTTTGTACACCTGAAAATTAAGCTTGAAGCAGTCTTTTACCTCAGTGGATGCAAGTGACCAGCTGTTAACAGCTGCTCTTCCCAGGGCTCTCTGCGTATGGAAGGACCACCTTTGCAGCTATCCCTGCCCTCAGTGTGATTCCATGATCCCAGGCATACAACCCAGTAGCTGGTTCCTCAGCAAGCTGTCATATGACTGCTGTAACTGCAGGATCAGGGAATTCCCTCCTGACCTCAGATGGGGTTTTCACGTCACACAGTACAAAGAGGTTAATGAGAATCTGGTTCATAATCTGTAACCACCAGTCAGCTGTTGATTCTCTTTGTATGGATCCTTGAGTTTCCTTTCTTCATGTAAAATAGGACTAACCTTACTTCTTCATAAGAGTACCAGGAATTCTACACAAATATTACACATGCCTTATGAAATGCAGTATATGAGAAAAAGTTTCAGTCTTTTCAATCTGTGATCCTCCATATCTCTGTCTCACTGAATATTATCTTAAGAAGGATCATAAAATTGCAGAAGCACCTGAAAACACCAAGTTGTGATGATAGAAACACTAGTAATACAATACAGAAATAATTTGAAGAGCAGTAGTCTAGATTTTGAAAGAAATAAATAAAACTGCTGGACTTCAAATCAGAGTTGAAAGAGGGGTAAAAATTAATTTTTAAGGTTAATCTTTGAGGATTTTTGTTCTAAAATAATTTAGGTAATGCCTAATAGTGTTATAATTCTTAAAAGTTTAGATTATATTATTTTAAAAATGTGACATTCCCTGTTATTACCTTTCTCTTAAAATAAGATTTTTCAGTTACTATTTCTTTGGTTTTCTGTGTCATCAAGATTCAGCAATGAAGCATTAATGGATTTGGGTGGAATGGAAAAAGTTGTAGGCCTAAAACTTAATAAGTATACAGTACTTAATAAGTATACAGTATACACCCTTAATAAGTATAAAGTATATTTTATCAGAAAGAGTATGAAATTTCTGCCTTTAATTCCACAGTATTGAGAAGACAGAGAGCCCAATCTGTGCCAATCATAATGCAATGCAGATTTGAGAACTATGAGAACAGTAATACTGCTACAATGAGAACTTAAACACAGAAATATTTTTCCTGTTCCTGAGGCTTCAAGGAGAGAAAGTCTTTTACAGACAAATACTGTAAAAGAACCAGAAAGAAACAGATACAGAAAAAAAAAAAAGTGGAAACTTCAGATGGAAAGATAAATTGGGGTTTAAAAGCCACAAAAATGGAATAATGAGAAAAAATTCCAAAAATTAATTTTTTGTTTGAAAAAACATTTCTGACTTGATCAGTGTTCAGTCAGAAGTTTGGTTCCATGGTCCAAATGTATTGATGTTAGAATGTTTTGATAAGTTCCAGGCAAAAAAAAAGTTATCTTCATTTGTCAATGTCTTTGATAGTTTCTAGAAGAAATTATTTTTCATACCTGATTTTGTTAATTTTATTTTTTTAATGAAGAAATTGTCTGGCTGCATTTCATTGGAAATATTGCAGTCATAATGAAGTAAAATGAAACATCTTTGAAACTGTCCTTATTCTTCTCTACTATGGTGACATGCCTTGTTTCAGTGTGTTCAACCAGAAGCATACCTCTAATTTATAGCAAGGCATCCTTTGAACATAATTAAGGAATATTCTTTTAATATAGAGAGTTATGTTTGATCACACAGTGAAGATGTATTAATTATCTTTTAAGTTAAAAATCTGAATATATGAAAAGTTATCTGGACTTTGTTATTGTTATTATAACAATGGTAATACTTTGCATGCATTTTTAGCTTTTCAGTTAGTTGAACAGAAAAAAGGTTTTGTCTACTGTAAAACTTTGAGAATGTTAAACTTTTCTTTAGTCTGAGGCTGCAACAAAAAGACAGTCTTTCAAATAGTTTTTTTCTTTATCCAAAATCCATTTCTTTCCAATTTTTTTAGAAATAACAAATCCTATTTTCTGTTTCTTTTCCTTTTTATATTCTTATAAATTTGCCAACAAGACAAGTTAAGAGCTATCACTTCAGCTGAAATCAATTCTTAAGAGTCAAAATAGATTAAGAAACAAACTGAACATGCACTATTATTGGAATGAAAGAAAAGATCTTACAGAGCCAAATTTTTAATAACTCTTTTCCTTCTGTATTTAAAATTACTGTCATTTGGCAGAAAAAGAGAATTAACGCTTATTAAAGGTAAGACCCTGGAAAAAATTATGAAGAAGCATTCCTCATACTATACTAGGAGTTAAATCAATTGAAAAATAAATTGTTTTAGAAGTTCTACATAAGATTTGTTTCACCATGTGGTGGATGTTAATTTATCTCTTTATACAGCACTTCTTTATTTACAGCATCTTTAGGGTTCAAATGTCATTAAAAATATAAAATTTCTTATTGAGGTATCCTTGACAAAGTCTTTTGTGTGAAAAAGAAAAATTTAATTTTTTTGCTATACCTAAAATGAGAAAATAATTGTAAACTCTTACAGATGAAAAAGGTAAAAATACAGAAGAAAAAATTCATCTTGATCTTTTTACTCAAAATTTAAAATGAAAAGACTCTCTCCTCCTGAAATCACTAACAGTGTTTCAATTGAGAATTCCTCCCCCAGGTTACATTATGTCTCAAGTTGCACTTATTAAAAAAAGCGCTTTCTTGGTGGAGTATGCTAATTTTGTAGCTGCTCACCATAGCTGAACCTTCCAGGAAGCCTAGATATACTTAATCTTATTATTATTACTTCCTTTATAATTATTTCTTCCTTATTCAAAGGCATGCTTGGAATGTTTCTCACTAGCTGAAGGACTGTATCACCTCTCAGGAGATACATAAATACCACTTATTCAGACCAGGTGCCTTCTCATGTACCAGACTCATTAATTGGCAATTCCTTTACACATCAATGGTAAAATTATTCCTTTCCCTATCTCTTGGTGGCACAAGGTGCACATTTAATTGTGAAGTGTGTCTGTGTACAGAACCTTCATTTGTATGAGTATGATGATGTGAAAGCTTACAGGATCTTTGTGTGCTGGTGTTGGCTAGGATAGAGTTAATTTTCTTCACAGTACCTAGTATGGGCTATGCTTCGAATTTATGCTGTAAACAGTCTTGATAACAAAGAGATGTTTTTGTTACTGCTGGGCAGCTCTTACACAGTGTCAAGGCCTTTTCTGCCTCTCATCCCACCTCACCAGCAAAGGGGCTGGGAGTGCACAAGGAGCTGGGACGAACATATCTGGGACAGCTGACCCCAGCTGCCCAGAGGGATTTCCCACACTGTATGGCCTCATGATCAGCATATAAAACTGGAGGAAGAAGAAGGAAAGGGGGACTTTCAGAGTGACAGCATTTGTCTTCCTAAGTCACAATTACGCATGACAGAGCCCATTTTTCCTGAAGGTGGCTGAACACCTGCCTCCACACTGGAAGAGGTGAATGGATTCCTTGTTTTATTTTGCTGTCAAGTGTGGCATCATTTTACCTGTTACACTGTCTTTATCTCAACCCATGAGTTTTGTCATTTTTACTTTTCTGATTCTCTCCCCCATCCTGACTGGGAGAAGTGAGCAAGTGGCTGCATGGGGCTGAGTTGATGGCTGGGGTTAAACCGTGGCACTTTTTATTAACAGCCAATGGGATAAAATCATACAGTTCATTACTGTTTGGGGTTTTTTTGTTTGGTTGGTTGGTTTTGTTTGGTTGTGTTTGGGGAGTTTTTTTGGTTGGTTTTTTTTATCAAGGTCAAATATGATTGTAATTAGCTAAAAAATATACTTGTGAAAAGGCTGACCCTTCCTACATCCTCCAGTAGAACTAATCCAATATTTTTGGATAGTCTGCTATTATATTAATTGTTTCTCTTACACTTAAGATGCTACTTTAGCTATTTCTTAAATATTTTCATAACCTGTATAAACTATTCATAAAAATGTCAAGCCATATGTGTACTTTTGTTCTTTTTGGATAGCTGTAATACTTATCTACAGTTTTTTGTATGATTTTCTGTTCAGATGCAGCAGTTTTGCTGAGCATTTTGCTGTCCAGTTAAGCTGGACAATGCTTAGGTCAGTGATTTTTCCCCCAGCTTAATCAATCACTTATACTGTTTCTTTTGAACACTGATATCTCAATTTAAACAGTTTTTTCTTTCATGTACTTCTCTTACTGCAATCCATCTTTCTCATTTAACCCCCTCTATTTTAACATTTTGTCTTTATTCCAAAATCTTGCTTCATTCTTTTTTGCATCCTGGGAAAGTCTTAAACTTCTATCAAGTCCAAACAGGAGCTGCTCTGAATCAGAATTATCTTTTCCCAGTTTGTAGCTAAGATTACCACTGTACTTTTTTACTCTTTTACAGATTTCACAAACCATCCAATATTACATTGCATCCAATATTACACCTCCCTGGCAGCTGCTGTTAACTGCTGCCCCACAATGCTCATATTCTTCCTATCCACCTGTTTTTAGTCAGACCCTCTTGTTTGTCACTTTGCTGCTCTACTGCTAGCATAATGTGCTGTTTGTAATGGATGGTTATGGAAAACTACAGACTTACAGTAAACTGTAACACTGCTGCATTTATTAAAGCAAAGAAGGAAGTAAATTAACAAGCAAAGAAGAAACTTGCCAAAGAAGAGGCAAAGGGATCTTTTCTTGCATCTATACTCCTAAATAAAACAGACAAGTGACATGAATCATGTTTAAGTTTATGTCCACACTGTTTATAGCAAGCACCATCTAAAGCAGACTACCATCCCTCTCAGGACTCTATATGATGCACATGTGACATGGAGACAGAATAATTGTTTCCTGCTTTCCAGCTCCACATATACGATCAGAGTTAAGGTACAACACATAAGAGAAATGATTTTAAGACATGAACTAGTGTATTTGGGAATATGGATGGAGATGCAATGGCAGCAAATGCAAAGGCTTCTGGGACAGAATTGGATGACTACAGAGGGAGCCATATCTAGCACATGAGATAAATTTAACATGGTTTCATTCCTCATAAGGAGTTTGAATGGGAAATGTGCTGGCACTGCCAAATAGAAAGCACCCAAGCAGGGAGTGAGATGGTCAGGATTTCAGCAGCCTAGGCGGTAAAAGACTGAGCCCTTGAACTTCCTTCCTGTCCCTCTTTTGTTTTGCTCTCTAACTAGGACTCCTGTCAGGCTGCTCATTCTGACTCGGTTCAAAGTAGAAAATCACTCATTAGTGGGCTACAAGTGCTGCCTCCCTCTCAGTGCTCTGTCTCTCTGGACCCACTCATCTCACACTCTTCTCTATGCAGTGACTCAGCATCTGCCCAGCAGCAAAGAATATCCAGATTATTTCTTAGACTGATGTTTTTTGGCAACATTCAAAATGTAAACTATGATTTACCACCATCTCCAAGGGAATACCAAGTCTTCTGTTTCCAAAATGAACTTTATAACCATTTGGCTGCTATGAATATGTATGAAACAATGCAATCCACCCTTTTCCCTCAGATGCTTACCTCTAAATTTCAGGATAATAACATGTTCTGGAAGAGACACTTGTTTTCATATTTTTATATGTCATACTGGTTTTGGCTTCTTTGTTTAATATAAAGAATAATTCTGGGGCTTTCTGCAGCATAAAATTCTCACTATTTAATATTACCACTTTCAGAACTATATATATTAAGCTCACCGGTGTGAAAGATCTTGTATCTTCTTGTGAATTTGGGCCTCCTGGCTTTACTAGAGTTACTGGATGGGCTATAGAGTATTAGCTGTAAGACATTTTTGCAGGGTGATCACAGGAAAATGACTGTGTTGAATATTTTCATTCTTGAAATTTAGAAAATTGAAACAATTTTTATAGATACTTGTTAGTTTCGTTTTTTCACTTTCTTGATCTTAAATACAGATTATTGCAGCCACAACAATGCAGTTGTCTGCTGTTTGTTGTAATCAGCCCTTTAACTTGGGAAATTTGTGATTAAAATAGAATGTAGGAAATTAGTTATTGCCACTAACCTCAAATATTCAATATATCCACTGATTACATCGTGGAGGTGAAGAGCTTCAATATTTATTTACACATTTATTTTTGCTTCATGTTTCCATTCAGTACAGGGTCATGTTTCAATCCCCAATGTTGGATTAAAAAAAATCAACTTCATTCCTCAGAAGCTTAATTATCCATAAATTTTTTTCCTGTGTACCTATTATTATGATAGTTTAAAAAATAACAACTTTATTTTATCCCAAACATAAACACCTCTTGTCTGTGCTTCTCTATGAAAAGCATGGACAGAAAATAGAAATTCACTGTTCCTTCAGTGTGAAAAATATTTTTTTTAACCTAATCAACATCAACAGGACAAAGACAATATTTTCAAAACATATTTAACTTTATTGCCACACCATCTGAAAATCACAAAAACTCAGAGATTCACTTATTTCCTCCATTCACTCCTGTTACCATTTCAAGGCCTGAGTTGCTGCAGCAAAACACAGAGCATTATCAGCACTGTTCTTTAAAATGTCTCAGTGTTTTTCAGGGTTTACCAGGTGGTTCATTGTGTTGTAGCTGTCCTTGAAATTCAACTATGTGACACTACTAGGAAGTACTGTATGGAAGGTTTCAGGATCAGAAATAAAATGGTGTTAAATTAAATGCTGCCTGTGTAATTAACCTGCATGTAATTTATTTTATTGAAACAGATTTTTTTTAATAATAAATTTTTTGAGTCAGGCTTTCTCACAGATGCCCCCAAAAGCAAATTCCCTCCTGGCAGAAAGACAGCAGTATCTGTGAAGTTTGACCACATTCTGACAGTCATATCACACAGATCACCATGAATAAATAAAGAAGTTGTAGTTCCCTCTTCATGAAAATTCTTTTTTTCTTTCATGAGGTGAGTGAGGTCTAATGCCACGGTCCGTGGGGGAAGGGTGAAGGGTAGTGGCACTGCACAAAGGGGTCCGACGTGGTTTGAGGATGCAATGCTACTTTAATGAGGGAGCACAAAGGTTTTATAAGCTCTGGCAAGGAATGCACCAGAAAATAGGGTGGAGCATAAGACAGACAAACAGGGAAACGAAGAGGGATAGGGACTCAGGCAAAGAGGGAGGAACTGGGGAGGAACTGGGGAAGGAAAGGACAAATGGTAGCTCTCTCCTCCCTGCAGCTTTCTCGGCCAATCAGAGGGAGAAGCAGGGAAGCAGGGAACAAGCACCACGAGGCTTGACTGGGGAAGCCCGGGTATTACAACTGTAGGGGGAATCATACAATGTACATATTTGTAAACACATAATAACTGTAAAGTCCATATAACAAAGTCCTTTCAATCGCTGTATATCTTTTTCCGCTCCTGAAACCGTTCCCATTCTGATCCTTGCTCTTCCACAGTCTAATCCATTTAATTATTAAAATTGTTCTGCTTTTTCTCTTAGTTGCTGCTTAAGTCCTTTTCTTTATTACTAGATTCAATCAGTCAAGACAGAAAATGTTCAGAAGATAATATATGGCAAAGCGTGAATTTTTAAAGCAACTTGGAGTATGAGTTCACTTGATACAGTTCTTCAGTGTCTGGGAAAATGACTTTCTGATTTTAGGAATGAAAATAAAACCTAGCAATTATAAACAGCGCCAGTATTCTCTTTATGTTCATCATTTCATGGCTAGGCTTCGCGAACGAAGATTTGGGAAGGCTCTATCCACATTTGCTACAGGCACGCTGGTGGCTTATGAGGCCAATACGTGACAGACATATCCGATTGCAGAAGGCACAGCAGAAAGACTCCTTAGATGGTGTATTCTGCAATACACGGTTCTTTCTGCGCTGCCTTTTTTCCTCGAGAGTGATCCTGCGTGTGTTCTCGAAGGAGACAGCTGTGTTATAGATGGTGTGTCTCCAGGCCTCCCGATTTGAGGCCAGAGTAGACCAGTTGTGGTGATCAATATGGCCAAGGCCATAGTGTTTACTATTACATTTACAAAGCCATAGTGTTGTCCACTCTCTTATATGGTTCCGAATCATGGGTCATCTACCGCCACCACCTACGTCTCCTAGAACGCGTCCATCAACGCTGCCTCCGTTCAATCTTAAACATCCACTGGTCAGATTATGTGACCAATACATCTGTTCTAGAGCAAGCAGCTGTCACAAGTATTGAGGCCATGTTACTGAGAACGCAGCTGCGATGGGCAGGGCACGTCTCAAGGATGAAGGACCACCGCCTCCCTAAGATCCTGCTCTATGGTGAACTTGCCACTGGCTGCCGCATGAGAGGAGCCCCGAAGAAAAGATACAAGGACTCCCTGAAACAGCATCTCTTTATGTTAGTAGCTATATATCTTGCATAGTTCACAGCCACAGACTTTCTCAGATTTCAAAGGATTTGTGGCCTTATAATGTGGAATCATCAGGTTGCACTGATTTTGTTAAATTCTTCTCAAAAACAGAGGTCTAACTGCATAGAGCTGATAGGGGGTTACAGCTATTATTGCTCTAATTTATTTGCTGATATTTAGTGCACCATTTTTTTCAGTAAGATTCCTATCTAACATTCTGATCACCATGATCTCTGTCTCCAAGGACATGTTAATGTGAGTTGATTGTTTACAAAGAGCTCCAATCTGTCATTAATGTACAACTGATTTTTCTTCTGGTTGTTTTATTTTTTCCCTTCTTTCCCCACATTCATTTCTATATCAAAGTGGCATGGTAACTAGATCTGTCTAAACTCTCAGCAACCTTCCTCACTGCATCAACCTTCATCTCTCTACTGGGGTAAAGTAAATTCTTTTTCAGAAAGACCAAGTCAAGGACAGAAACCCTGGTTTTATTCCATGTAAAGACACTATTTGAATGACACCTAAATTTGAAACCCAGATAGTAATTAAAAAACTATGATAATATGCTAAGCAAATATATGTTAACACAAAACAAATCAGAGGTATGAACACTTGACATCTGAGACAGATTTTACTCCATACTTCATTTAACATGTTCTCATACTTAACAGTTACGCATTTCTTTTAAAAATGAAGCATTCCAGAAGACACCCAAAACAGAAATTATCACATATTCTGCAGTTTCCATTGAAAGAAAGATCAGTGAAGGCCCTAAGATGTGTTCTTTGCATAACAGGACTGGCCAGCGAGAAGTTAGTTGTCGTTAATTGGCCATTACTGATCATGGGAATAGTCATTTGGGATTACTGTCATCTACAGTACAATGTAAGAGAGAAAAGGAGAAATCAATTTTTGGACAATGATTTAGTGTCACACCAGTCACATTTTCATTATGAACCATTAAGTCTATAGATTGATGAGACAATTTTCTTTGGCGTTGAAAATTGATAAGCACTAAATTGTAGTAATTGATTGGAATGATTTTAGAGAAAAGCTTATAAGCTCTGAATTTTTTTTTGTTGTTGTTTAATTTTCTCTGTTGTCAGCATGGCCTAAGACTATTAATCTTTATAGTAAACTGTAATGCTACTCTTTTACGTTATTATTGTAAGGTGACAGACCAATTTAAGGCCACAATGGTAGTCCTGAGCAGTTAGGGGAAAGACCCTGGCACTTGGAGAGGGCATTCCCAGAAACCTATCGTAAGGTGATAAGGCTACACAAAAAGGGACAAAGAGAGTCCTGATGGCTTCCTGAAAGACCCCAGCACCTGGTGGAAACTTCCCAGCAACAGACTGGTAGGATCAAGGAAGGATGGAATGGTATGGAGATAGCATGGCCTTTCTTCACAAACTTCCCACCTGATGGGAACTCAGAAAGCCGACCCTTAGGCCTATGTCATCTGTCTATCACCCCAAAATTAGTTTATTGACTATAGTCACTCAAACTGCCTAAGAAAAAAGTATAAAAAGAGATTGGACATGAGTAAAAATCGGTGAGAAGATCCATCATTTCTGCAAGGGTAACTGACTGGCTACTTTTTCTCCTTCCACTCCCCAGGATGCTGTGGGGTGAGCGACCGTTTTTATATTTTACTTTGCTTTCACCTTTACTAATTGTACTTTGTTTCCTTACATTTTGCCTTATATATATATCGATCTTTACTTTATAGACTAATAGATCTTTACCTATAGACTTTGCTTTTTGTATTTTACTTTGCTTTGACCTTTCCTTATATCTTACTTTATATATATTTTATCTTTACCTTATAGACTAATTGTACGTTGCTTTATATATTTGATATTTTACTTTGCTTTATATATTTGACCTTTACTTTATAGATGCTAATTTTACCTTGCGCTATACCTTTTAGACTATCATGTATATATTTTACCTTATTTTTTTTCTTATATTGTTGTTTGGCCAGTCTTCACGAGCGAAGATTTGGGAAAGGTCTTTTACCCTTCAAGCCTGCGCAGTGGATTTTTTAGGTAAGACACAGTGTGCGCTGAACTGAGCCCACCCTGTAATCCTAAGGTTCATCTGCTGGGGCCGAGCAAGCTTGGACAGTGGCAGTGAGGTCCTCAGAACGTAGGTTTGTTTAGAGTGACCTTCTCTTAGATGGATGGCCTTACAGGGCTGATGAGCTCCATCTGCCCGGGGGACTTTTTCCCTGACCGGGAATCAAACCCGGACCGCAGCGGTGAGAGTGCTGCACCCTAACCACTAGACCACCAGGAGTCCCCTCTCTTATATTGTACTTTAATGTCTTAGATCACGTACTCCGTCTTGTTGTACATGGTTTGCCTTAAAGTGTGTATATCTTTGTCTTAGTGAGTAAAAGTGTGTGCTAGCGAGAAGCAGCAATATTCTTTCCTTTTTGCTTTGTGTTAGTGCGTGTGTTTAGATTTTGTCTTAGTCTTTGTAAATTGGTCTATCGCGGAGGAGCTTGCTTGAGTTTTGTATTGAGGTGTTATAGTGATCTATTGCTTCTTAGGGAGTTGTGTTGTTTTTGGAAAGCACGCCTCTGGTTTGGGGTTTATTAGTTAAGTGAAATTTTGCAGTTAAACGTTATCACCAATGACGTGAATCCTATAAGTTGTCACAGATTTGTGTTAATAAAAGTTATCTCGTGAGCTGCTAAGAGTTAGTCTGTTTTTTTTCGGTGCTGGCAGTCTCGTCAACAGCGGAATAATTCATAGGAGAAACTTGCTGAGAAGGTTCTCCATTGCTATTAAGTGCAGTCCCCAAAAACAGGGTATCAAAAGTCCTGTCCATCTCAGTGAATCTGTCAGGCAAAGGGTCTCCCCATAAGGAGACACTGACAGACTTTTTTGGACTTTAAAGGCTTTGAACTCCTGGGAGGGGGACACTAATGGACAAAAAATATCTTAATACAGGTGGGACAAAAAATCCTTCATTTCTGCCCCTTTTCGCATGACAGTTATTGAAAATAGTTTTACTTTAAACCAAACCTGGTAACACCGGAGTATGCAATCATCGCGTTTTGTAACAATGGCAGAAAAGGGAATTCAGAAAGTATTTCTGGTTTACTGACAAGATTTCTTATTCGTAATAAGCAGATCTTTAAGAAACTAGATATGGAAACCATATCTGTGCAAACCTTTTCTGTTTTCCAGTGAGATTTCCATTTTGAATCAAGATTATATTGATTCCTTCTTTGCTTTAAGCTTATTAATTTCTATGATACTCATTCAGATTTCTGTTCCTGTAGGCTCAAGGGAAGCAGCATCTTATCTCATTCAAGGATTATGAGATTCAAATTTAGAAGGCTGAATGCTTTTTAATAATAATGGCATGTCATAAAAGATTTTATTTTGATGAGTTCTCACAGTTTTTTCTTTAATTAAAAAATCCTTTTAATGGTTTTCAGCTTGAGTTTAGCTACAATACAAAATCCTTTTATTACTTTTTTTTATATTCAGAAAAATTATTTCAGAAGTATTTATTAAGTTTTCCTTAGCAAGACATTTTCTTTTGTTTTAGGAAATGGACTTCAACCGGTATTTGAGTATCAAATTTGGGTATTTGAAGTTCCTTTTTAATCTTCTTTAAAATTATTTCCATTAATATTATAATTTATTTTTACACATTAAAAAAAAACCAACTCCAACCAAAACCAGGTATCAAGCAGGACATCACTATTTGTTTTTGTTTGCTTGTTTGGTACAAGGAAAGAACAAACACATTGTTTCTTTCCTGAAAATGCTTGCAAATCTTCCACACAAAGCCCTCACTTGATTTTATACTATACAGAAGCAGATACAGGAACAGTGAGATGCCAGCACACAGCTTCTGGGCAGTTGTCTGAAGACAGGCAAAATCTGTGGAGATATTTGAATGATTAGGATTTAATGTTCTGCAAATCAAGAAATTTTTGAGAATTTCTGATTTTAAAATAACATGTCCTATTACTATTTATGAAAGAGGGAACTAGGCTGTTTTTTATAAATGTGAGTCATGCATTTTTAGCAACAATCCTGGAAAAATACCAGGAAAGGTTAAAGGCAAGAATGAGGAAGTCATTAAGGAGAGTTAAGAGAATGTTAATGATAACATATCTATATACTGAGGAATGCATGTGCATGTGCGTGTGTGTATATACGTATATATATATATATATATAATTTTTAATTTAAAATAAATATGGAGAAGCTTTCTTTTTCCTCCTCACAGGAAGAGGATTTTTTAAAAGAAATCATTTTTGATACCTTGGAAGGTAAGGACCATATTGGAAAACAAATCTCTTGAACTAGATTATCTGTAGATTGTCTGTTGTTGTCTGGGTGGTGTTCCAGCTTTGGCCAGGACCCAGAGGTTATTTTATACCACCTCACATCATTGCGAGGGGTGGGAGGAAGGGACTCATTGACTTCCAAGGAGAAGGGCATGGTTTCTGGCAGAAAAAATGTGGTAGCATTGTCTGCCATTGTTCGTTGTCTCAGGGTCCACGGTGAGCATTTTTGCATGTGATTCACCCTCTCTTATACACTTTTATTATTAATATTGTTGCTGTTCCTGTTACTATTTGTTTTCTCATCTCACTGAGGTTTCCAGTAAATTGTTCTGATCTCAATCCATGATTTTCACCTTTTTTGCCTCCAATGCTCAACACTACCCCACCGGAGAGGGAAGGAGGAGGGGAAGGGGGACCCGAGAGAGCAGCACTGGTTTAGAGTCTCGGTGGGAGAACTAAATTGGTGAACATCATTCCTAAACCATGACAATAGTGACAAGAGTTCCTGTGAGGGTCTTTACAACAGTAAGGACCTTCAGCTGAAATAGGTGGGATTTACCTAGACTTCCTCTTCTGCTCATGCCTTAAAATCTAGCTGGATTGTAGTCCTACTACTCAAGAACATGCATGGACCATCACAGTTCAACATCTTATTGTACATTCAAGAGGTCTCTTAATTATCTTAGCAAAACACAAAGTGCTGTTCTCCCAACAATTTCTATATCTTCAGAAACAGTTTCTACAGATCATTTATAAATGTTTTTTCTGTGCAAAAACCGATCAATTGCAGCATAAAGCACCTGAGAGGAGAAGCCTCTAGGGGTCAGATTCTCCACCAGAATCTCAGTCAACATTTTTAAGAATATCAAGTGGTTTATGCACAGCAGGAGCTGCCTGAGAGGAATCTACAGAACAGTGTAAAAGTCCCACAGGGAGTGCTCCTGCACTGATAAGTCTAATGCTTTGTTGTGAAGGTGGCTAGTGGTTCAGTCACTGCAGTCGTGGTTTCAAGTCAATGCATTGTCTCATCTATGAAAATAACTAACAGAGAATTTCTGGCCACCCGGGGAATTTACAACTTAAAGGTGGACACACACAGACATAGGCTTGATACTCAGCCACATCACAGTCTTCAGTAAAGGATAAACTTGAATTCTGTACAAGTTCCAGAGTTCTTGCCACAGCACAGTCAATGATATTGCTGTAATAGCATTAGTTCTGTAACTCATCATACTGAGTCCTCACTGAAAATTCTGATAAAAAGAACATTGCTACACAAAATCAATGCCTAGAATAAATGCATTTAAAACAAACAAACAAAGCTGTTTTAATGACATATCACAAGCTTTCATTTAGAAATTATTGTGTTTTGAGGACATCTATTATGATTATGCTTGGATTCCTGTTTATATTGCAAACTAACTGGGTCAATATTTTTATCAATAGTTTTGAAGTGAATAATAAAATATTTGCTGGTAAATTTTATAGAAATGATGGAGGATAAGAATATAAAGAAGATAATAGATTAGTTATACAAGCATATTTGATTATGTACTAACGTAGGCTCAACTGAACAAATTGTATTTTAAATAAAGCTTTGACGCTGACTAGCAATTCCAGGTTTAACAGGACTAAAAATTCCATCTTCATAATATAATTTTAGTCTAATTCAGAACAAAGTCAAGATACTTCAAAGCTTCTAGCTAAAGTTAATTGCTGCTGTCTTCTCAGTTCCAAGAAGCTATTGACTGCCTCAGAACCAGCAACCGAAATAGAAGCTGTATCTGTGCTGGAAATGAAGATAAGAGTTGGAAATTGCAGGGTCTTAACATTCCCCCCTTCTGAGATCTTTCAAAGAGATGTACTGGGAGCCCAAGCTCCTCAATGTCCCGCCAAGTTGAGGCACCAGGCAGAGGTGGTAAGAATTTCTGAAATATATCAGGGATTTTGTCAACATCATTGCCTTGCAGAAGGTTTCAATATTGATCAAATGACAAAATTCAATGAAAGATTCCTTTTGAAAAGTTAACGAAGATTGACACAAGGCCAGATGTCAAGGGAGGGATTAATCTGACAAATTTAGACATCCACAATGTAGGTTTCTGCTTATGCAGGTAGATGTCTAGATTCAGTTTGTGATCAGTGGGAAAATGTGAGCAGATGCATCTTATTAATCAGACATCACTATAGCATGATTTAGATGTTTAAGGCAGACATCATGGAAAAAAATTCTTATTTTAAAAGGCACTGGTACATGATAACATTAAAATTTTTAAGATTCTTAATCAACGATTGATAGAATACAAGATATATGTGAGGTGCTCCAATAGAGAGAAATGATAATTCTGGAGTGCACTACAGGGGAATTTCTTGGAAGAACAAATTAGAAAAAATTACCTTGAATAGCATTAAGGAAATCAAAATCTGGATACTATGGTCTCTTCTTTCTGAAGTTCTTTTCTTAAAAGGATATTAAAAATTACAATTGAACTCAAAAAAGAAATGCATCAGTATTTAATGGTTTGCACTGTTCAAATGGATTCATGTCACTTGATGAGATATTGGACCTTAAGGTGACAATCCAATGTAAAAGAGGTCCAGTGAGAGTTCACTGGAGGTTTCTGTGCATTTTAGTAGGCTACAAAAGATTCAATGTTCTCACATCAGATATTAAAGCTTTTATTGCACACATCACAATTAGGAAATAAACACTGTATAATTTGGCTATTAATACTGATTTTTGTCAAGAGTTATTTGTCAGGAATCTCAGACCCTAGTTAATACATGTCATTTTATCAGCATTGAGGCTGTAGTTACCAACAAAGAGATAAACTAAAAGGCCTTGTATAAAGCTTGTGAGTTTTGGCCTGTCAATGTATCTGTGTGCCTATAACAAAATAGTGTTAAATATTTATATTAAATCACTAGAAATTACTTGGTAGACCATTGTTGATCAAACCAAACAATACAATCAAACAAATAAACAATGTAAAATGAATATTTTATCAAAACAAAGAAAACACAAGTTTAGCTTGTGTAATCTAACAAGGGTTAACTAAGGGAGATATTGTTTTGAATATATAGATAAATATATGTTATATTAAACATGGATTAAATACTTCCCTGATAATTTTTGCAGTCAAGCAGCTAAATTGTCCTTTTGTTGGACAGATATTCGCTTTTGTCCCCACTGTCAGCTGGTCTAAGACACAGTCTTCAGTGTCAAACATAACTTCTTCCTTTCTCATTGGCCTTGGATTTTTGAGTATTTTTGATGGGTTTACTAAACAAGAGACAATGAAGATTATAGTTACATTCAGCAATTTAATATATAATAAATCAATGTGGATAATTTTGTCCTGCAAGCTATACCTTTCATGCCAACTCTGGAAATGTTTTTAGATTTTGTTTTCAAAATCTGCCATTTGGTCCTCCCTCTTGTCTTCCTCTTCCTCAACCCATATATAAAAAGAATTGGAACCTACCAGCTATGTTATTTTGCTCTCCTTTAAAAGCTTTAGGCTGGATCTCTAAAGCAGAAGGTTTCATGCGTTTTGTTGAGCTTCACTTTCACAACTTCCTCACATCTTTTCAGTATGAAATCTAGATTATTAACAAATTAAAATCATAATGAACTAGTTGGCCTGGTTTTCTTTTTCCACAGAATGATGGGTATTACATTAATAAAAATGTATGCATTTTTTATTAATTGTTAGGTGCATCAGTTTATCCATTTTGTGAAGAGATTCAGTTGGTAACTCTAGGGGTGGAGAAAGACACTGAAGTTAATTGCATGAAAATCTCTATACCTGAGAATTAGAGAAATGTTATAATCCTTTCACTATAGCAAATCAAATATCACCCTTCAGAACCTGCAGGGTTCCATGCTGTTAGACTAAGAATTCTGTAGTTGTAATTATTAGCATTTAGGAAAACTACTAATCAGAATATGACCGTTTGTAACTTAAGTGTATATGATGACATTAATGCGTGATTTGATTACTTTTGGTGGTAATCCCTTCTTTTTTATTATAAGTGGATTTTTATATTTGAATAGGTGTTTCAAAAATAGTCCAAATTCCTGATCCTCTTCTGTTCTACCGGTAATAATATTTCTATTATATTTTTTGCTATAGTTAGTATTTATCATATAATGCAGTATCGTATGTTGGCACTCAATATAACCTGTCATACATTATCTCTAAGAGCAAAGTGAAGGTAAGAGCAAAGCACAGTCACCACAAAGAGATCTAGTAGTGGAAGGCAATAAAAATAAAGTATTGTTCTGTGTGATAAAACACCACAGGGTTTTAGGCAGTGTAGACATCTGTGTCTGAACTGATCACCTAAGATCATTTTCTAGTAAAAAAAGAGAAGAAAGAACTGTTAGAATGTAACTACTACTAAGGCAGACGTCAAAACCAGATCCAATTAATTACACAGTAAGGCTTTTTTCTTCACTGATTATAAAGCAAATTTAGGGTAACTAGGCCAGATGTAAACATCAATAATCGACTGAAATTAAATCCTACCACTTCTTTTAAATTGCTGACAAGTTTTTCTAGAAGTGTTTTAAAGAAGACATTGAATAGACAATAATCTGATTTTGTAGAATGTTACAGACCTGCCAATTGCTGAATTAGATACTGAATATCTAATTGCTGCAAAGGGAGACAGCACCAGTGTTTTAGGTTTAAATATTCCTAAAATGATGGTGAAGTCCAGGCTTGAGACAGAAAGTGATTTTATTGATACAGGATGAGGAGACACACATCTAGGAAATATTATACCTAATGTTGAACAGAACGAGCTGATAAAGAACAAGAATGGTGGAGTGTTGATAAGGAGGAGCTTACTAAAAGATTTCTGGAAAACTATGTATAGGATATGCAAGGAACAGGAGACAGATCTAATGAAAGGACCCTCTGACCTCAAAACCAAAATCCATTAAAAAAAAAGGGAGCAAGAGAGAAAAAAAAATGGAAGCAAAACCAGAGAAGGGAAAAAAAAAGCAGTTTGGAAACTTATTACAAATTTGATTCTGTCTTGAGAGGCAGCTAAGAATCATCATAGTCAAGGAAAATTGGGTAGTTGAGGAGAAGGTTCAGGCTAAAAAAGTCTCTGAATAAAGAAAACAGGTTTGAAAAGGAAAGAAGGCTTGAAACTTCTGCAGCAGTTCTCAGAGACTGGAATTTTTCTCCTCTGGTTTTACACGAGCTAACCAAATTACAAACCTTACATAGGGATTCAGGGGACATAAACGGGCACTTTTATTTGTCTGATTAGCTTAAGATGTCAGGGATAAGTTATGTGATAGGTATGACATTTTTTTCCCAATTACTAACAGTGTAGAAAACCACAGATATCAGAAGTTAAACAACTTGTAAACAGTTCACTGAGGAAGAGACAGGAAAGAAAATTATAGAAGTGTAATATAAACACCTTGTGAGACCAGCAAGATATTTTCAAATCTCTCTCCGCTGGAAACAGTTTGATGGTTAAACATCACTCTTCGCAAATGTAACAGAATCATAACTGTTTAAGATCAAAACTGGAACATCTTTTTGATGAAATACTATGCCTTCTCTTTGACATTACCTGCTTATAAATATAAATGGAAAAAATGAAATAAACTAATAAAAAGCTTTCAGTAGGAAGGTTCAGTTGGGTTGTGGGTTTGGGTTTTTTTCCTATTTTCTAAGTCAAGATTGCTATTTTCCTGCTCTTTCTTTTGGGAATTTTGTGTTTCCTGCTACTGATTGTAAGGGGACTTTGTGGTATATATATCAACTACTTTTTCTGTAGCATTTAAGAAAAAAGCAACCCTCTAGAGCTCTGGAAGGAAATTGTTATAAATCATTTGAAGAAAGGAGAAAAGCTTTGAGTAAGGCAAATCATTTGCTAAAACTTCGGGATTTGCTAGATTGTAAAAGAAAAGCATATTCAGACTCAAGGGGTTATTAAAAGATCTAAGAGATCTTGCTGGCAAAGCTTCTGTAGCTGTATTAATCACTATAGTTCAGCAGAAAAAACATGGAATAAGATAAAAGGAATAAATGAGAAAAGGGCCAAGTGTTTTGCAATACCAACATTAATTAAGGGTGAAACAACTGTTGATTCAAATATACAAAAAGTTAACATGTCAAGTGGGAGCTCTGCTAATACTGGTGATAACTACAGACTGATTTTATCTGCATCAGAAAAGTGTTTATTATGTGATTATTTTTTTGTTCAACATATTTTTTTGTTTGTTTGTTTGTTTTTTCATTTTGACATATGCAATTACATTCTGGAGCACTACTTTGAGACTGCTAGTGCTATAATGTAGGTTTTCTGGTTAATTTATTTGGGTTATTTATCTCCAGTAATATTATTCATGAGATTAAAATATGTAGAAGGTTACAGTTAGAACAGTTTACTGAATTTAACTATAATTGTTTGATGATAGAAAAAGAAAGAAATTTTTTACTTTCTTGGACATTTTTAGAATCTAAGTATTTGTCGATTTTTTTGTTTGTTTTTTTTCCCTAAGAGTATGTTAGATATATGAACATGGATTGATATTTTCTGTGAAATGAAATCAGGTTATGTTTCCAATGTCACAAATTGTTTGTTAAACTATATAAGTCAGTTAAAAGCAGAAAGAATTTTTTATAGAATTTCCTAAGTTCCTTTTGAATTCTCTAGGTTTACTCAAGAAAAGGTTTTCTGCTTTGGTTGGATTCACCAATTCCTTTTCAGAAATGCACTCATATGTGTGTGTGTTTATCATGCAGCTGTTACGATATAAACACTTTAGTTAGAAATCAGGCTCCTGACTTTTCAAGCTATGTAGCTACTATGCAGCACTAGGTCTGAGTCTCATAGGAAAAAAGATCTTGCTTCCTGCTTGTCAGAATGTCTTTGTTGCTTTCATTTTTTTGTATAACCTTGTTGTTCACCAAGTCCTCGGGGAACCTTGGAGCTAATCACTGCAAGAGGAGGGAACTGATCTGACTGCTGCTGATTACAAAGCTTTGATGCCAGCAATTCAGACAGTTTTTAATCCATCTCACCATCTCTTTTTCTAACCTGTACTTTATCAGTTTATCTATAATGATGTTACTGGAGATGGTGTCAAAACCCTTGCTGGTCAAGATAGACAATATTCAGTGTTCCCCCCTCATCCAGCAAGACAGTCATCTCATCACTGAAAGCTATCACATTGATTAGGCAAGATTTCTCCTTTGTAAATCCATGTTGATGACTCCCCAGTCACCTTTTTGTCCTTCATGGGTCTGGAAATTATTTACAGGAGGCTTTGCTCCATTACATTCCCAGGAAATATGCAAGATGGACTGGTCTGTAGTTTCCTCATGCTTTGCCTTCTTGAAGGTAGGGACATTTTCTTTCTTCGAGCCTTCAGCAGTCTCTCCAAGTCACAATGACCTTTCACAGATAGTTGAGAATGGCCTTTCAGGGACAGTTGTCACCCTCAGCTCTTGTGGGTACATCCTGTAAGGTCCCTTGGATTTATGTCTGTAAAGTTTGTTTAAATGTTCTCTAATCAGATACTTCTGCATGAGGGTGTCTTCCTTGCTTCAGACTTTCTCCCTGATCTCAGAGATCTCATATTCCTGAAAGCTAATCTTACCAGTAAAGACTGAGTCAAGGAAGGCATTCAGTATCTTGGCCTTTTCCATTTCCTTTGCTACAAGTTCCCCTGCTCCATTCAGGAGAAGACCCACATTATTCCTAGCCTTCCTTTTCTCGATGATATTTCTGTAGAAACATTTATTTTCCTTCAACTGCCTTGGCAGATTCAGGTGCATTTTGGCTTTCTTAACTCCACCCTTGCTTAGATAATGCTTTTCTATTCCTCCAAGGTCATCCATCCCTCTTTCCACCTCTTTAACATGTAATTTTCATGTCTGAATTTTGTCATGAACTCCTTGTTCATCTACGTAAGTGTCCTGACAAATTTACTTGACTACCTGCTCATCAGCACAGACCATTCTCGAACTTCGACCAGGTAATTGCTGAATATGAGCCAGCTCTTTTGGACCCCTCTTCTCTCCAGGGCCACCTTTCATGAGATTCTTCCAAGAAAATGCAGGAACTGTACAAAGTCTGATCTTCTAAAATCATGGGTTGGGATCCTGCTTTTTGCCTGTTCTTCAGTAAAAAGGCTTTTCAGGAAAAACCTCTTCCTGATCAGGTTCTCTATAGCAAACACCCACAACATCACTGATGTTATTCTGCCTCATAATCTGACTCACAAGGTCAGTTGGCTCATCACCTGTACCAAGGCAAAGCTCCATACAACCACATTTCTCTCTCATCCTTGCTGTCCCAGCCCATCCTTCCTGAAAATTCTGTATCCATCCAGGATAATTTAGTCTGGGACCAACATCAGCAGGTCTCTCATCCAACTTTCTGCTCAGAACATGGCTGGCTCTGGGGTCAGAACATACTGCTCAGGTCTTTTTCCACTCCAGTCTTGAAAACCACTACAGAAGGAGCCTACACAACCTCCCAGAGTAACCTACTTGCCTGGTCAACTGTCCTCATGGTGAAAAATACTATTTTCAAATTTAAAAAACATATAAATTTAGTTACATTTAAAACTTTATTTGATGAATATAAACATCATTAAAACATTGATGAGTCATATTAAAATTACTGTAATACATCATTTGAAATAGGTTTCTACAAAATATTTTAAATTCAATTTATTAATTTTCTGCCAGAAATTTGTCATGATAAAAACCTTTCCTATCAATAAAAGTATTTCCACCGATATCTGTGGAATATGGTATTTTGGCTCCATATTTAGTCATGATCAAACACTGTATGTTCTTACCCTTTCCATCCTCCTTTGGGAGGAAAAGTTGAGTTTTACAGAAGAGGATTTTTTGACTCCATGTGGTGGTTGATACATTATTTATATGTTCTTTCTCATTTACTTTGCTGTCTTCCTTCAAGACTTACAATAGCTGCAGATGGATACTCCTGAAGGGAGGGGATCAGACTAGGAAATGCCCCTTTCCTGAGAGGGGAAAGGTGCAACACATAAAGGCTTCATAGATCAGATGGAGACAGATGCAGTCCCTTCAAAAGTGTTTCTTTGCACAACCTGAGTCTGACAAAGAGAAACTTCCTAGGACTAGACTACGCAGAGACCTGAGGAGCTTTCTTTTAAACAAATTATTTTTGAGCCTTCTGATGAACAACTGAAATAGAATCAATGACTTCCTTATCACCTTTCTTAAATCCTCTTTCTTTCCATCTATAAATACACACTATAATCAAGAAGGTAATTAAGCCAATGTACCTGTGAAGCTGTTCTTGCAGCTCTATACAGACAAATCACCTTTTTCCAGAAACAACCATAAGTAAATGAATGTTTTATAGCAAGTAGGTCAAAATTTTAAGGATAATCAGGCATAAAAGACATATAGACAGACACGTCTTGTGAGGTAGTTTTTCATCGTTCTTGAAAATCTATCTGTATGCCCCATCATCTCATGTCACCATGACTACATTTACATGCTTTGAAAGCCTGGATTCTGTGAACTGAACAAGACTCTGAGGTGTTACCTCTCCAAGAGATCTAAGCATGCTCATATTGTGCAATGCATAGAAAAACATAAGCTCAGTGAGAGGATAATTAAGCTCACCAAAAACTTGAATTGCCCTTTGGAGGATCTAAAGTTTTTCCATGAGCATAAAGGAATCCAAGAGCAATTATGATCCTAGCTCAAGTGCTGAGAACATTTGTGATATCCAGGCTTTCAACACCTTTGCAAGGCAGAATAAACATTACTTGTAGAATTAAGATATTTACTGCCTGTACAAAGAAGCAGATCATGAGGGAGGGCAATGAGAGTATTGCACTTTACTCTGACCATCTGTCCAGGCAAGTGAAATACAGTATAGAAATATATAATCTGTCTCAAACAATTGAATTAAACTAGCCAGGGAAATGAAACCACCTGACTAGTTCATTTACCATACTAGAGATTAACATTTTTTCACCCCTTGATATACTTGTTTTGTGTCTAGACTTCAACCTCTGTGCAAAAGCTATGCTGCTTTACAATGTACAAAAATGAACCCATAAGACACTAAATAAAAAACATATAAGACACTAAATAAGACACTAAATAAGAGTGAGTTCTTTGATAGATGTAAATTAGTTTCAACTGGAATTAGGCTACCTGCAATATTAAAGAAGTGTCATAAAATCAGCCTGTTTCCTGTATGAAAGTTATTACATGCTGCATAAAATCCCATTTCTCCTTCCTTTCATATAAAGTCATTGAAGGTCAAACAGAGAAGTAAATAAGCTACTTGGTGTCAGTGAAACATATCTCACAAAAACTGCTTTATGTGTTTGAACACTTTGAAATTGCTGGTCTTCTGAATTTAATATGCCCAGAACTCTAGAGCAAGATTTTGTCCTTTTAATGAATATAGCCCTTTTTATAAAAATTCTATTTATTTGTTACTATTAAAAGCTTGCCAGTCTATTTCAATACGAAATTAATCAATTGTATCTCAGCTTTAAACAGTCTCCTTTTGTTCTGAAATATAGACCTTGGCATATGTTAGCACATAAGATTTTCAATATTTTCCAGCCCTCATATCATAAGTATAGCCTTTACATTTCCTTTTGTGGAAGGAAATGGTTTATACAAAATGACACTTGTGAAGATTTCAGATTTCTAACAGCTTGCTAAATCTGACTGAAAGAATGTCTCTAGTCTAGCAGTAGTAAGCCTCAGCAGTCCAGCAGGAGAAGGCTTATCTGTGCCAGCTTTAGAAATAGGGAAGGTACTTTATTTCACCTCAGGTCAAAAATTTTAAGGACATATAATCCTAAAATTTTGCTTTACCTCTCATCCAAATACATAAATGCATGCACTGCATCCCGCTGTCAACTTAACTCTATCACCTCTCTTGCACTGCACAGTGGGACGCAATGCTGGTTGTCCCAGAAGCCTGGGGACTGTGAAAGGACACACTGTGGAGGCTGTAAAAGAAGTTCATACATTTGTGCGTTGATGAGGAGTGAAGGGACACAGAACAGAAATCTATGTGCATTTGAGACAAAAGACTTATCTTAATTATTGAATTCAATAAATTCCCCTTACACAACTACCGCTAGACCTCAAAATCTCATTCAAATTTTTAATACACTATTTCTGATTGTGTCATATAATTTGTCATTGGGATTTGACAGTAACCAGGTAAAAACATGAACATGCCTAGAAATACATTTGGCTAATACTATCCGAAAAAAAAAAATCCACAGCACAACAGTATGTTTTCTGAATGTGATTTTCGTAGGTGATTTAAGCTATCTGTACTGGTGTTCCCCTCAGATTAAAGGAGCCTTCTCTGGATTTTATTGAAATGTGTACACTGGGATAGCTCTGTGTATACTGCAAAAATTGTCTGATTGACCTGGTACTGAAAAACAAGTAGCTCTACTGGTTGGCTGTAGGGAGATTCCCCTGAGCTGCATTTATGCAAATTCAAGTAATGCAACTTACTGTGCAATGAAACACAAGAGGAGTAATGGCATGGGAACAGTGTTGCAGCCTTGTTCCAAATTCTTCCCTCCATATCATCAGTCCTGAATGAAGACACGGTTTTCTGTCACAATGAACTGTTTTTACCCACTAAGAGGTGAAGAATTAATAAAAAATGTCAATATAAAATTAAGGACAATGTCCTTAGTTATTGGTACTAAGTAATTGGAGACTGAATCTCATACATATGATTTATCACATTGGGAACATATAATAAAGGTCCTTTCAATTGCCAAATTTCCATGGCTGATTTTGATTTCATAAAAGTCATTAGAGAAAAATAAACAAAAAACCCACAGCAAGAGTACTTAGAAAGACTTAAATTCTTAAACTGTAGGCATGGATTAATTTCTTTCACTCAGTAAAAAGGTCAATTGATCCAAAAAGTCATTTTAGTCAGGACCAAAACTACTCCCTGACTCATCTCATGTCATTTCAGAGTGTAACTTGAATGGAGGACAACAAAGGGACAAGTGACACCATGTTGGATTGGGCATTGAGCAACATGGTCTAGAGGGAGATGTCCCTGCCCAGAGCAGTGGGTTGGAACTAGATGATCTTTAATGTCCCTTCCAGTCCAGTCCAAACCAGTCTATGATTCTATGAGACTAATTGAAATATATTTTTTAATCATTTTCCTCAAGAAAAAGTAATGGTTCTGTTTTATACAATGTCAAAGTATTCGTTTGTTTAACAAGGAAACGATACAGGATTAAATAAACATTTTATATGATCTAGCTTGGAATTCTTCTGTTTCACTAAGTAAAACCAGAGTTTGAATCAAGGTGAAGAAGAACAAAAGCCATTGAAAGGGCAAGCTATAAACTAAGGGGATGATAGTTTTCAAAGGTTTTTTTTAGCAAATAACAGTCAAAGGGCAAAATGCATCATATGTGCAAATCCCAGTGGAGTCAATGTGTTGTGACTGATGCTCATACACCACTGACAGCTTCAGACACACAACTGCTCAAGTCAGTCCTCTAGTTCAAATGAGATTCTGCAGAGGAGAGGGGCTCCAAATGACTTATTACAAAGGGAAGGAGAATACATGTTTTGGGATCACAGATGTTGAACATTTCATCTTTTAAAACATATTTAATATTTCAGTTACATATGTGAGGAATTAGCCTCTGTTCAGTGGGAATTCTGCTAATATTTTTAATCATCATTGAACTTCAAGTACTAATAACTGTACTTCTTCTTCCCTCGTTTTTTTGTTCTCTCCTGAGTCAGTGTCAGTTGCAGTTCTTTTCACTAATACTTATCCTCCCCTATCACAATTGTTTCTACAGGAAGACTGTTTCTACTGTGTTATATAAAATCAGTGACATGATTGTTGCATCCCACTCCTACACAGAAGGGAGCACCTGACGTTCACAGATGCTCGTGGTTGAAAAAGAAACATCAAAGCCCAGAAGTGTCCAAAAAAAAGGACACAAACTTTTATTAGCAAACTACACAGTCAGCATGGAAACTGGTATATATTATGCCCCTATTTTCTAAAAATTATAGTAATAATAAAAGAATAAAGAGAAAGACAGAAGAAAGAAAAATGAAAGGGAGATCAGGTAGGAGAGGAAAAAATGAGATCACCAGTCCTGGGTCCAGTGTTAATCCAGTCAAGAGTTTCCAGGCTGCTGGGGACATACCTGGGCTTTGTGTGGGTACTTTCTTATAGGTAAGTTTTCCCCAGCCTGGGATTAGGTTACTCTCTCTTCATGTAAATGAATAGCAGTGAAATTTTCTGGACTTTTCTGGAAGTGGGACTACGGGCTTTGAGGTCTCAGTCTTTTCATTGGGCTCAGACTTTGAGGTCTAAGACTTTTGGTGGTCTCAATCCCCCTCTATTGGTCTTGCCCACTTCTTGACTCCACTTCTGCACTTGCATCATATGTTATGAGGTCACCACAGACCTGAAAAGGAAAATTGTTTTCAGAAAGGTGCTCCCCTAAATTACTAAGGCCCCCCTTTTCAGACAGATCCTGTTCTAATATGTCTGCTTGAAAGGTCATCAGTGTTTGAGGCATAGCAATACATTAATTCCTTACTGTCCAGGCTTCTACAGTGATTATTTAGGATTGTAGGAAGAAGTAGAAATGAGTCAGATGAAAGTAATAACTTCTTCAGAAAAGTCTTTTAGGTCAGTGATTAAATAGCAATCTTTAGCTTGCTTCTCTTGTTTTAGTTTTAGCTGTGGCAAAACCTAGAAAGAAATAACCTCACAATTAAAATTCTGATTTAACTGACATTTTCTGCATCTTTTTACTAGTTACTAGAAGTGGGAGATCAATGAGGAAAATTGTGGGAATGAGGAAAATACTGGATTGATGTCAAATGCCTACTCAAATGTTTGTGTTTCACTGTGCTAAACACGTAGAACAAGATCAAGTTGAAGATGAGTGCAGATAAATGGACTGTGTAGACATTGCTGAAAAAAGATGAAATTAAATGTATGACTCAATGTTTCTAGATAAAATGTGGAACTAAAAAGTAGAAAATTATGACAGTAAAAATTTTGCCTTAATTCTAGATGGGGAATTAAACATATGTCCTTGCATATGATTATCCAAATCTAAAGAGGATCTTTGGAAAAAAGAACTGGAGGTTATTATACAAATATTTGCTATGCCCAGTCAAATAAAATTAATACATTTAATTTTATTGTGCCCAATATCTTTAAATCATTTAATCACAAGCTTGACTTGCGATATGTGAGAAATTCAATTAACTAATGCCAGTAAATTGATAAAGATTCACTAGAATAAAAATTAGGTAAGTAAGAAAAATTATTCTTAATGTACTACACTCAATATCATACTAAAGGCAATGAAGGACAGTGGAGAGACTGCAGAGAAGGTGACTACTAAAGGACTCAGATGAGAATCTTTGCAGATATAGTTAAAGCTGTATGGGAAATTACCAAAATGTCAATTAAACTAGCAGTGGCATAAGGTCCTTTTGTGTCTTAATAAAGGAAAGTTATTTAAAAAAAAGATAAAGAGCTTTACAAAATATTCATAATTTTTATTTCTGCTCCAGGAGAAATTTCCTTTTTTTTTTTTTCTCTCCAAAAACTAAATTTTCCTCAACTGATAAGTGGTCTATTATAGATTTAGGTTATGCTATCTCAGGAAAAAAATATTCAGAGAGTTGCAAAAAAGTGGCAAAAAGATGGAATTACTCTAATACTGTGATACAGACAACTTAACCCACAGAGATGAAGTACATGTCATTTTTTATAACCTGAACTGATATAAAAAAAAATTAAATGGAGTAATCTCATTTGGTATTCAGTACAACTTACTGAATAGGAAAAAAATAAAATGGATGTAAGCTTTTGCTTGTTCAGATGCACTCAGACTTAGTTCTGGCATGCTCAGAGATAAAGAGCAAGGCTGACGTTTTTGCAGTCATTCTCACTAAAAATAGAACATGTTTACTATGAACAGAATGACATTGTTTGCTGACTTCTGTAGTGCTGCTCCTGCTTGAGAAAGGAGCAAACATAAAAGGAAAGTGGAATTGTGTTTGGTTCAGAGAAGTGGATTAGCAAACTGTGTAAATACGATGCACTGTTTGTTTAAAGAATTTCTCATCTATAAACACACGAGGCTAAGCCCTGGTACTATTGAAGGCAAAGCCATAATTCTCCTTTGACTTTAGTAGAATCAAAGATTGGTTCAGCACACTTTAATAACAAAAATTTTCTCACTTCAAGAGAAAACTTGACTGGATTGTCTGTTTTCACAACTTGATTCTTCTCTATTCCGAAATCATGGATGTGAAGACTGTGTGTGAGCTCCCTGTGAAAACATTGTATAGACCTTTCCTCTGAGGAAATAAGAAGTCTGAGTCTGAATCCACAGTAATTTTTCCTGGTATTTACTGAGTAGATTAGTATCATTCTATCAATAACAGATGCATAGATTTTCTGATGTTTTTTCCTAAACAAAATCATCTGATGACATATATTAACTTTTTTAAAGCTCAAGTAGCAAAATAACACTTCCATGGAAAGACATTTTTTCAACTATTTATTTGCTTATTTTCTTACATAATTTTATATTCAATAGAGAAAGAAAGGGATAAGCAAAGGAAGATACAAAAAGGACACATTTTATTATCTGAGACGTCCGTTTGAGCACCTTCTTTAACTATGTCTAACATAAAATTGTTCTCTGTCCTTGGCAAATTTGTTCCCCCACAGCATTCTTAGAGCATTTTGGTTTTCCTAATGCCCTTTTATTCCTATACAGTGGGGTTTTTTAATTAACCAATCCAACTACATCAATTGTGGCTCTACTTTGCATTTGGCTATGTACTAGCATTCTTTTTCAATCTCCTGTGATGGACTTTCTCAAAAGGTTTTTCAAGTCCAGATAAATTTCACCTTGTTCTCCTTTTTCTCTGTAATCTGCAAACCTGTTCTCACATTCAGCAGCACAGTCCACAGTGATGTCACTCACAGCGTTTGTAATACTGGCTTGCAATTCCTTAGCATACATTTAGACAGAGTATATCAATGAGATTCCATGAATCCTGTGAGGAAAGAGAAGTTTGTACACTCTATGGAGCTAGAGAAGCTCATAAGTCCAGAGTCACTATGCTAATATAAGTAAATAGTCTTTATTTACATATGTTGGTAGATATTTAGGTTTTCTGATTGTTAGTGAAGTCAAGTCTTTAATCAAAACTATATTCTATAGCTATTGGAGAATTAAATACAGTTTTAGAAACATATAATTCCTAAAGGAACATATATTTCCTAGGAACGTATAGTAGTGTATTTTAGTAAACAGTTACTCAAAATCCTGACTCGTAGTTAGACATGGTCATTCATAATTGGATATTTTAGCATTAATATGTAGCAAAATCAAATGCATAAAAAATTCTATTTGTTATTTGTCACAGGCCCCTAAATTCAAATTATAATAGTTTACATACCAAAAAATAGAATAACAAATTGAGACAAGAGCAGACTACAAACCCAGCTGCAGTTCCAAACATGCACTGCAAACAGTCAGAGAGACATGATCAGAGCCATTAACATGGAGTTTGCTGAAGGTCTTAGGACCTTCCTTAGGGTCATTTTCAATATCTTGTATTCATGAACGCTGCAACAGGAAAGCATAAAAATCTAAAGTATATTTCACATAGTAAACCTTGAAAAACAAAAAGGTGGTTTTCTTTTAGGATAATATCATGGAAGTATTCCACAAAAAGAAATTCCAATATATAGTTTTGCAATTAAGGCACCTTAGTTACAACATTGGTTGTATGAAATTTGCATTAGTTACATCATTGGTTCTGAGAAATTCACCCATATTGTGTGAGGAATAAATTCATTCCAAAATTACTCTACCAGCAGGGTCTAAGTACGCAATGGAATTCCAATATTCACCTATTTTGGATCTATTTTTTGGCCAGAACTGGAGGGAACCTTAGAGAAAATTTCTGTAGCAGACATTTTTATGCATAGCTTTAAGGATAGTGACTTATCATTCCCTTATCTGTGTGTGTGTGTGTGTGTGTGTGTGTGTGTGTGTGTGTTTGTGTGACCTGGTCTTACATAAATCCAGGCATGTAGATATTTGGAAGCATTTGGAACCAATACATATATATGTCATGAAGCACCAAGGATAGTTGACTTGAGAAGAGGTGCGAAATGGAAAAGGAAAGAAGCATTATGAATGTAAGAACTCTTACACAGGGGATGCTGATTACAGAAACAGCATTTTAGGTCCACTAACATTAGAGAGCACTCAGAAGAAGCAGTTAGTCAAAAATAAAAGAGGAATATAAAAATCAAGTGTCTCAAATGAGTACCTTGGGTATCCGACTAAACTTGGGCAGACAAGGAATAGAAGGATAAGGCTTGTGTCAAATTTGAGACATAAGAATTCTCATTCACTTAAAAGTATTCAGAAGCAGAAAACAAAAATTGTGTTAATAACACTAGGACATAAATACTAGTGGGAGGAGAAGACAACCATGGGGGCAGAGCAGGTCCTGGTAAAAAAACCCACCCCTCAGGACTTCATTACCGGACCAACAGCAGCACCTTGTGTAGCTCAACCCCAGCAGTAATTGCCTTAAACTTCCTTGACCAAAGTCCGTTTTTCTCACTCCCTTTCAAGCTGTGTTTTATTACTCAACATTTTTGTGCTGTATGGGTCATGATTAATGCTACTTAGAGCAGAGGTGTTTGTCATACACAGCTCATGTGGGATCCACAGAGGCCAGTGTCCAGTCTGACACTGCAGAGCCACTGTGGATTTGTGGGACATGATTCTTCCCTGTGAGCCCCGGAGAGCATGGGAGTCACTGTACCTCCCTGCAGGCAGTCTGGCTCAGGGAACAGCAGGTGCTGAGGCTTCAATTTCACCCCATCTCTAGCTCCAGGGAATAAAAAGAGAAGAATTTAGGTACTCACTAGAGATGTGGATTACTGTCTCATCTGGATTCTCAGGGGCCACACAATAGTAAAATCGCTATTCCTCCATATATTTAAGAAACCAAAACAGCCATCACCAACACCAACTATTTCTTTGAGCCTTTAGCAGACCTGAACAGAGCTGTACCTATCCAGTTGAAATGAAATACATCAGTAAATGGGAAAAAACTGCAACAGAGAGATAATTTCAAAATTCTGTACAAGGTCATGTTGCTGCAAAGATCAGTTCCTCCTCCTGGCTCATCCTTACTTTCTAAAGAACTGGTAACCATGAAGTTTGGTAGTGGGACTAAAGATGAAACTTGGTGAAGAGATTTTCAAAGTTACAAAGGATATTTTTTTACCCAGGATCTATAAACAAGAGCAAGTTCTGTATCTTTAAAATCTTCCCTAGTATGACATAAACCTATATTTAGTGAGTAAGATTTTTGATCATATTTCTTCTGTTGTATGCAGAAGTCTAAAAATAAAAAATATTTAATGAAAATATTACAACACAGATATAGGAAATTCTAACAACAGTTTCATTAGATTTGGTTTTAATTTGAATTTTTTTTTAACATGGACTTCTCTACAGCTGTTGTAGGAAGCTTTAACATGAAAAGCGTATTTTAAAATCTTTCCATTTCTCAAAGAGTAAAGTGGAACAGGAATGTTGTTCAAAAACAGGGTAAAGATTTGGTTTGTGAAAGCATTACTATATGAAAGTATGTGCTTTTGGTGCTTCTGACAAAAAAGACCTCACTGGATATCTTTAGTTTGACAAGATAAATTGTGAGGGTTAGCATGAGGGATTGGTTTGTATTAAAGATAAAAGATCCATTCACAAAAAATTAAAAGAGCTAAAACCCCCTTTTACTATAAATAGATTAATGCTGCAGAATTCTCTTGCATCAAAGAAAAATTTGCAAAGCTAAGTATGACAACACCATCCAGAGCTTAAATTCACACAGATGAAATCAAACAACATTAGAAAATGGCTGAGCATGGTAATGAAGTGACTGTAAGGCGGGCTGGCAGAAAAGTACTTTTCTAATAAGATGCCCTAGGTGCAAGCTCACTAGGCAGATTATTGATAACAATACACTCCAGGCATATAAATAAAGATCTCTGTCATACTTTTTGCTTCTAAATTAGTACAGCCACTACACTGTCACTGACCACTGCTTTTCTTTGGAAACCATAATTTAGTGCTATCAGTGGTGGTAAGAAAAGAAAAATAGTAACGCTGTGCCTTTTTATCTCTTTATGTTAAATAAAAATTAACTGATATGTTTTACACAGAAGGTTAAATCTACTCCTCTGTTGTACCAATACCCAGCAAGCTACTAACAGTCAGATTGCAGTCCTCAGAAGTGTAGGAATATTATGACTTGCTGCTTGGTTCCAGCTGTGTGCCAGATCATGCTTTTAACTTACTTTCTATGGATTCCAGGGAGAGAAGAATTGAATACCACTCTGTGCATAGAAGTCTTCTATTATAAATCAACCATTATATCTCAGCCCCTGAGTCCCTCCTAACATTTTTGTTTGCAGAGTATGTCTTGTGACTTGCAGCTTATAAGACACTTTTGTATTCCAGAGCCAAAATTGATATGGTGCTATTGCAGTTTACTACTGCTGTCTGATTGTTGAGGATGGAGCGATGCACTTCACTCATTAAAGAGAAGCAGTAACATATTTATTGATATAAATGGTTATTTGACAGATTGGTTTAGTGAAGGCCACAGTGGTTTAACAAAACTTGATGGCAAGGTACAGTGATTATTTACTGCAGAGATTGCAGGGTCAAACGCAACTGTCAGGAAGACTCTTCTGTTGAGTCCTGAGGTTTAAAAAGAACCATCTTTAACCACCTTCTAAGAGGGGAGTTTAGGTGCAACTGAATACAGATTTAGTCCCAGACTTTGTCAACAGTTTATGTCTAAAGGACTGTATGTGTACAGTCAACCCTGTGTATCACTTAAATAAGATGTCAAGGTATAGCATGCTGTTGATCACTTACCAAGAATCTGCTGTGGCAAGCAATCTCTCAGCCTCAAGGAGTGACCCTGGGAGGTACCCCTGATCCAGAGAAGATCCTGGCCTGCAGACCATGGCTGTGCAGGGGAGATAAACAAACCCTGGGCTGTCCACTATTTATATGTTAAGGTAATTGATTTATAGTCATATTTGCATACCAACCATGTTTTTATTCATGCATGCTCTGCTAGCCCTCATCTGTTGGTCAAGATTTGTAGCTCTTAGCTGTATTGCTGTTATCTGGCTTCCCAGAGACCAGCTTAAGCCAGCTGCAGCCATCATGTCCACCACTGATTGCTATCACCCAAGCAGAAAGGAGCAGAGCTGACCATACCACCACATTAATTCACCACTGCACTGATTTCAGTGAGGTCATGCTAGTATAGAGCTGCTGCACAGAGAATTGTTACATGGATTTTTTCAATGTGCATTGCAACAATAGGTACTTCTAGCACACATTATTTTTCTCCCATTAGACAGAGAAAAGAATGCTGTAATAAAGTATAGCATTAAAGTTTTAAAATAGACCTCTTTTGATGTTGTTCCCACCAAAGTGGCAACCATATAAACACAAAGAAAACCTAACATATAAGTCACCATTAAGAAAAGAAAGACACCTTTGGGCAAATTCCACCCCTACTGATTTGCTTCCTATGAGGAATATTGTCCATATCCCCACATTTTTTGCTGGTTACTAAATGCTTTTGTTCAGTAATCCTAGTTTTATATGATTTCATAAACATAAGAAGAACTATTTACTGATGGTTTATTTAATTATTCAATAATATTATACTTCCAGGTTACTTTAAAAGGTAATTAAATCACTTGGAGAAATAGGAACAATCATTCATTCTTGTCTTATCAGGACCTGGGAGACTGAATTTGGGTAGCATGCATGGAGAGTGTAGAACCTACCCGGAATGACAAACGGTTACTTCAGCCTTGGCACCCAGACAGTGACACTGATGTAGGAAATTACAAATACATCTCACAGTTTGGAGCTTCTTTACATTCACAGATGAACTCCTGTGTAATCCTCATTGAAAGGCTGCGACCCACACCCAAATCACATATAGCAGAAATTTTATCTGCTTATGACTTCTGAGTTGAAAAGCTGAAGTATAGTAAGAGTAAGGTTTAAAAAATGAAGTAGTAGGGTAAATTAGTACTCTCTTCATCTACAGAGAATGAATAAAACAAAAGACAATTTTACTAAAAAAATTGATAATGATATTTTTGAGATGGAACAGAAGGCATAGTGGGTAGCACACAAAACGGATATAAATAAAGAGACTCTTTGTGTTACTGCCATGTGTCAGTGTTCCCCATGTATTCTAAGCTACAAAGTGTGACACAGGAGCTGCACACTGACAAAAAGTTAATTGTAAATTTGTGATGTGAAGTAAAACTGGTTGAGGTCTACCACTTTAAAAGGATGTGGCCATGGGTGTGTCATCTGATCTGAGCAGAAGTATTCTTGTATTTCCACAGAAACTGTCATTTACAAACATGGAGCTGCAGTTACAAAGTGCTCTCAGCACTCCAGGATGAAATATGCCACTATGCAAGAACAAGTAGGTATGACACTTCCTTGTTTTCATGCTGGGCTGTAGAATGTAGTTTAGATCAGGATTTTGGATCTTTATTGGATTTAGATCCTTCCAAGATTGTTTATATCATAGATTTAGAGATAAAGATTATTACAGTTACTACTCTTGTGTCTCAACCATCTATAGATATTCGGTATGCCATTATTTATCTACAATTATCTACAATTGAAAAAAAAAAATGCAAGGTCCACCAGTTTCATACAATGTCCTTGCATTTGATGCCACTTGAGCTCTGGCATCATCAACTGAAGGAGTGAATGTGACCTATAGGGCTTCTGAACTCAGGAGTGCTGCTAACTGTAGTTTGGAGCTGGATTTTTTTATGGAAGGAAGTAGGCTAGTGTTTACAGGGAAACACTCTGTCATGTACATTATGACTGAACTCCAACTGTTGCAGTGGTAGCAATCTTCCTGTAGGCAGGCAGATTACACAGGTCGGCAGGGTGTACTTGCAAACTGCATCTTTTGACTGCAATGCAGAGGAGAGAGCAGTTACTATTAGGACGCTTATTTCTGTTTCTAAACAAGAAAGGGGCCTTAAGGGTTGTTTCTGACTTCCATCTAGTTGCAGTTCAAAATAAAATGCATTAATACAATTTCTACTTTTCCTTGTATCCAGGTCCTCCAACTTCAAAATAGATAATATGACCAATAGACTACAGAAGCACACTCACCTCTCTGTGAGCTTAATACTCCCAGCAGCATAAGAGCTCAGCTGTAACAGCAGCCCTGGAGAGCATTTATCCTTCCTTACAGCTGTAAAGCTTACAGCAAGGTTACACCAGTGAGGCAGGAAAATGTGGCTGAATTCTCTCGCATAGGCTCAGGAACAGGACAAATATTTGACTTTGAGCAGTGGACTTGAAAGACACATAACGTTACCTTTACCATTATAGTTTTAAAGAAAATAATGAAATAGCCTTATTCATGACATTAAGGCAAATTTGCAGATAAAAGTCTTCAAGTTTCCGAGCTATAACTCCCAGCTGAAAGGCAGCTCCCGTGCAGTCCTGAGTAAGTCACCAGAGACAGGGAGATACCAATGCAGTCTGGGATAACCCTATGCAGCTTCTACTAACTTAATGTACAGAGTTAGGTAAATTATTCTTCTGACAAGCAGAATTTTCATGACAGGACATGTACAGTGTCCTTGTATTTGAGATTGGATGCTGAATTCCAGCCCAGGCCCTTTTGCCTTGTGCTTTAAAGGCAAGTTGTGCATCATCTCATGACACATGATCTCGTGTCATGTTTTTTTTTTCTAATCCCAAAGTGCCTAAAAAGCATTTCCTTGCTTTGTAATTGACTGTTTTTCTCACTTTATATTTCATGGCTGAATATCTAAATTTTTTTCTTGCAAAACTTTTGACACTTGGTTTCTTGTCCTGAGAAAATTAACACAGAAGACTAGTTCTGTAGAAAAAAAAAGTCACACAGATCAAGCCCTCTTGAAGGCAATTTCATTTATGACAATCACCAGAACTCTGTAAAATTTAATTTCCAGGTATTGTAAGTGTTATGACATCTTCTCAGCCCATTGCATCCTCAACTTCTTAATTTAAAGCTTCTGGTTATCTTATGAAGGGCAATGATCTATATCTAAATTTTTGTTCTCCTTAAACTTGACTTCTGTATATATGTCTTTCTGCATATTTCATAGTGAGGTATAGAGGGCTAGTAAGGAGATTTATAGTCTTACACTTGCATTTGTTGATGAGTAGCATGAGCTGGAATCCTCTTTTAGCTACACAGGCCCCTGTTTTCAGTCAAGAACTTTTTATGGTGTGTATTTAATGCACAGTTCTGTTTCATTATCTACACTCCCTCTAATTCTCAGACAAAACCTAACCATCACTGCCTCTTGTTCTTTACCTTGCTACTTGACATACAAGGTCTCCTTCCATTGAAAGCTAAAAGCAAGCTTCTGTTTATTTCCCATTTCCATCCAATATACTCAAAGGGCTATTTTGGTATAGGTATTGAATACAGTTTGTGAGGCTGAAAAGCAAGTAGATCTTACTGCTGTACGTACAAATTAACACATCCTTACATTTCCCCACTGGTAGAAAAGAGGAGTTAAATTACAGAACTATTTAAACTATGAATTATCTTGTCTGTGTTCTCGTTTGCAGTCGATCACCTGCAGCTTGCCATTGTTACTGATGTTAGAGCTGTGCTCACAAAAAGATCAAAGTTCATTACAGTACCTGAGCCCCTTTTGCCCAGAGAAAAGCAGGATGCTGGTCAGCAGCAAACACACCAAGCACAGCTTGTGACCCCAAGGCTGCCCATCCTCAGTAACTTCCACTGATTTGCATTGTCTCTAAGGAAACTCTGGATTCTGTGAGACAGACTATTTATGATCTTTTTTCCCTGTTCATTTCATTCAATGACAACAATTTGCTTATTAATTGACAGATGCTGAGTGAAAGCATATCTTGGACTGTGGATGTGCTGGGGTTATTGTTTGAATAGCAGGAGCTTGTGATTGATATTCACATTGTGTAATTAATCTCCTAAATCACATGTTGCTTTTCCCCATCAGACAATTATTAAACCTATACTGAGCTTTCAAAATGGCTTTGCAAAATCTCCTTGTGTGAATGAATATCTCAGTGAATACTTGTATGTAGCTTATTCACATCACAAATATTCACATCCATTTTCCTAAACAGAAGGATATGCTCTCAGAGATTTTGAATTATTATTTTGAAATAAATTTTTTCAGTGTTTTCCCACCTTCTATTCAAACGGACACCGGATCTGATAACTAATACAAGATAACTGTTTATATATTTTACTCCTGCAAAGATCTCCCTGGAAAAACATACATATAAATATGCACAATACTCTAAGTAATTTATTACAAAATCTTCCTTGACATCTATTTCGTCTTCCTCCTTATCTCCTTACAAGCCTTTCATATTATATCTGTTGTTTTATTAGAGCAATTTTAACATTGATTGAATGAGAATTTTACAAGTAAATGGGAAACTATAACCATTTTGCTGTAAAACAAGAATTGTCCATTGATAAATCAAAGCATTATGCATCTGACCATATGCTAAGAGAACCACTGAAGCAAGCTGTCTCAGTTAATTCAGTGAATTAGTGATGTTTACTAGTTTGCAAAAGCCATCAAAAAAGGAACACACGGCATTTTTTCTCTATTTTTTTTCATTGTTGTTTATCCTTCTCTGGTTCAGCACATTTAAATTGGAATACAGAGAAAATTCTGTCTCGTATTTTATATTCTATTCCTCTCTTTTGTTGCTTTATTTGCACTACCATAGATATGAGTTGTACATTAGTAGAGATTCTATCTGGGTTCTGTTTTAGGTCAAATGTTTCCTGTCTGATTTTCCCTGCTCCCAAGATTAGACATTCCGTCCCAGGAGTGACAAAAGTTAAAATGAAACCTTTGAGACTCCAATTTTATGTTAATTAGGTACCTTTTAAGACCGGTAGAGGGAGATGTCATCCTCTTAATTGAGTCCTATTTCAGTGGTTTCTTGGAACATCTATTTCCCCCCCCCATTCCCCTCAAGGATACCTTTTAGTGCCTCTGAACTCCAAATGAGAGTAAAAAGTCCAGTATTGCTCACTTGGCTCTTGCCTAGTTGGCTTTGAGCTTTATGTGGGCAGAATAGTACAACGGATTAGTGGGATTTGGGGAGACCTCCAGGCCTTAGGATGCTGGCCCCATAACCTGCGAGGTGAATGCCCTTCCCCCCGCCCCTGCACGTGGCCCGGCGACCCCGCAAGGAGCACACACAGACCACCAGGGAGGGACGGACGAAAGAGGAAGTTTATTGTGGGGTTGGGGTTTATAAGGCTTTTAGGAGGGTCAAAAGGGGACCAATCACAAGGTCAGGGTCACACAGAAAAAACCATCAGGTAAAGGGTCAACAACCAATAGAAAGGGGTTAACAAGGGACCAATGAGAAACACCTCAGGACACCTTCCCAGGACACTCTGTGTGAGACAATAGCTTCACAGGGGGTGTCGGGAAGAAGGAGACAGTGACTCTGCAGAAAATCCAAAAAGCCATTTTGAAACATGTTTAAACCACAGTAAAAACTTCTGTCTCCATAATGTTTCAGCTGTTTTCCTCACCAATCCATCTCTGACAGGAGTTTTTCCATCCTGCATATGGCAAATCCATTGCCACAGAATAGGACTCTGTCCCACAACCTAGAAGAGGACTTTGATTTGCAGCCAGCAGCTGAAGCCATAAGCTTAAAGCAGTCATGTTTGGTGCTTCCCCAGTCATTCCTTTCTGCCTTCCAGCACAAGTACTGAGTATTGATGGGCAAGAAAGGTGATCAGGGAGATTTCAGATTAAAGGGGTAGGTGCTTAATGAATTCAGGATCCTGTAGGGTTAGAGAGCCAAAGTAACTATTCTTGGATCTACATTGCAGTGTAGAATCTGTTTGATCTTGTCTCACAGAATCTGAGTTGGAAGGGACCCTCAAGGATTATCGAATCCAACTCCTGGCCCTGCACAGTACCATCCCAAAGAGTCACACCGTGTGCCTGAGAGTATTATCCAAAGCTTCTTGAATTTTGTCAGGCTTGGCCCTGTGGCCACTTACCTGGGGATCCTGTTACAGCACCCAACCACTGTCTAGGTTTTTCTAACATCCAACCTAAACCTCCCCTGACGCAACTGCGGGCCATGTCCTCGGGTCATTGATCACCACAGAGAAGAGATCAGTGTCTGCCCCTCCTGTTCCCCTTACGAGGAAGTTGTAACTGCAATGAGGTCTCCCCTCACCATCTTCCTTTCCAGCCTGAACACACCAAGTGATCACAGCCACTCCTCCTACGGCTTCCCCTCAAGGCCCTTCACCATCTTCGTTGCCTTCCTTTGGACATTCTCTAATACCTTCCTATCTTTCTTATATTGTGGTGCCCAAAACTGCACACAATATTCAAGGTGAGGTCGCACCAGTGCAGAGCAGAGGAGGACAGTCACGTGCCTTGACTGGCTGGCAATGCTTTGCCTGATGCCACTCAGGACATGGTTGGCCCTCCTGGCTGCCACGGCACTGCTGATTCATATCCAACTTGCAATTTACCAGGACTCCCAAGTCCTTTTCCATGGCACTGCTTTCCAGAATCTCATTCCTCAGTCTGTAGGAACATCTGGGGTTACCCCATCCCAGGTGCAGAATGTGGCACTTTTCCTTGTTGAACTTCATATGGTTGGTGATTGCCCAGTCCTGTAATTTGTCAAGGTCTCTGCACGGCCTCCCTGTCTTTGAGGGAGTCAACAGCTCCTCCCAGTTCTGTGTCATCTTCAAACTTGTTTAGTATCCCTTCCGATTCTTTGTCCAAGTCATTTTTGAAGATGTTGAAGAGCACAGGGCCCTTCAAGCAGGAGAGAAAAAAACAACAAAACCAACCTTTTAATATTAACTCCCACTATTGTGTGATTCTTAATTTCCTCAAACACTTGAGTCCCACACTGGATGCTACTACCATAAAGTCCCCTATGGAAATAATATGAGATATAATAAAAAATCTTGAACCATATGCCTGTGGAAGAGTAACTAAAACAACTAAATGCCTGACAATTGAGACATGCCTATGCTACCCTCAGGAGCTCTCCTGTCCCGCAGGGGATGTAAAAAAATTGTTGGTTCCACGGCATTTCTCTCTTTCCATACTACTTCTGCTGTAAACTCTTAGCCAGTAGTGGCTATAAGGTCCATGTTCATACTTGTATAACAGTTTTATCATAGTTGTTACCTGCTTTGGCAAATAAAAAACATTTCTTTCTTTGTTTGCACAGAACTAGTTGAATTTTGTGCTTGTCAGTGTATTACTACTGTTAATATAAGAAGATACCTTATTTAAGCTGGTCTGTGAGCAGAACTCAATAAAGAGGAAAAAGAGACTACGATTTCATCATGAACACTAAAAACACGTTTTAGGTGGGATGAACTAAAATACCTTTAGCTGGGGTCCAAGGGAACAAAACCTCAAAGTTAGTAGGGCAGTTAATGAAGCAGCACACATGGTCACCTAAGCAGAATGGTTGAAAGACTGAGTCATACCTCTACCTATAGTCCCTGAGATACAGTAAAGTCTTGGAGCAGCTTGAAGGTTGCCCAAGATTTACATCTCTCAAACATAATTTATCTGTGAACCTCTTCCCTCTCCTCTCTCTCCTCTCTCCCCCTCCCTAACTGCTATTATCTTTTTTGAAGTGCTTAGCTCACTACATTGGCTACAAGCTTAGTCACACATTCAACACTTCAAAATGCTTCTGCATTAGCAAGGAAAATGCTCAAATAAGTTCAGATGGGAAGAAGAAGGAGTGAGGAAAGGGGAGTTTATAAAGAATTGATTATACTTAACATTATACAGGCATCTAATGCTGGACTGAGAGAGGGTCTTGCTCTATGAAGGTAGTATAAAGAAAATAAACAGACCAATTTTAGTCAGGAGTTACTAGAACAGGACCAGCTCTCAGATCCTATAAAGATTCCTATTTCTTCTCTTTCTCTCATGGACAGAGTTAACTTCAAAAATGAAAATAAAAAGCCCATTATTGCCCACTGGTGGTGGTATTCAGACATGCCAGCTATCATGAGAAAAATTATTTTCTAGGTTACTATTATTGAAATATCTAGATGAAATGAAGAAAAAATGCCACTACTAAGCCACTTGTGCTTAGGCTAATGTTCCACAATTTATGACTGTAATTGTTTAATAATGAATTAGTTTTCCTAATGTTTTTTTCAGAGCCGTGCATGGCAGGAATATTATCTTCAAAGACCACAAGGTCTATTAATCTAATAGGAACAAGCGAAAAAAAATAGAGACATAAAATCTAGATATAGCTTCTGGAAAAAAAATGAAAAAACAAAATGAAATCAAAACACCTGCATTTGACCATGCTTCAGCTCCTGCAAGAGCAGTTATTAATATAATTTTAGGATAAAAATACCACTGTATGCAGATTTTCCTTCTGCCAACACCAGAGAGAGGTTATAGAGGTTTCTATTCCTCATAGTCACCCATATTCTTCTGCATATATATCTCAGATTCTGTTTATAGCATATGCAGTTCTGGTAAATTCCTGAAAGATATCTATTTTTTAAAGTTTCAGGAACTTTATGTATCAGAGTTACAGATTATATTCAAGTACAGATTAAATTTTTGCCACACTATTTACTACTATATTACATATAGCTATGTCCAGAAACTAATTTCTCTTCTGTAAACACAGATCATGAAGAGATTAAAGATTCAACAGTCACAAACAGCAAACTATGTTAAATTTACTTCTTATAGAACTTAGATTTTGTAATACAAAATGAGTTTCATTGTTTTACCTGTCAACATTACAATATGATCACTTATCAGAGGTTTTTGCAAATCTTGTTTATTTGATTTTCAGTAAGGTTCAACCTACCAGGTGATTTGGGAGTTTTTAAAAATGTAAAATTACGATTACTGCTGAAACTCTGCGTTTCTATGTTGGTACTCAAATACTTGAAATCTGGACTTTTTAGCTGAAGAGTTGGGATATATGACAAAAAATGTACATATATGAGATGAAGTTCTAGATACTTACTAAATCTGAATAATTCATATATATTTGAGCCAAATATTTTTGTATACACAGCATATTTTTACAATATCAAGTCTGTAATCTGGAAATGTAACCTATTCATTTAACATATTGGATCTCTCCAATTTTTAATCAATACAAATACATTCTCTGAGCAATCCTGTTAGGCATTATGAAGTGCAATGTCCATAGACTGGAATTATGGGGCACATTGTGGCAGGATAGACCCAACCTGATAAGACCTAAAATCCAAACAAGCAGGATCAACTGCTGGAGCCAGGGTGTTGTCTTGCTGTTAACTGTGCTAAAACCATCCTGCTTCACTAGATTTCAAATACACACCCTGATTTTGATGCCTGATTTTACAGATAAGCTGGTAGCTGGCTTGCAAATGTGTGACTAGCAGTCAATCACTTTATACTATAAAAGTCCAGTCCCCTTTCATGCAGACAGGTCCTTCTGACATAACCCTTCTTGGGGTGTATGCATGGAGATTCCTCCCTTGGGCTGAGGGCACCCCCGCAAAGTTACTCCTTAAGGTTGAGAGAAAGAGATCTCCCCACAAGAGTTGGTATGGATGAGTTACCTCAAACCAAATCTCTACTTAATAATTATTTCTTTTTACTAGCTTGAATATAACTGCTTCAATAATTGCTTTGTTACAGTGCACTATACTACTTTATGCTATATTATGCCCTAGTAGTAGATTTTTAGTGTTTATACTCTGTAGTAAATAAGTCTGATTAAAATCATTCATCTGTTCACCTGTTTGTTAGTCATAATAAATAATTCATTTATATAAATATATCTGTTTTGCCATCATTAAAACCTGTGGGACAAATGTGGTTTAATGACACCTCTATAATTCCTTTAAATTTAAACTTTTGACAAAATCCAAGACTAAGATTGGATGCAGCCATACTGCTGCATATTCAGACTCCTCTCTGAGAAAGGATTTAGAAAGCAAAGCAGTCCTTTCTGCAACTTGTGACTCAACAGCAGAGCTTTTTAATAAATTTTGTCTAAGCCTTCCACTCCCACCCGTGGCATGCATGAGCAGAGTTCTGCACATAAAGGACTTTCAGAAATAGCCCTTGAAGAGAGGCATTTCAGCACTGAGTTGCACTATTCAGAAGAGGCCCTTCTAACCAAGCAAAATTGCAATTCTTTTCTTGTAAGACTTAACAACAGTATTATGTTCCAAGAGCCAATCATTCAAGTACAGACAATTTAAACAGAGAGCTTTAAAGTGAAAAAGCTATGGAAGAATAAGGCCTGTAAAGTGAAGGTGAAACAGCTAAGTAGAAAACTTGATATTTCCAGGACCAGCAATAAAATATCCTATTTTCTTTTTGGCCCTGATCCACTTCACGATATTTTTGAACAAGCAGTGCTGCCGTCACACAGCCCTTCACTTTTATTCTCTTGGAGTGAGCCAGAGAGACATACATGGGGGAAATCACATCCGTGTCAGAAGAAAAAATATACATGATTTTTGTCAGTCTCAGCAGAAGAAAGCAAAATAGAAGACTGGCCAAAGGCCTGCAAATGAAAGCTAAAGCTGAGCAGAAAGACTGTACATGAGCTTAACTATCCAGCCAAAGAGCACAGTAAAGAAATTACAGCATGGGGCACCCATGAATAACTATTTTTCCAGTAGCAAATAAAGGGGCCTAGGGAGTCAGACAAAATAAATTGCGGTTCAGAGAAACCTGAATTAGCAAGGGGTTTTTGAATTACCTTCCCCAAGATGCCAGTCAGGAGTCTAACAGTATTCCCTATCATCAGCTGTCATCAGCTGGCTCCTTACTGACCCTCTTACTCCACTATCATTGTCATGGTGTCTCCATTCAAATTGTTGTTACAATGATACTGCTCTTCTCATCTTCTCCAGTCACTCTTTACAGATTTGTTATGAAGAAATAGTAACAAGGAAGATCCCTCCTGTAAACCTTCATAATAGTAGGAAACCACTGCTGGTTGGTCTCCCTCTGCTTCCTCTTCATATGCTTTCTATAACATTCCCACCTCTGATTGCTACTTGGTCAGCCTGGTCAAGGAGAATGACAGAGCACATCAACAGAGCACACCAGAGCAGGAAAACTGTTTTACATCTAGGAAGGCCATTAGTGAAATAAGTGACCTGGACTGTCACAAAGATGACCTATAAACTGAATCCTGCAAACTAACTGGTTACCACTGTGTTGTAAAACTTTTCAGGAGAGGGGTTTTATACAGGCAGACTTCTACAAAAGCTTTGCCCACCTGCAGTTTTCTAAAAGTCTAGACTTTTATTTACTCAGTAAGAAGTGTGTGTAGTAAACCTCCCATATATAAATTTACTTAACAGTTCTCTAATTATCATCTTTCTTCTAGTTCTAAATGATTCTAAAGCAAGTAGCATTGTTCCGGTACTCTTTACCTTAGTGATACTCTGTGAGTATACAGCAATTAGAAATCTTCTCTGTTAAAGAGAAGATCTTTGTTTTCTTTGCTAAAGAAACAATTTTTCAGCATTTGATACTAATATTTACCAAGTATAATCTACCATAGCCCTTTACACTCAGTACTCGCCGTCTTAGATTCTGTACCACAAGTTGCTCTGTGTATGTGTGTGTGTGATTTATAATACAAGTATTATGCATAATTAGAACTGATAAATAAGAATTGGCAATTAGAAGAACCTTAAGTAATTTTTCACCCTATCTGAACAAAATGACTAAACTGCAAGTGACAAGCTTGTAAATTAAAAATCTGAAAATGTAAAAACTTTATTACAAGTGTGTCATGTGGATCAAGTGGCATATAATTAGATATGCAGTCATTTTATCATGGTTTATTTGTTGCTGGCTCATAAAGACTTTTTATCTTGAAAAGCTCCCTGAGTCTGACATTTGCTGTGGAGTGGCCAGGAAAGGAAGTGTTGAAACTTTGCCACGAAAGACTTGTAAAACTACTTTAGAGAAAATACATAAACAAACTACTCTAGAAGATGCTTGCAGGAGTTACATCTGCAAGTGGTACAAACAATTAATTTCTGAAAACAACCTTTCTGTCATTGGACATGAAGTCTTGCTTTCATTCTTTTTGTTTCAGTTCATTACACAAATCATTTAACTTTTCCTTGGAACTGAAAGAGAACTAAGCTTAGGCAGTGCACTAATGATAAATTTTGATGGGTTTACATGGCAAGATTTAGGTAGCAGGGGAGCTTCAGGGGTGGCCCCTGGGAGAAGAGACCAGGAGCTGCTCTTGTGTTGGACACAACCATTACAAAATGGACCTGTCGCCGGCCCAAACTGAGCCCATCGGTGATGCTGGTTACAGCTCTGTGATAGTAGAAAGGGCAAAAAACACCACATGGCAGCTGTGAGGGAGAAGATTGGGAAGAGGTGAGAAAAATAACCCTGCAGAAACCCAGGTGTGAAGAAGCAGGAGCAAGTGCTTCAGGCACCATAGCAGACATTCGCCTGAAGGCCAGGACAAAAATCATAGTGAAAGAAATCATTCCCCTGAAGCTCATAGAAGACCATGATGTGGTAGACATCCACACTGCAGCCACCAAGGACGACATGCTAGAGTAGCTGGATGTGCCTTGAAGGAAGCTGCAGCCCATGGAGAGGAGCCCACACTGGAGCAGGTTCCTGGCAGGACCTGTAGTTTGTGGGGGACCATGCTTGCTGTAGCACTCTATTCCTGAAAAACTGCACCCCATAGAAGGAACCCCCTGCTGGAGCAGGGGTAGAGTGGGAGGAGGAAGGAGATGAAATGCTGTGAACTAACCACAATCCTCATTCCCCATCCCCTATGCACTGCTGAGATTAAGAGGTAGAAGAGTTGGGAATGAAGAAAATTGAGCCTGGGAAAGTGGGAGGGAATGGTTTTTAGCTTCATTTTATTTATTACTATCCTACTCTATATTTAGTTGTCAATAAATTAAATTAGTCTTCCCTAAGGCAATTGTTTTTCCCGTGATGGTAAATGGTGAGTGATCTCCCTGTCATGATCTTGATCCACAAACTTTTTCGTTGTGTTTTCTCTCCCTGCCCTGCTGAGGAGGAGTTAGAGAACAGCGTGGTGGGCACCTGGCAGCTAGCCAAGGCCAGCTCATTACAGCAATGTAAAGTTTAGGCATATTAGTCTCTAGTTTGAGACCTGGGGATGATCTCACTGACCTCTTCTGTTCTTTCTCAGTTCAGTATGGTTCAATATACAGAATGAAACTAGCACTGTTTAAAATGAAAATCATTTCTCTTCAGATCAGCAGACAGTAGAAACCCAGGTAGAAAAATAGGTGTAAAAAATATGTAGATTCTAGTTTTAGCTGTCCTTTCCGACTTTTCTCCTTTCCTCTTCCTCAGTCCTCTCTGAGACCTTCCACAACACTTTCAGTCTTTCAGCCCATCTCCAGGATAGAAGCACTCCTGTGTCCCATCTCTGCCTCTGCTACCTCCTTTGTGCCTCCAGGTGCAGAAGGAGCTATTGGTCATTTAGGCACAAGAAGGAGGAAAAGGCAGTAGGAAAAAGCTTCATGAGGACCAAGCCCAAGATAAGCCTTCCTAAATGACTCTTCTTGAGCTTTCCTCCAGATCTGTTTGTGATGAACAAATGCAAAAGCTGTGCAGAAATCACAACAGGTTCACCATATTGTGCAGATATACTGAACTACAGCCACAAGATAATTGAAAGTTATTGTTAAAGACATTCATATAAAACAGCATAATAGAAAATTCTATCTCAGGTTAGATCAACAGTATCTTGCACACAAAGATCCACAAAAAGGCTGTCCCAAAAATTTCCTTGAGCAAATGAGGCACCCCTTATTATGTCAGTGTGAAATGTAATGCCAAAGTTTTGTTTCTGTTTAACCAGTGCAATTGATCCACTTTGAATGCTTAAGAAATAAATTTAATTTGCATTTAATTCTTCTTAAAGCAGCTATGCATTTAAATGCATTCCAATTTTCTACATAAACCAGTCCTAGATTTTGTTTTCTGCATAAATCAGTCATATTTTATAGTTTCGTAGGAAAATGGTTGCAATCGGACATGTCTACCTCGTATTGGCCTCATAAGCCACCAGCGTGCCTGTAACAAATGTGGATAGAGCCTTCCTAAATCTTCCTTCGCGAAGCCTAGCCATGGAGTGGAGATAAATGGTTACCAGCTTCTGGTTGTCTTATTCCTCTTTGCAATATTCTTGCAACTCAGGGACCACACTACAATCCCACCAAACTCTACTTCCAGCCTTAGCCACTGACACCGTTCTAAACAACTGTACATTACAGCAGTTATTGGTGTGGTTTAAGTCAAACCAGTTTCCACACTGAATAGAACATAATAGTGTGCATAATACAGTCATCTTTGACCACTTCAAATTGTTCCAACTCCCCTGTGCTAATGGATGTATAATGAAATCATACTTACATCATCATCCCCTTCCAGTAATTCCATACTACATGGTCTACAATCCACCTTAGTTTATGCATATTTCATAACAGTCCTGGTGAACCTTAATAGCGATAATTTCATCATCTAGTAGAGGAAACCTCTTGAAAGCACTAAATAGTGATGATATAAGTTGCCGATAATATCTGCAATGCCATCAATCTGAGCAGTAAAATTGGGAATGCTTTCCTCAGTCTTGCCATACCTGCGATTAGGTGACAAAGGCTGAGATGTAAAACAAAAGCAAAGCACACTGTAACATAAGACATCCCATTTTTCATGGCTAGGCTTCGCGAACAAAGATTTAGGAAGGCTCTGTCCACGTTCGTTACAAGCCCACTGGTGGCTTATGAGGCCAATACGAGATAGACATATAACATAAGACATACATGGCATGGAAAAGAGTGAAGAATTGTGTCAGCTACTGACAGAATTAAATGCATTCAGAAACACAGTACTTCTTTTAACTTTTCAAAAATGTAGTTGCTGTGCTAATGGGCATGTGAGTCATGATACAAACTCAAGGAAATGATGGGAGGAAAAAAGTGACACACACGCTATTTTCTGAGTGAAGAAATAAGAACTTTAGGTTGTGAATATTCTCATGGTGCCTCTCACAGCAACTTCAGCCTTTCACGATCAAGATCAGGAGGGCTACTGTTTCATAAATCCCACATATGGAAAAAGCAAACCTTTCCAATTAATTTGACTACCTACATGTCTCTCCTGATGTCTCTACACTTTTCTTGCATTATTTCAACCATATATCTCAGCTACAGTAATTTGCCTTATCATAGGTAATATGCTTTCAGTTTTCTCCAGTGGTTTGTTGGGGGGTTTTGGGAATTTGGTGGGGTTTTGGGGTTTTTTTGGAGGGAGGGGAGTGGAAGGAAATGGTTTTATTTGGTTGGGTTTTTTTAAATAATCAGGGCTTTGGACCAGGAGAATAGCATGTGTGTATATTTTCAAAGTATACAGCTGCGTTATCTTCTATGGTTCTCTGATTTTTTGCTTCCCTATAAACTTTATGTAACTGCAATGTTCTATTGCTATTTACAATTTCTTGCAGATTAGTAACAGTTGCTATATTAAAGTATGCATTTGGTTCCAATTATGTGTCCAGAATGAAAAGTAAAATTGGATTGAAATCTAATCCCAGATTCTTTGTATTACCTCCAACCTGAATTACTTTTGTGTGTTTTTATATTCTTAGTCTAATTTTAGTCTCACTGACAATCTTAGTTAATTTTCAAAGTATTAAATACAGTATATTAACAGAACCACCAAAATCTTATAAGGCTGAAAATAAATTTAGGTGCATAATAACAGTTTTAAAAATGCAGTAAGGAGCAGAGAGTGCAGAACTGGAAATAGATGTGATTGATTCTCAGTCCAGAATCCTGTCTCTGGGACTTGAATTATTCCTTTTAGAAATGCAAAACAGGTCACTTTTTCATTTCCTTTTAGTACTGTACTGGTGGTTTGCTGTATGCTAATATATGTGAGCTCAGAGAAATCACTTTAAAAGCAAGAAATTTGGAATCTGTTCTCTCCTCCGATTTGTGGGTTTGAACTGACTTCTTCCAACTTCCAGAACAGACCTTATACAGCAAGCTATGGGTACGTACATATGACCCTCTTGTTTCACAAAGAAAGAAAGGAAGAGTTAGTGTAAGGTCAGTGGTTACAGTGAATCCTACATTCTGCTCCTAGTACCCTTTGTGCATTTTATTTAGATTATTTCAGGTAACACCGAAGCAAAAGACTCTTAAAAGTATTAAAAAAAAGAAAAAAGAAAAAATCTACAGAAAGCCTGTCAGAAAGACTGTCCTACCTAGACCCAGCTTCTAAAACTGCCTACTTCTCCTGAGAGCAAAAGTTCTACCCCGTTTTATCCTCCTGCTGGGAGTTCATACAAAGAGGACTGTAGACACAATGTTCTGCTAAACCTTCTTCTACAAGTCAGTGTTGCATATGCTTATCAAGAGGAGAGGAGAAAACAAAGGGTACCACAGTCCTTTCATCCAGAGGTAGTTCTGGATTTGTGTTCATATGATTTGCAGGCACTTAAGAGCTGACCATGCAGACTTGGCATCTATGTACAGTTGAGGATTTACACAGGGGATTGTGGGGAAGGAGCCTGAAGTGTGAAATCTGTTTCCACTGTAATCCCTAGCAATTTTTCACTGATCTTAATGGAACTCATTCTTGCTCAGAAACCTCTGGAGTCAAAACATTCACTGCAGATATTGTATTAGAAACAGAAAAAAAAAATAGTTCAGAATTTTAGTAAGGGGGATTTTTTATTTTATTAATATTTATTTATTTTTGTTATTTTAAACTGAACTGCCATCAGCAAGCAAAATTGTTCCCATGATTAAAGATTAGCACAACCATTTTTCTTTTTTGGCCTCTTGAGCCTTCAAGGATCAGATAAATTTAAATCTTCTAGCTGGTTAACTCTATTTCTCCTAAGTTTCTTCTTTCTCTACCATGAAACTTGCTGTACAAGCACTTCCTCATAAAGTTCAACTGCTGTATCAGAAAAGAAAAAAAAAGAAAAAAAAAAAAAAAATTATTTGCTGCAGTACCTTAGGATCCTAGGTGTGCATATCTGCATTGTGTCTTTACCAGTAATGAAGCTTACACTGATTATTGGGTGTGCATCATTAATTCATAGATAGCTAAATGTTGTGGGACCTGTCATCTGCACTGCAACGTGATGCCCTGATATGCAACTTTAGGGTAGCTGCAAGGCATATGCTCATCAAAAAGAGCCCCTCTTACACATTCAAATTCACTTACAGTCCACTACTCAGACAGCAGAGTAGTCTTTAATTCATATTATCTAATCTCCCTACATACATACAATGGAAAATAGGCCAGCACTGAGGTAATTAGGAAAATAAAATACTCTGTGTTTCACTCTCTGGCTTGTGAGAAGAACAAAACAGTGTTCTAAAGCATCCCCTGATATTCTTAATGCAAAAGGTCTTTGTAGAGTCTCTTCATGTAAAAATGGGAGTTTCCAAAGTCTATGTTACCCACTTTCTAAAAAAAGTCATTGCAGAGACCAGTTTAGTCACTTACAGTGCAATACAATCTCAGTGCATGTGCATTGGTGCATTGTTTCATCCAAATTGCTTTTATCACCTTGTTCTGTCCCTTTTACTTGTGCATCTACACCTTCTCTTCTGTGAAGAGAAGACATGAACAATTTCTATGGTAAACATCATACATGCCTTCCACATGTTCCTCTCCCTCTCTCTCTCTAAACGTATTTACTTCTCTTTTCATTCAAGGGGAGGTATATTATTCAACCTAAGGTTGTTTCAGAATGGTATAATGAGAGAGTATATGCACTTCTTACTTGGATTATTATGAACAAACAAAGAAACAAACCTGGGCTATATTCTGCTCTCAGTTATATTTTTAAGCCACACTCAAGTAATGAAGAAAATAAAAAAAGATGTTGCATTATGGATATTTTTTCCTTTACTGTCCTCCTCATCAGTGATGACAGGAAGATATTTTATAGAAGCAAAGATAATAATTGATTGTTTGGAGTAGGTGTTTTAATGTCTATAAAGCTGAGAGTAATTTGATCAATTTGGTTTCCTTGGAGAATGTAGTTGTATCATCTAGTCACAAAAGACATAAAGAAACTCTATAAACACCATTAGCTTTTTAAACTTTTTAAAGTTATTGCTCTTATTGTCCATCATTCAGACGTAAAAGAGCTGTAGTAGAAAACCAGAACACAAGTCAAGCATTTCTTGCATCTCAAGGTTCTAACCCTTTGTCACAAATGAATGGTTTAGGGCACTTAGAGAATCACTGTCAAACATATTAAAAAAAAAAAAAAAGGTTTAATATAAATTTGCGAAGGTGTGACATTAAAGTTTAATGTCAAATTTCACTCTATTCTTTACTACATTGATGAAACAAAGGAAAGTTGAGTCGGAATCAAGCTAGAATGATTTATAGAAAGACTGGAGATGCAAAAGAGTAAGGGAGACTCTTGTAATTGAGTAATGAGTTTCAGAGCAGAAACTCTTGCTTTCTGAACTCCTGACAGAGTTTAAGTATGGCTAAATCCAATCTTAGTCTCAGACTTTGCAGTGGTTTATATCTAAAGGATTTAGCAGCACTTAATCACTGACTAATTTAGCATTTACAGACTGAGCAACAGGATTTACTACAATCACTTAATTATAGATCCAAGATGGCAATATTTATACCATACTTCATATAGGGAATTTTATTCAATTCACACATATACACACACATAGACACAAAGACATATAACTGTACAAAGGTACTTGTTAAAAAAATTCCCTCGAACTCTGTGAAATACTTATTTCAAATTTCTTGGCATTTCAATACAAGTGAGGATTGACCCTTGAGGAGTGGGGGTATAAGCTCAGGTCCCCATCATCAGCTTTCAGCAGTGGTCCTTGAGTGTTGTGAACCTGACAGTTTTCAAGCTCTGAGAGGTGTCCCACTCAGAGGAAGACCCTGATGCAGCCTCCTGAGGTCCAGAAGAACTCAAAGGGTCTCACTCAAGACAACTGTTTAGGGAGCCTCAAAATGTTTGACTTTAGTCATCAGTAAGTTTCTGTCCTGACCGCAACCCATGTTGGTAATTGATGGAATTTTTAAAAAGTCCAGTAACAGTGGTACTGTTCCACTCAGGATACATTTCAGATAATGTTCTAAAGTGGGTGGGGATGACAGATGTTCCCCATCTCGGTCAGGTAACAGAAGCTCTTGGTATAGACAATACTCTCCCCACTTTAGCCATGCAAGAGTTCCTGGAGTAGTCAAGGGACTGCTCATTACACAAAGGCCAAGGCCTGATGGGAATTCCTGAAATCATAGAATAGCCCCAAGGAAGAAGGGGGAGAATGCACCCCCACACACTTTTAAGTTTACATAAAATGCTTTGCACTGTAAATGAAAATCCCTATTGACTTCTTATTTCACCATGTATCACTTAGTCTTCAATCAATTACTAATAAAAATATGCAGCTTCCAGCTTCCTAGGCAAAAGTCTAGTACCAGATTTTTGGAAAAAAAAAAATCAGTTACTAAATTATTAAACTTATTGGAAGCAGTTAGATATACTTGAATTTATCAGTTATAACTGCCTGCACACTTTATTTTTATGATGATGATTTTCTTTTTCATAGATAGTAATTAATAAGACACAAATTGAGGGTCAGTCTAGATTACCTTTAAAGGTCCCTTCCAACATGAAGTATTCTATGATGCTATTAAATCCATTGTCTGATATATGCAATGGATCAACCCTTACACAGTTTGTGGCATGACTGTACCAAAATTTTTCATTAATCATTTTAGACCTTTATTTTGCTAAGAAAAATACTATCTTTATGCCTTTTGAAAGACAAATCACTTCCAACAAATGAGAGAATCTCAGAAATGGTATCCTAAGCATTTGCATGTAAAGACAATATTTTAAAGCTATAATGATTTTAATATTTTATCATATCCATATATAGTTACACTGTGATGCACACAATCACATTTGATTTCTCCTCTTCATCAAATTCTATCTTCATTTTCTTTAACAAGGACAGCAATCAAATGATGCAATAAATTTTTTTCATTAAAACAAAGTAGATTTTTTAACCCGTTTATTTTCAGTTGTTTAGACGAGTTAGGAATCTGTTTGTCATTTTTAACCTATATTACAAGTAGATTGAATACCCAAATTATGTTGCTTGGTTCAAATGTTGGATAACATATTATTTGTCTTTCCAGCCTAGATAAAACCCCTGTAAATAACTTTAAAAATATATGTTATTAAATCAGATTGGTATTTCTGGCTACCACACATTTTATGACGTCTCAATGCTGTACCCAGTTCACCCATGCTTAATCTGCCTTCTAATTCTGTTAAGAAAAGTAGTACTTGATGTTATACTATACTGTTCTGAACATACTGTAGTTGGTATTTTGCTAGTTTCACAGGCTGCAACCTAGTACAGCATATGGAAATTAATACTGCCTTTTATATTTTTGTTCTTGAACTATCTTGCATATTCTTGCATGCCTACCGAAACTTATGGGTAACTAATGACAGCACAAAGGTTTTTTTCCATATTTAACAAATACTCTTTATTAATAACTAACAATAGCCATTACACAGAAAAAATGAAGACCATTTTGGCTGGTTTTATTGTTATTTATTGGTGAATTAAATATTTTTGATGAATTTTCTGTGACATATTTTATAATCTTTTTGGTAGAATAATCTGGATAAAAACTTTCAATGTTGTGTGGTATCCAGTCTGATATCCAGTTGTCCATTCTGTAAGAGCATGTGTCCCCAATAAGTTTCATATCATCTGACAGCCTCTTTAAACAGCTCAGATTCCTTCCCAGAATGACAGAATGGTTGAGGTTGGAAGGGACTTACATAGCTCATCTGGTCCAACCACCCTGCAAAGCCATGTAGAGCCCATTACCTTCTCCAGGCACTACTGAAAAGAGCCTGGGTCTGTCTTATCTGCACCCTCCCTTTGGTTACTTGCACACACTGATGAGATACCTGTGAGCTGCCTTTTCTTCAGGCTAAACAGTCCCAGCTCTCTCAGCCTTTCCTCATAGGAGAGATGCTTCGGTCCCTTCATTCATCTATTGATCCTTTGCTGGAGTTCCTCCAGTAGTTGCATATGTCTCTGATACTGCGGAGTCCAGAACTCAACACTATACTCCAAGTACTTAGTACTGGCCTCACCATTGCTGAGTAGAGGGAAAGAATCACCTCCCTTGTTCTGCTGGTAACAAGTCTCCTAACGCAGCCCAGGATACCCCTGGCCTTTGCTACTGGTTCACATTCAACTTGGTGTCCACAAGGACCCTCAGATGCTTTTCTGCAAAGCCGGTTTCCATCTGGTTGCCTCCCAACCTGTTCTTGTGCCTGGAGTTGTTCCTTTTCAGGTGTGGGGCACTGCACTTAGGTTCTTCTGAACAGCTGTACAACAATATGGCATACCAACCACTCCTCTTAATTTAGTGCCATGTGCAGACTTGCTAAGGGTACAACCCTGCCCCATCATTTAGATCACTGGACCCAGTATTGACCCCTGGTGTATAATGTCAGTTCCAGTAGTACCAGCAGCACTTTGCACTGCCAATCACCACCCTCTGGGTCCATCCAGTCAGTCAGTTTTCAGTCCACCGCACTGTCAGCTCATTCCGCCCATGCCTCATCAGCTTCTTCATAAAGAACTTATGGAAGACAGCACTGAAAGCCCTACTGAAGTCTAGGTGACAATATCTTCTGCTTTCCTCTCATCTATCAAGACGGACATTTCTTTTTAGATTATCAGGCTGTTCAAGCACAGCTTCCCCTTTGCTGATCCGCGTTAACTATTCTTTACCACCTTTTTGTCTTTCATTTGCTTGGAAATGGTTTCCAAGGCTAGTCATTCCATCGCTTTCACAGGAGGGAATCTAAACAGGAACACTAAGACTACTAGCTAAAGAACAGCATACCTGTAGCACTTGCAGTAACTTGCATTTCTGAGAAAAAGCTACACTGACTTAATTGTATCTTCGATAATTTTTACTAGTTGAAGGTTTCAATTATGAGATTACTGTTGAGTAAACCCATTAGTTCTTCTGCCTATATATTAAAATAGATTAATATTTCACATTCCCACAAAAATAAATATATCTTCAGATGTTCTGATAATGAAGCCTCTAACTACCAGATACTTACAAAAGGATAGTGAAGGGTAGTATCTAATAACATAAAACCAAACCAAATTAAACTACTTAAATTCCATTTCTACTAGACTGTTGATTTTATTGATATACAGAGAAATACATGCCAAGATAGTTATGTTCCTGCATTACCAATCTTGTTTCATAAAGTATTCTAGAACATTCTAATTGAAAACTCCTTAAAGTTATAATGACATATTTATGTTTTTAAACTTACAAGATTTCACTTAAATTGTAATTTCATTTTTCCTCCTTGTACTTTTTTTTTTTTTTTTTTTTTTTTTTTTTTTTTTGTAATATTTATTATCTAACAGGGGCCTCTGGTGGTCTAGTGGTTAGGGTGCAGGACTCTCACCGCTGCGACCTGGGTTCGATTCCCAGCCCCCCGGGCAGATGGAGCTCGTCAGCCCTGTAAGGCCATCCATCTAAGAGAAGGTCACTCTAAACAAACCTACGTCCTGAGACCCTCACTGCCACTGTCCAAGCTTGCTCGGCCCCGGCAGATGAACCTCAGGATTAAAGGGTGGGCTCAGTTCAGCGCACGCTGGGTCTCACCTAAAAAATCCACTGCGCAGGCTCAAAGGGTTAATGACTTTTCCCAAATCTTCGCTCGCGAAGACTGGCCATTATTATTATCTAACATTAAGTAACACTTAAGAATATTTTGTCTATAAAAAAAATGAATGGTAATAAGAAAACTCACATTGTAGGATCACAAAATGCTGAGCAAAACACGAAGGAAACTTATTTCACATGTTCTTGTTTATAAAAATCATATCTATATTTCCACAAATTCTTCCTATGTTATGTGGGGTTTTTTCCACCTTGGAATGTTTTTTAGCTCAAACTGGAGTGACGCACAGCTATTATTTTCTCCTAAGCTAGTTGTACAAACATTACCAATAACCTCGTACACATCAGAGGCTTGTGAATACATTTCTTACCACTACACCATTACTACGCTAGAAATTAATGAGATTGCCTCCTGCACAGAGCCCACTTAAACACTGACAAGACTCTTTTTAAAAATATAACTTGAAAAAAAACAAGGCCTATATATGGCAAAGTGTGCCATTCTTTTAATCTTGGGCCTGTTAGAATTGCAGAATCAGGTACCAGCATATGCTTTGTCTAAAGACACCATGTCATTGAATTAGGGAATTCCCAAGTATTTTTTCTAAAACCAGCTTTTTTTTTTTTTCTGGTTAATTATGCATAGTCATAAAACTGTGAACTAAATCCTTCCTGGTGCAATCTGTCAGTTCAGAAAATATTCAGATCTCAAGGAAGTTGCATTACCTTGATCCAGCTTCAGCTTCTGATAAAGAACTGTCTTCCAGATGATTGCATTTGTGCTTTACAGCAGTTCTTCATTTAAATAGCAGTTTCACTTGCAAAATGCTATGCACTTTTTTTTTTTTAAGTTAGAAGAAATCAGCTTAGAAAGATGAAAAAAATCCAAGGCTAATAGGCATCTTTTACTGGAAGAAGACACCTTGGTGTTTAAGAAGGAGTTTCACGAGTTGAATGGGTCTCCTAGGGGTGCATTCCAGCTTGGCTTCTTCTATCTCCCTGGTTTTTTTAGTAGTACAAAAATCAATCTTAAATAATGACTACCCAGTAGAGATTGAAGATTTCAAGGGCATAAAACAAGCAGATGAATATCATTCAGCAAATAGCTCCACTGGAGGCCAATTGCTTTAGGTGTTAAGGCCAAACGGGTCCACAGATATTAACTGCAGCATCAGCAAATAGAATTTTAAAACTAGCTTGTATCAGGTCATTATCATTTGATTTCATGTCAATCCAGCTATACTAAAGTCCCATATTTTGGAAAAACAAGCAATTTCTTCTTTCTCCAGCAATGTACAAGAAATTGTTCTTTCATACACAGCACTGAGTATTTTCCCCATCTTCTCTGTTTACTAACTAGATTTTGATCATGGTATTCACCACATTTGCAGCAGCTAATATCTTGGGACTAAATTTGGTTTATACTTTTAAATTCACTGCTGTGGAAAAATATTTTAGATATATTTGTAACAATTTCACAAACATTACAGTCATTTCATCTCTTTTGTGGTTGTGTGCTGTATCTGCCAGAAAAGCTGATACTGTAATTTAACCTCCTGAAAAACACATTTCTAATGCCCAGTGATCCATAGCAGTCAAACTACCAGACCAGGAGGAATAACATAACCTGTCTCATGCAGCTCACCAGTAAATGTGCAACCACTAATGGTATTCCTATCCTGACCACCTGTTGGGAAGATGGTGGAAGCATTAGGTGCTTATTTCATTCATAACCACTACCTGGGGTGAGCAAGAGACATTAGCAACAGTCATATTATTAAGAATGTAAAATCAGCTTTCAGGCTTAAGAAAAATTTTCAGGCTTTCTCAGGGAAAGTGTTAATAAAAAAATTCTGAAGCTGATATTGAGAGTGCTATTACACTTACCAATAAATCAAAGCTTTGGGAAAAGTCCATCTGTAGAAACAAAAGTATTATTCAAAAAAGAGATGATGTTGCACAAGCTTTGATCAAGGACATAGAATGAATTTCTACTAATCTATTTTAGCGTAACTTGACACAAGAATGATCTTTGGCAGTCAAGCAAGGGACTCTGAAAACTAGATTTTTTTACAAAAAAAAAAAATTCTCTTATAATTAATTTCTTTCTTAGTTCTCTGGCATGTTCTTTATAAGGTTTCCTTTACCTCTTTCTGTATTACCTGGGCTATTTCCCATAATTCCTCATGGTGTTTTTAAAGTAAGTTTCTAAGGAAGAATATTTAATAATGAAGCCAAGCAACTTCTTAGACTTGCCTTTCTTCATTAGAGTATGTTTTCTCTAATTTTGTGAAGGCTACAGAGAGTTTTTCCACCAGGACACATCTCCATGTAAGGTCAAGACAAGTCTGGTGGAAATGTGGAGAATATAGAATCGATTTTGTATCTAGATACAGTACTATGCCTTTTTGATTCACTACAGAATTTGGTAATGATTATATTCTCCAGCTTTGAATCAAGTTCTTTATTTTTCCTATATAATTGGCATATTGATATAAAATAGTCAAATGCATTTAAATTACGTGTGTAGGCTAAATTATACAGGAAATCTGTAGTTATCTCAAAATTACAGTAATCAATTCTGAAAATACGTATTTAAGACTGAAGTGAAAATGTTGAAAATGTTCTATGTTATGAGTAGGCATTCATACATCCCTAACTCTGACCTGAATCAACATTTTAAAATAATATAAACGTGATTATTTATGATTTAATACTATCAATAAAAATATTATCAGAGTATGTGATGAAAAATTAATAACTGACTTCTGAATATACTGGAGAATGTTGTTTTTTCCTTTCTTCTTCTTCTTCTATCCATTATTTAGAGGAAAAAAGTATATATAATTTCCTTTTTTGTTTGTTTTAATAAATATATGTTCCTTGAAATTGAACAATTATTATATTTAATATTTAACTGTCTACAAATGCATTTCCAAAACAATTAATATATCTTCAGTATGATTCAGTAAACAACTACTTCTCTGTCATTTAAATATTCCTCTACAAAACCCAACTATGTCTATGTGATTATTTCATTAAAAAATATGCCATTATTATAGACTATTCTAAGACCATTTAAGTTTTCTGCTTTTCTAAGCTGTTTGCCTGGCAGTGGAATATCTTTAAGTGCTCTATGGCTGCCAAGGCTCCTTCTCATCTGGAAGTTTGGGATTCATCTGAGCATGCCCTCCATCCCTCACTCTGCCCAGGCTTCGTGGCCATAGAAGGAAAGGTGTCTCATGCTGAAAGAAAAAAAATGTACCAGGGTAACAATCCTTCAAAACAACACTGTCAAAAAATTATCTAAGAAAAAATTATGTTAATGATTACCAAAAGTAGCAGAGTATTGTAATTTTTCAGGGATACATAAACTTTTATAGAGAATGCAGAATAAAAAAAGCTATTCAGATAAAGATAGATGAGTGAAAAAACTGAATATGTAATTTGGATGGACATGCAAGGCCCCATACTTTACCCTAAAAATTATCATAAGCATTAAACTGTACATTGATTTTAAGCATATTAACATTTTATAAATCATTTGTCAGTCTCAGATGTGGAAAATAATTAAATACTACACTATGCCAGCAGAATAATCACTAATACTACGAAGGCTTTATCTGAAGATACAGGTTGTAAAGTCAAAGTAAACTTACACTTAATGGCACTATATTTTTAGAGAAGTTTCAAGAAAAAGAGTTTAGCACACAGGTTCTGGTAATAATGAAAATATTTCACCACTAAGAATCCTTGATGTCCTTTGTGAGTGAAATATATCCCTTTAAATATTTTTTTTACAATAAAAGTAATATCTAAAATTTGTTTCTTGCACATAACTAAACTTGGATATTCATATAGGAAGTGTGCAAGGTCAGGTTGAATGGGGTTTTGAGCAGCCTGGTCTAGTGGAAGGTGTCCCTGCCCATGGCAGGTAGGTTGGAGCTAGATGATCTTTCAGGTGCCTTCCAAACCAAACCATTCAATGATCCTATAATAATAAGTATCTCTCTTACATAAAATTAATGAATGATACTTCACTCTCCAAAATTTTTCACATAACAATAATAGCAAACTAAAAATGTCAAATATATGAGTTTATACAGAGTTAAATTTTCATCTTAGTGATTAATTATTTGATATTTCAAGTGGAAAAAATTTTTTAAAGAGTGAGCTTGTAAATCTAAAAATTACCTTTAAAAATTCTTCCAATTCAGGTAACATCCTTATTACATTGTTATCAATGACAAAAATTAACCTTAACTTCTAAAATGAAGTAGTCCAATTCTGTTATATACAGTTGTCTTTTAATAGATCCGTATGGGGCAGTAGTAGTTGAGAAACTTTTTTCATGTCTAGTGTCTCTCTCTTCTTTTTTCTTCTTTTCCCCCGCAAATTTAAAAGTGTCTTTGTCTGCTTATAAAGCAAATATTCACTACATATATTCACTACACATAAAAGGAGCACTGAACATATTGCAGTTTGGTATTATGCAGAAAAAATATGGTAATTGACAGCTATGCACTTTTTTCTGTGCCCAAAATCATTAACAGATGCAGTCATTATGTCTAGTTTTCGGCACCTGAATGTATCTGTTTGCGAAGCTAAACACAGTTTAAGAAGGTACAATATCTTTGCTGCGGTGGAGTGCTGAGAAAAGAAATAAAAAAAAAGTGAACATAAGACAAAAAAGGGCTAAGAAAAAATACAGCACTGATCATTTATCAAGCTATTTATACTGTAAAAATTGGATACTAGGCTTCAGTTTCCTGCCAGTCTAATCCTCTCCAAAAAATGTGCCATTTCGTTCTTTTAAAACTGAAACATAGACAACTATTTAATGACCCAACAGATGATGAAAGAACTACAGTGAATCAAATTGAAGTCTAGGTTATTTGTCCCTCACTTTCGACAGACAACTTTTACAACTAGAACCTTTAAAAAGCCAATTAACTCATGTCTTGTTAAAAACACTCCTTTCTTTTGAAATGACATGCCAATGTGCCAATTTTGACTAGAATATTATTCCGGTTGTAAAATCACTCAAATTTTTTTCCCCTCTGCTAGAATGCCACCGGCATTCACCAAGCAGAGAACGGAATTCTTA
>NW_016690215.1:630035-633784 GCF_001604755.1 Lepidothrix coronata
AGAGCCCAAAGTTCAGTTCCCTAATGTAGGTAACTAGTGCCAACTAATTTTTCATGTCTCGCTACAAGAAGCATTGGAAAGATTGTCAACTTGTATAAAATAGAAAAATAGCTACTGTAAACCTTTCTCTATATTTATTTTGTGTTCCAGAAGCCCTTCCCTCACCCTGAAACTTCTGCTTATCTTTATTTCTTGTCAAGGCAAAGATCCTAGGGAAGTTTGCATGATCTTAGGACAAAAAAATCCGTTGTGCATAAGTGTAAATACTGAAAGTACTGCAAACTGTGCATAGTTGAAAAATTGAAAACTGATTTAGAAACGGTTGTTGTTTTGCATATGGTTTTGCATGAAATATTGAATGGTTTTAATTTTTGCCTTTGTTGTCATAACAGTGCAAAACGTGTAAGAAAACTTACAATGTGATTAAAAATTACAAATTGTTACAGATACCACTATATGAGATGACTGATAAGATTATACAGTGAAACAGAAACGTGTGCTTATTTCTATCTGACAGAAAATAGGCTAAAATTTAAGATAGTGTGATAAATTAGCCATACCAAGCAATACAAGAAGAAGACAATAAGTCAATATAGTACACTTTAAAGGAAGTTTGTGAGTGATCAAATATTGCTACCTCTTGATTAGCACAAACCTTTTCATATACTTACAAAAAAGATAGGAAAAATGACTGCTTATCTCAGATAAAAGATATTTATAAATATTCACTTTATGAATACACAGACCTCAGCCTGATACATTTTCTTACTTTACATTCATATCCTGTGGATTTATCAGTGCATTCTAAAATAAAGAGACACAATATTAAAAGGCACATTTTCTAAATTATTTATTTTTAAAAATATGTTACAAATCATCTTATCTGTACTTGATTCTTTGGATTGCAATACATTTTAGATTATATTCTGTTTAATGTTCCACTATGCTTAGTCAGTTTAGGATTGAAAGGGAACATTAGTGACAACGAGGAAGAAAAGCTCAGGTGAACTCAGCTGAGATCACCATATACATACCAGTGAGCGTTTATCAGCTCAGTCTCTGAGCTGTTCTGCTGGTATGGCTCACATCTCTTGTGCTCTTTTTATTTCCTATGCTGAGGGAGTTTGACCTGAAAATACTTTTGCTATTTAAAGAGGCTGTCCAGAAAGATCCATACCAGGTTTTTTCATTACTATAGAGACCTAGGTATATGGGTATGAAAAGAGGATTGAAAAGCAGCTACAGTTGTAACCTGTTACAGTGCTCTCTCTACATGGCAGTTTACTTTTAATAACTCCACCTCTGAGTATGGTCACAACAATATGGACAGTTTTGACTCAGTGACTAAGAAACAATGCATCTTGCATGTGGCTGTCAGTGGTACTTTTGTCTTTAGCACTTGAGTTGTTGGTAAATCAGAGAAACTGCAGGAGATCAGCAATAGCCAAGTCCCACAGAGGGACGACAGTTGTAAGAGTGGCATAGGACACATTGTTTTGTGATGCTGGTAGGGCTATGTTTGTTCCCCTTAAACATGACTGTTTTTCAGAGAGAGTCATCTTGCAACGTTCAGAATACACTTCTGAATGCTTTTAAAATTAAGAATGGCAACAGCAAGAATATGGCAACCTTGAACAATATGGACATAAACAGTCATAAACTGGCCCATAAAGTATGACTCCTATCAACACAGACTTCAAAATATCTGAGAATTTCTTCACCCATGCAACCTGCTAGACTAATGAGAGAGACGGAAGAAATGTGCCATATATGCCAGGCATCAGTACAATCATTTTATATTCAATGAGCTCATCAATAAGTGACATAATATAATATAAACTTATGTATTATATATTATATATTATATATTATATATTATATATTATATATTATATATTATATATTATATATTATATATTATATTGACAGGTATAATCAAAATACAATTAAGTGAAGAAGGAAGTTCCTTTTTAAAAAACAGTATGATTAGTAACTAATGCCACTAAGAAAATAGTAAGTTAGACTTCAGAGTACTTCAGCCAGAAACCTACTATGATCAGTAGCAAAAATACAATAAATATCAGAGTATGTTTATCACTTTGGGTTTGCGCTTTTTTTTCCTTTTTTTTATACACTGTCCCATACTGGAAATCAATGTTTCATTTAATTAAATAAACACTGTATATAGCAGATTTAACAGAGAATTCTGAAGAATATCTCTGCATCTGCAAGAAGAATATGAACAAATCACAACCCCAGTAAAACCAGACTAATTGCAAAATCTTGGAAAAAAGAGGGCAGGTTCTGCTTGTAGTGAGAAATTTGATCATACAAGGAAGAGAATTAATGAGTATGCTTATAGCATGTTAATTGCCAGTTCTGGGACCAATTCCTGCTAAGCACACTTAGCATGTCTCTTGATAACCCTCTGTGCCTAAAGCCCTTTCTAGCAGACATCATGCTTACTATTCATCTGTTTCTCATAAAACCAGTGTTGCTAAGTAAGGTGACAATGTATCAAGTTATAATAAAATCTAATACCCTCTTGCGGGTGCCTTATTCTGCAGATTTATAGATGCCGTAAACCCTCAGTGCAGACAAACTCACAATTACTATGTTTTCCACAGTTCAAGGGCCTTCAAATATGGGTAGTCTGGGAGCTCCTTTCCCCAAGAGACATCATCTGTGAATTGTGTGTGAAATCCTCAGGGTGGATAGCACAATGTAACCATCACAACTGTCATAAATGCCTCGGTTTCTGCACAACCAAGAATCAGAAACACCTTTGGCTGGGCCCTGAGCTCTCACAGCATCAAAATAAACTGCTCATCCTGTTGGCTGAGTACTCTGAGACTCCAAGGGGTAGCGTAATATTAGTATTTTACATAATCTGTGTACAAATGATAATGATCCATTTCACATGGTTTGGAGTCAGGACCATGCCTTTCTGTGTTGTTTTGGTCTGTTGGGCAATGAAAGCAACACAGTCTGGTTCAAGATGCACACAGAACTCCAACCTACATCCACTCAATCAGCTGCAGTATCAGCTCAGCCTCATAAACAAGGTTTATTCCTCTGTGGCTAGCATATTGGTTATTCTAGCCAATAGCTATCCAAGACAGATTTTGCAGACAGCAGTACATAGACTTGTTATTCACATAGCAGGAAAAGACGTTGCTTTCATTTGTTACAATGTCCTCTGCCATCCCTCATGGAAATATTATTTTCTTAAGACGTATACAGGTGAAGAGGCTGGATATTAAGTAAAAAAAAAAAATACAATTTTTTCAATCAATCTTTTTCCTTTTCTCCAAAACCCAAAACCTTTGAGAAAAAAGAAACATTGGTTCTCATACACTTTTGCCCTCATATGTCCTCTTCCATTTTAACTAAGTTTTCTCCCACTGCCAGAAAGCTATGGGAGAGACCAAAGGATGGGCACATACCAAAAGAAGCCTCTATCAAACCCAACAGACGAACTTCTGCAAGAAGATGCCAGTGGTTTTCTTCATGCATTTTTTACCTTGGCATAAATTACTGTTATTTTTCTATGCCCCTTTTCTTCTAAGGGGCAGCCCATCTACCCCCACAACTACAGCTTGTGTGGGAGAAAGGCTTTGAATAATTCCCTTTGTTCCCACCAAGGAAAAAACCATGCAATAGCTATCAGTTAGAGCATAGCAAAGCAAGAGGTACACACCAAGAAATAAAACCCATACAGGAAAAAAAGAAGTGAACAAACCAACCAT
>NW_016690215.1:635030-701910 GCF_001604755.1 Lepidothrix coronata
TTCTGCAAATAATTAAAGTCAAAGAGTAAAGGTTTTCAATTATATATCACCTTTTTTTTTTTTTTTGGTGTATAAAAAGGAATTGAGTACTATGTTTGGTCATGTTCAATAGGCCAGCACAGTTTAGGACTATATGTTTACAAACACAAACATAATTTATGCAAACAAGAAGCAGAACAGTGAATGTGAAAGAGGCCCTGCAAACAAAAACATGGTAAAGATGACAGTGTGATAAATTATGAATTATAGTAATTTGAGAATTGCATACAGAAACTGTATTTCTTTGCTAAATTGATACACATAATTTTGCATCCAACTGAATATTTGAAATGAGAGGACTTTTGAACATGCTTTTACATAAGAATCTGAGTATGAAGGCAGATTCTGCAGAAATATTATATGGCACAGGGAGGCACTGCTGGGTTGGAGGCAGCAAATTATAAGATGATGGTAAAAGAGATACAGTTATCTGAAATCCTCTTACATTTTTGAAAATTCAGTGTGTACCATTTAAAATATAGATGGTCTAGTTAAACATTATGTAAACTGTAAATATATGTGCTAACATGGCAAAAACTGAGGATAGCCATTAACTGATGACTGTGTGAACACGCTCAGTAAATTTCTGTGCATATCAGATTAGCAGAGTACTCTGATGGCAGCGGATTAATATCTGGAAACTATTGTGCTAAGAAAAAATACTGGTTTTATTCTAATTTCTATCTTATAATTTAGCAGGCTTATTTCAAGTTTGGGAGATTTTTTAATGTTTGAGGAGTTCCCCTGTATCCTTATTTCAATGAGGGGGGAAAAAGTCACAGTTTTAAACAAGAGTTGAACTGGCAGTTACTCTAGCATATATGTACTATAAACTAAAAACTTGTTATTGGCAAAAAATAACATCTTTCAGTAGATCCTAACTAAACTAGGAAATCCAGATCATCTATCACTTTTGTGTGAAGCCAAGATAGGCAAGAACATGGAAATACCCAGACAAACTTTAGTGAGACATGTTTTACTCTCCTGGTTCAGCACAACAATGGCTTTCCCTTGACTATTTTCTGCTCTGGGGATAATAAAGAGGACACTTGCTAGTCATTTCTGAATGACAATAGATTTTCTTGCTTTTATCTTTTGCTGTGAAGTGTATAAAGCCAGATTATTTATTTTTTAATTTATTTTTATTAAATACTAAATGTATGTACTTACAAAATTTAGATATTGTAATGTTATTTTTTAATAAACTGGAAAAAAGGTAAAGTATTGCTTCAATAATTTTCAACAGTAACTGAGTCTACAGTTCCTAATTATTAAATTAAGCCTCAAGAACTTGGATGTATTTCTAATGTAAGACTGTAGCACTGTTATTACTATTTATGTTTCTCATAATTTTGTGAACAGGTTTTCTCTCCTGAATAAAATGAAACTTCAAATTTGAAAACAATTGCAGTATCATTACAAATATTCAGGTTCATTAAAATCATAGTAGAAACAGAAACTATCATTATATTAACAACTAAATTGCCTCGGGACCACTAGATAAGATGAATCATAAAGTTCTCGTTTTTGGTCTTTTCTGCTAATTACCTAATTATATATTCATTATTATCAGAATGCTATTCATCTTTTCCTTGAAAAGAAATATCTCCTCACTTGTTTTCACAGGAGGTATATAATGAGCTTTTCTATGGTTTTTAAGTCAAACTACCCATTCGAATTCAAATATCTATCCCAGTGCTTTTTCACTCCTGTTGTTCCCCTCTCTCTGGAAAGGAAGAACACTTTCCTTACTGGCTCTCTTTTATCTTGAATTATGTTTCACAGTAATGATTTTTAGCTTTTATATGTCTGATAGAAAGGCAGTTGAAATTGAAAGAAATTGATCTGCTAGAAAAAGATGACTCCTATTTATCAGATTTCTGCCTCACATGACCTCCAATTTGTTCATTTTGCACTCTGCAGATTTGCTGGAAAAACAAAAAACAACCTCTTTTCCCCCTGCAAATACCTCAACGCCTCCTTTTTTTTTTCACTTTCTATGTTTTCTCTATGCCTTGAGCATAAATATTTGTAAATCTATCCCTGGCAAGGCTGCACAAATCAAAAGGCAGCACAATGCTCTGTCAGTGGTCCTTTGGTGCACCAGGACCTACATGCCACTCTTCCAGCATAATTTTTAACCACCACATCTCTCGTTGGGAATAATTTTTCAAAAATGCCATTAGAAATAACAGTTGTGATATATTTACTACATAAACCAAGTAGAATATACTATTTGATAGTCTTTTCTGCCTGGAACATCATTATCCAATGCTAAACGGAGTCTCCAAAGCAGAATAATTAGTGATTAGAGGATAATTAGTAATCTGGTGGGGCCTTGCTGCTATGGCCTGTAGGTACGAAGCAATTCAGTAAAATAGAAAAAAGCCTTTTAATTCCTTCTGAAGTTCTACAAAAGAACTGGAAATGCTTGCTGAGATGCTGTAGACACCTAGACAATACTTGCCTCTCTTTAGATGTTGGTATAAAAGCTACTGGATATTGGTGTAAAAGCACCAGGATCAGGGCAGCCAGGGACATCAGGGCAGCCCCAGCCCCTGGCATTGGGCACCTCCTTGGGGATAGGGAGGGGCAGAGGCCGGGCAGGATCATCAGTGCAAGGGTGGGCCGGGCTCAGCAGGGCAGGGTGGGGCTGCAGGGAGCCGGAGACCGGCCCTGATGCTGCATCACTGGGCAGGAATGATGGTGCCAGGGAGCTGATGTGGGGTCCTGGACCCTGGGGAGGGCAGGGGGAGCCTTGGAGGGCTGGTGGTGGTGCCCTCAGGGACACAGAAGTTTTAAAATATCTGTCAGCTGTACTATACGAAGTATTGGAATAAAAGCAAAAGAAAAACCATTTCCTCCCCCTTATTTCTTGGGTATGATGCCATTTTGTGGAAGTAATTTTGTACGTCAGTCTGTAAAATAGAGATATGTGTAATAATAGTAGCTTTTTACTTCTGTACTACTCTCAGACACATAATTCTTGGGGTTTTGTGCAGGGCCAGAAGCTGGAATACAATGGTCTTTGTGTGCCACTTTCAACTCAGGATATTCTATGATTACTACAAAGGCCAAGTAGAAGTAAACTAGATACTACTGTGTTTCTGTTACATCAGCACTACAATTAGTGAATTCTAACCTTCAAAACCTGTTAATTTTAATTTTTTTAATCTTTGACTGACAGATGCTTCACCCATTCATGGTCATTTATCATTGAAGCAATACATGAAGGAAAGAAATGGTGAACAGTGCTTACACCTCACATACAAGTATTTCGTATCTAGTGCTTCTATACTCCGACACTCCAAAAAGAGATATCAAGTTGAAGGCATATTTCAGAACAGGAAGAAGAGCAGGGAGTTATGGATGTGGTTGGACAGCTGACAAAAAAACAAGGTCTACCTGTGCACTTGCCATCTCCACACTGAAAGTATTCAAACAGGTCTCAACCTGTTTGATCAACAAATGTTTTTTCAACAGGAGAGCACAATGGCACAGCTTCTTTGCATGCCCCACTAGCTGTCACCTGTCTAATGATTTCAAAATTAGGAAAGAGAGGTTGACGGCAACTTGTGAATTTTCAGTGTAGTCCAGTCCTAAAAGACCAGAAAGAGAGCATGTTCTGAGACTAGGAAGTTCTCTGAGACACTTGTGACTTTTGATGGGAAAATGAAGTCCAGTTCTACTCCATTTTCCAAAAATGCTTCTGAGTACTTTTCCTCAGGAAACAATTCTGTCTGTGGATGGAGGAGCAACTCTGAGAAGGGTGATCACAAAGAACTGTGATTTCCAATGCAGAATCATAAGTTTCCGTATTGGCCAGATGGTTCTAAACATGTCCCTGCTGGGACAATTAGTTCCCCTCTCACACTGTAGAGAGAAATTAAGTATGTATTTCATGCAATGTTCCCCATTTGTCAGCTGCCAAATCAGCATTTAAATACGGTATCACACAAGCAACAGCATAACATAAATATATCTTACTTTCTTCTTCAAGTTACAATTCCTCTTAGAAACCATCAATTTAAATGGAAGCATTGTCCTCCATCTGATACAAAAAAGAAGTGTTGGCTCTGTGTGTGATGTGCATTTAAATTTAAGGACTAGAGATAAGCATTTTACTGTGTATTTTAACAAGAAAGGAATGTAAATCTTAATATGATACTCCTGATAACAACATACTAGCAATTGTGACAAAAGAAATCTTGACAAAATGTACCAATGGAGAAAATACCACAATGAATGAAATGGAATAAGAATCAGTTCTTACATACAATTAATTGATGGTAATGTACAAAATCTATGATCCCACTGCCAGATGCAATGTTTATCAGCTATCAAAACCAGACACACACAAAGATGTTTATTATAAAATAAAATAAAAAATAAAATAAATAATAAAATAAAATTTTCTATCTAAGTTTACAGTTATCTAAAGAAAGTACAGATATTCTGGAACAGTTCTATAATACTGCCTTTAGAGGACTGTTAAATAATTCACAAGCATATTATTATATTTGACAAATAACTAGTCCAGTGTACATTTCAAATAGAATTTTCTTGGAACGTTTTGTTTTCACCAATGCTTAGCACTGTTTATGAATTTTCTGATATAGAAAAAGCACTTCTGAATTCAAAATCAGTATTTATCATGTAAGGTTCTTATCAGTTAGCTACTGGCATGAAGGTTCCAGAGTACTATACAGAAAAAAGTTGGCAAGCAAGACATCTGTTTGGCACTCAATTCATGCAGTCAAAGATGTCTTCATCCCACTGATGGCAGTGTGGACATCTCCAGGGAGTATACATGGATGACTGCTGCACCAAGAGCAAGTAAATCTTTGAGACAATATTGAGAACACAAAAACAGATTCCTGAATTTTAATCTGTAACTAGGACTAAAGTTTATCATATTCTTTAATGCTTTTTCATTGACAGTATTTACCAGCAGTCAGAACAACAGCTGGGATAAACTGAGACAGAGTATGCTCCTAGTTCCTCACCTGTTTCCTTGATTCCTTTTGCAAAACATAACAAACAACAGGCTCTTTATCAAAATATTTCCTCTAAGGTACTCCTGATCTTTGTGGTTGGGAAAGGGGGGAGAAACAAACCCTCAACAGTCCAGACTCAGATATTTCCAGTTTGACTTATCTAAATGGGAAAGTTCTTTAAATATTAAGAGCCACAGATGTTTTCTAAACTGATTTCCTGCTGTCAGATTTTTTCTGTCAAAAAAATAGTATATCCTCTGTACTCTCAGGAATTCAGAGTACATACATGCTGTGTGCTTGTGAACTGAATTGGTTGTTCCTGGTATGGGAGAAATTCTTTTCTTTGGCAGGCAAGGGAAAATCTAGTTAAACTCTTTTGAAGTTACTGTGGCTACTGCAATGAAATGCAAAACAAAAGAGGGATTCATTAATTGTAGCTCTGCCAATTTATCACTTTTGTTTGTTTGTTTATTTATTTATTTCCTTGTGAACCCAATTATTGCATAACCTTTAAAAGAAAAGCCTCTTCAGAGCACACAGAATATCACTTTCTTATACTTGATGGGATTAATGTTTCATCTTCGCACAGAATTATGCTGAATTACCTATCCCCCCGTAAAATAAAAAGATATATAGGCTCCATTCCCTAAGATTGTTTTTCTTTCCATCTTGTTCTTTTTGTACATAAATTCCAGAATATTGTTCAAAATGGAAGATGATTCATATCATTTGTGTACATTTGAGACATTTGTTCCTACATGTAAAAATGCAAGAGAAAATCACAATTCTGGTTGTATTGCAGTAAATTATACATGTAAAATAGTGAAATAGTGAAATTAAGAGTAAAAATGTGTTTGAAAAAGACAAAAGGAAGAAAAAATGAAACTATATATTTAGGCAACAGAAATGGTAGGGCACCAAAAGCCTTCTGACAGATGTTAAGCAATTAGCAGAGTGTCTCTTTACATGGTGATACAGGAAACATATTTAATAATATATTTAATAATTATAGTCTAATTATGTACTTTTCCTTACAAAACCCCCATTAAGGACAGAACAACTCTTCCTGGAAGGTAAGGCTGAGCTCAGAGAGTTCTGGCTACTGAAATTGTAAAATTGGAATCTGCAAAAATAGCAGCCTATTGTATTTAGGATATTTGTATCAAAGAGAAGGTTCAGTCTTTTCACATAACAGATACATTGGAATGGATTTTGTGACCTCTATAGGAACAAGGAGAGTCTGGAAAACTTACTTAATTTCATAACCTGCCTCTCTCTTAACAACAAAAGAAGGTGAAAAAGAACAAGTACATTTAACTTCCTTTGTCTTTTCTAATTTTAGACAAAAACTCGCATAATTCTTACAGTATTTTTCATTTTCAGCACAAAAGTAATCTCAATTTTAAAATTAAGATAAGGAGACATTTATTACAACTGTTCACATTTTTCCAACTTTTATCACCATAAATAATAATGTTTCTTCTCATACTCCTGTACCCAGGGAAGTACTCAGGTAGGTCTATAGCATCACTCTCCTGATAGGAAATCATGTCTGACTGTTCTAATCTAACCTACAGCATGTTTCTGCATCCTATAAAAAGCTTTTACCTTATCTCACTGTAAAAAAACAGAACAGACTGCTAAAAAAACCTACTCATAGTAATAGTAGCTGCAATGTATTTTATGTGGTACCGTTTAAATCCTTTTGTCAAAATGGAAAGATTTCGCACCAGCTGAAGTAAACCAGGATTCCCAAATATTAAATAATGCAAATCTATTAAAATTTATTTTTCTGGCCCGTGTCTTACCCCAGAGTGTGGTTGGGCACTGGTATATGCTCCCCAGGGAAGTGGTCTGACAGATTTAAGAAGCATTTGGATGATACTCTCAGGCACATGGTGTGACTCTTGGGGATGGTCCTGTGCAGGTTTAAGGGTTGGACTCAATGATCCTTGTGGTCCCTTCCAACTCAGCATATTCTGTGATCTTTCACATGTACAGTAAAATACTGGCATCTTCTCTCTACAGTATGGAAATGTAGGTGCCACTATAAATTAATCCTGCCAAGAGGGAGAGATAAGCAAACACCTTGAAATTCACAAGTTCATGAATGCATGGCTTGTCAAATCCTAATTTAAAAAAAAAAAACAACCAAACAAAAAAAATACCCCACAAATTAAACAAATAAACAAGCAAACAAAAAAAACCCACTAAAACAATAAAAAACCCAGGCAGTGCATTTTTTTTTAACCTTAGAACTCTTTTTTTTCACTGAGCAAAAAGCTCCAGAGGGGATTGCTCACTTTAAAAGAATCTTTCCCACAGCTGTATTATAAGGGAGTCTTTTCCTTCTAACACAAAAGACTGTCTTCTGTTCTCATTTCCACATTGACAAGTCTGAATTTGTGAGAACTGCCTCCTGGTAAATCAACAACATTTGTGTCATAAACTGATAATGTGACTATGTAGAAAATAATTGTTTTGCACAGGTTTCACTAGATGCACATGTGAGAATGTGAGTTAGCTGGAAGAGATATCTGTATAGCAGGAAAAGATAAAACAGTTGATGTGAAGCTTCTCTTATCATGTGTGTTTTCTGAGTTGCTTTTCCTGCTGTACAATACCCCCTGCAAACACACACGGTCTCTTTATCTTCTTTGGGCCCAAGGTGTGTTCTTCTGGTGTTCTGGAATTCTGTTCTTCACAACCGGTTAAGAAAACAGTTGGTTAACATATTTGTTACAAAAGGTGATATTTCCTAGTTGGTATTTTCAGTTAAGACAGAATTCAGCTCAATGTGTAAGTCAGCGCTTCCCAGAACTTTCTTTAGGAGGCAGATATCTCCTGTTAAGTCACTCAGATTTCTCCTCTGCTTTTCAGCATCATGCTCTCATCAGACAAACACATATGGAGAAGAAGGTAATTTTCAATGACCACAAAGGAAATATTAATAGAAAAACTACATAAATGATTATATTATTAATTTAATATTTTTTATTTTCCAAATAAATTTGAGTATGTAACATAATACAGAGAAATTATTGGCCTTATGGTTTCAGTTGAAAGATCTGTTATTTTATTCCAGATGGAGGAAAGGGACAGAGAAAATTGCTTATGCAAGTTTTCTCTTCATAGGTGAAAATTAATGAAAACCTTTGACAAATTGGAGAAAAGAAAAAGAACTATTTCCTGTTAGATCTGTACATTGCAACTGACTTAGGAACAAATCTTGCATTTGATAAAATATTTCTGGGGCTTCAAATTGTTTTGCTTTTGTTTCTATTTTTGTTTTTGTTTGTTTGTTTGTTTGCTTGCTTTTAATGCTGTGCTAATTTTCTTTTACTCTTTATATTTTGTGTTTCAATTCAGAACACAGCTTTTAACTCCAACATATTTGATAGTCACAAAAAAAAGCTTAAAGGCATGATGATAGAAAAGTGCTGAAAAACCTCATATTTGCTGAACTTACTTCAGTTTGTGATCTAAGGAGGTCTATAAGATATAACTACTCATCCTCAACATTTACTTATGCAGCACATCTCATAGGAACTGAAGTGCTAATCCCTAATATTTTAAAATTTAAAACAAAAAAAAACCCAAAACAATACAAAGAAAGAGAGAGAATAGAAAGCCTCAGAAGACAAGTTTCAGTAGGTTAAGGATTTTGTTAGGCTGATTTCAAAAAGATCTTTACCATTTCTTAAATACTATAGATATACATATATAAAAACTGATCAGAAATTAAGATTTAAATCCTAGTCTTGTCAAAAGCAGAAGAAATATTTCTACTGAATAACTCAGGGAGAAACCTTACCATTTTCTTAATGTTTTCTGACACCGGAAAGTCCTTCCATACAATGAAAACTTCTTTGTAAGTGAACTGAGGAAATTTGCATTCAGTATCCACTTGATAACAGAAAATAAAATATCCCGTGCCTCATAGTAGAAAGGTGATTCAGTTCATATTTTGTACACATCTAAGAAATAAGAATAGTAACTGTATTTTCTTTGTGTCACTTGAAAAATAGAAATCTCTTCAACAGGCATGATGCACAGTTGTACTTCTCATATGAAACCGAGATAAGGAGGAAACTGTAAGTGTAGGAGATCTGCATTTGAATTTGTCATTGTGTGACTGAGAATTATTGAAACATAACAATGAAGTGATACATTTTCTATATTCACTTACCTACTGAATTCAAGTCTTAATATCGAGGCATCTTTTGTCAGGCAAACTGAAAAACACCTTTCAAAGACTGAGATGGGATACTCTGGGGATTTAAGAATTGTGTCAAGTTGAATCTGATTTTTCAATAAAAACTTGGCAAATATTTCATTCTTCTTGTTTTTCTATGGTGTTAGAATTTTGTTAATAAAGGATTTAGCTCTGCTAACAGGCATTGGATAAATACCACTTCAAACTAAAAACTACGGAAAGAGGATGGATTTTGCAAAATGATTTATGAGATTTCTGTTGGTATAATAAGATAGCGAGGACTGATGTATTCAGGCAAATTTGCTGTTCTTCCACCCAGTGGAAGTAAGGAAATGATCTATTCCACTAAAGTATTTTCAAAAAGACCACTCAGTAGTCTTGTTTTGGAGCATAACAGACCCAATAGAAAAAATTGGAGGAAGTTCTCACTGAAACCACTCAAAAGCCCATTCTCTTCTGTCCACTCTCTCTTTCCATTCATGAGTTTTCCTCACAGTCTGGAGAATCTCAGCCTTTCCAGTCAGGCCAGAAAGAGTGAGCAGAAACTGAGTTGGTTGTAGCCAGAACTGGAGACTGAAATAATTTTCTGTATAAAACCTCTCCATCCCCTTCTCGCTGGAAAACTTTAATTTTTTTTTCTCTCTCTCTCTCTCTCTCCTCCTCTCTCCCTATCTCTTTCTTCCTCTGCAGCATCTGATCTTCTTTATCCATACACTTTAGCAAATACACAATACTATTGCAATATGTTTGATATTACACAGTTCTAGCCAGTTGAGAATTTTCTGCTTTCAAGATTACAGTACTATGGTTTCTAAAATACACAAAGGAAACAAACAGTGATACTATATTGCTACTAATGACTAACAGTCTACTGGTTTGTGTAATGCCAGTGACAAACTTTTTACAATAAAGATATTGAAATTTAAGTTGATTTTTTACAGATTGCTTTTATTTCATGCGCTGGGGTTTTTTAGTTTTTGTTTTTTGGTTTCGTTTTGGGGTATTTTTTTGTGGTTTATTTGTTTGGGGTTTTTTGGTTTTTTTCTTCATAGATCTGACTTACACCAGGTCATCAGCCCTCATGAATATTTTTCCATAACAGCAGATAACATAGGTAAAACACAGGAGCAGAAAGGACAGAGAGGGAAAAGTGAGGAGGGATTCAAGAATATCTTTTTCTGCACTGAGGCATGATATCTATTTCCTCTTTGCATTTACTGATTGTTACCAAATTTCTAATGCTATCTTTGTTCTTTACCTATAGAATATTCAGTGATGTAATATTAAGATTTTACTCCATAGGAGTTTGCAATAGTCACTTTAATCCTTAGTAAAAGCAATGCAACAAGGCATCCCCCAAGGAAATCAGAAGAAAATTTCTCACCACATTTCCTTATCCCATTCTGCAGTAATACATATACTATAGAAAGGCTATTTGAGGAACAGATGATTCCATATATTACAGGGTATTATCTCTTGGGTTGTGTATTTCTATCCATAATTTCAATGTAAAATTTGGAATGATAACACAGATTTGCAACATTTCTGAGTGGGTTTTGTTGGTTTCTTGGAGGTTTGGTGGGGTTTTTTTCAGAGATATAAAAAATTCTATCTGATTTTAGTCTGCTTGATGTGTGTGCCCCAAAATGAATCATTACAAAAGACAGGGAGATTTGAAGACTGATAATGTATTCAAGGAGCATTCCCACTGGAAACAACAGCTTTAAGATTGACTCCTTCACATTACATCTCTTTACTGTGACAGTATTTCAATATACAATTTCATATGCAATAACTCTATGTATATACTTAAAAATATCAGAAGCTTTTATTTGTGTTATTTTTCATGTTTTGTTAAATCCATTTATTAATTGAATTTTTCAGTATTAAAAAAGTTTTGAGCTCAAATAAGGAATATTTCTTCCTGAAACTTTGATACAACTGTAAGAAATCGGAGTTTAGATTTTATTTAGAAATACCTTTTGTCTAATTCTCACTTCTAAATAAACTATCTCACCCATGGACCAGAGACCTGAAGTCTTAACTTATCCAAATCCTTCCAAATTACAAGGCATAAAAGTTATAATTCATCTATTTTCAGAAAACATTTCTTATCCACATTTCAGAAGAAATACAGATTTTATTTAAATATTTAAAGAATTTTACATTTGTCAAGGTTTCTCTCCTTATTTATAATGACCATATTTCCTAGTGAAAATGGTTACATTTTTATGTAAAGCCAGGGAGAACTTAGAAGAAATTTTCCACCTTCGTGGACACAGTTCTATGTGTCCTTCACATAATAAATAACAAGTGAATAATTATTGGATAAAGGCACATCTTTAATTGAGATTTAAACAGTTTCAAAGAAAAAAAAAGAAAGCAAACCAACAGTATGTCATTGTTTTCATCCATGTTTCAATAAACAGGGTTAGTGAGTCCAGGTAGTTGACATTAAATTCAGTTAACTTTAAATGTTAAGTTAATTCCTAGTAATTAAAGTTAAACCTCTAGGGACAGGCTATGAGCTGTTACGTGTTATACAAGCCCCATGCACCTATTTTTGGGTCAGCTTCAGAAGAAGTAGATGGCATAAAAAGCAAAGATTGTGCAAGCAAAAATAAATATTTATGAAGTTCTCAGACAATTATGTTAAGAAAAATGGTATAAATTTTATAGTATCAAAATGAACCTAGACAGACAGAGAACAATTTAGGCTTCCTGTTTCCTCTGTTCAAAAAGATTTTATGACTCCATGCATCATTGTCCTTTGCTGTTACAAGTTGTATATAATGTCATCACCTTCACACACAACACAGCACAGGGGATATTAGCACTGGTAGAAGGGAATACAAAAAAATGTGTGGGATGTGAAGCAATCATTGTTGCAAGACACATGAAAAGCATCCACATTGCTCTTAGGCAGGAAAGGAAGTCATTATTGTGGAGTAATCAGTAGAGTAATCAAAGTGGGGGTTTTGAAAATTGACTTTTAAAGCTCCTTTCACATTTATATATGAAGAGGAGTAAGTGCTCTATGAATATTGAATACTAATATACTATTAATCTTATTGAATATTAACATTGAGTGGTGGTTTTAGTAGCTTGAAAATGATCATTCTTCAATTATACTGTTGTAGCCATTGCATGGCACATTAGTAACACAGAAAACCAATTTTTTTTTATATTTGTTCTAGGTGAAAAACAAAACAACAATAAATGAAGCTGTAATAACATTATCAACTGGTAATTAAATGATGACAGTATTCCCAAGGGCACACAGTCCTTCAGGATACAGGATTTCTGCCAAGAATGCCTTAGGAGTCTTACTTAGCTGGATAGGTGTTGTTCTCCAAGCTGATATTATTTTTCTCTCACTGAGCTTGTTTCATTAATTTGATGTGTGAGAAATAAATATTTGCTATGCAATTAACCAGAGATTATTATGGTCTAATGGAACTTTCCTGTAGAAGCAGATGCTCGGCCCTTTAGATGCATAAAAAGCACATCAGGACTTGGTAAACAGAAGGAACCTGTGGGAAAAATATTGTTAAAGGCATTTAACTGGTGAACAAAATTGATGCACACGTAATAGTTTTGGATTTGTTTAATTGAAGTAGCAAAGACAAAAATAAGTTACCATATGTGCAGATATATTTGTCAAAGCCATACTAGTACAGCCAGTAAAAGTAATAATTTTCTTTTAAGAAAAACACATGCCCTTGTTCTCAAAGTGTCACATATACATATACAATATTTTACATATTTATGTTTACATATTTATCTTACATATATAACATTTTATAAAACTAATTATGTCACTGTATATTCTGATAAATGAAAAAGAAAGAAACCACTGAGAATTATGGGCTGAAAATTATAGTACTTAATAGCCAAGACATTTTTTGATGACATTGCAAAATAAATATATGTATGCACTGTATTACTGAGACTGCAAACCACTGGAAAGGGAAGTTTGACCTTTTGCTCCACTTAGCCACTTGTCAACTGAGGGATTTGGTACTTTTAATAATACTACAATACAAACCCCATCATTAAAGGCTATGATGTTTTCATCTAAAATAAGTAACTAAGGAAGCAAAGAAATAAGTTAGCTAACGGGGACTCTGGAGGGTAGCTTCTTCTAACACTGCATTTCAGAAACATCACTTTTATAAGAAGACTAATCCAGCTTTCTCAAAGTGAAAATGTACAAATAAAATTGATTGAGAAAATGTCAAGCAGATAAATTATAATTAATTCTACTTCCAATATACACAGAAACGTTCAGTCTACAACAAGGTATTTTAGGCATTCAGTTAGCACTTATGGTTCACCTCTTAAATTCTCCACACACTGTTTTGCATTTTACGTTCGTTCAGGTAGTTATGCTCAGTGTGAGTAAATCAGGAGGAGCTGTACAATCAAGCAAAAAAGAAGCTAGAACAAAGGTGGCATTGAATCTTCATAAATATTTTCCTGAAATAGTATGAAACACTTAAAACATAAATCTGAACCTAAATATATACATCTAAATCCAAATCTATATATAAAAATAGATATACATAATAAAATGTGTCAAAATGAAAATGTTTTGGAATATCTCATTTCTGAAACTTTTCCAAATGTCCCTATCTTTTTTTCAGGCCAGCCATCATCACAGAAAATTTCCTGAAAATCTCTGTGTAGTCAATGAGTTAATTTCTTTGTTTGCAAAAATGTACAAATAGTGAAAAGTTTTGAACAACCTTGAGATCCCCACCACTGAGACACCCAGGGTAAAGAAGTACCAACGGGACACTGCTGGATCCATGGATGGTGTCTATCTTCTGCTTAATCTCTCTCTCTCTCTCTCACTCTCTCTCTCTCCCTCCTCTCTTTTCTGTTTCTTTCTCTCTCTCCACCTCACATTTTACTGTTAAATAAAATCTCTGTTATTGACTTCAGCATCTTGTTTGCTCCTTAATTCAGGCACCTTAATCCAATCTCTAGCTAGTCATATCTTTACAATAGTATAGTGCAGCTAGAAAAGAGATACAAAAGTACCTATTCCATAATTCTTGAAAAATTTGTCTGAAGTTTTTGGAGTTCTGTTACTTGATAGTTTTGCAGGGACAGTTAAAATGCTAAACTACCTTAAAATACCAAACTGGGTAATGAATATGCTTTAAACTTTGATCTTAAGTTTCTAGTTGCTATACAATTTTAAAATATTGACTATATTACCAGCGTTCTTTAATATAACTGTGAAATTAAATTACAGCTAAATGCAAAGGTCAGCATTCAAAAACAAAAAGCCAACAAAATCTAAGATGGATAGTACACTGTAAACTGAAGAAAAGAATAATATTTATTTTCATTCTCACTGCTCAGTAAGCAAACTCCTCTCTCATTAATTCTGCAGTGACCCTCTTGTATGCTGAAGGCCTAATGGCTGAAAAAACTTGCGTTAATTTAGCAAGATGTATAGGCTTCAGAAACTTTAACCAAAGCTTTCTGTTTTGTGAACAAATGTTAACTCAGAATAAGGCATAAATTTGTATTCCGGAAGGAATCCAAAAAAGCAGAAAATATCTACACTTGATGAAGTCTAAGTCTTTAAATGACAGACTGCGTTTGCTCTGAAAAGTACCTAATGAATAAATGGCAAACGTGAACACACCTAGAGAAGAAAGTATAAAGACAGATGAAGAAATAAGTCAGGTGAGTGAAGCTGTAGAAGGCAAGAGTCTCACTGAATGGCTCAGCAACATTAAAAATCATATTCAACACAACAGCTTAGCTGTCGCATGTCTTTTCCACAGACCCACAAATTGCCAGCCATGAGTGATTCCTACAGAAATAGCTCTCTAAACCACAGTATAGAACACATTAAAATGAAAAGCTTTTATCCAAAGGTAGTTCACAAATATTTTCAATATGCAATTTCATAGCACAAGAAAGGAAATTTATTATTAGGTCTGGATCTGAAAATCAGAGGTGACATAATTCACAGGGCAATTTATAGGTGCCAGATTTCTCCCTTACTTTTAGTAATCTTGCAGCAAGACTTAGTTTCCAGTTCTAAGTGCTTATAATCCTTTGTCCTTGGAAATTTTGCAGTGAGGTCCTGCTGCTTACCTGCTCTGGCATTGTAGACAACATGCATGCCTCAGTGTGTATGTCCAGAGCTTCCTTGTCAGCAGCTCCAAAAGAGTACTTCCTTTCCTAGCATTAACCTACTTTAATCTCAGTCCTGAGCCGAGTTCAGCTGCAGGACCAAGGCCGGCCTTCAGCTACATAGAAAGTGCTAAGGAGAAAGACTAGGAGAGGTTACAAAACAGTGGCATCCTCCCTCAAAACCAAGTATCGAGGTAGGATATCTTTCAGGCCTAGAGGTGGGTAACAAGAACTCTGTCAGGGTTTTTATTGTCCCTGGGAATGCATATCCAGTTTTGCCGATGTTTCTGAAACAAGCCAGGATTACAGCATGAGAACAGATCTCTGTGAAGACACAAAACCACACACACTGCTTTGCCCCGACATTAGACCAAAGCAGTAAGGTCTCTTCGTAGTTTCTCCACAATCAGAATCTCACCCTGAAGCAACTTGCAGAGCAAACAGCAACCTCATAGGAAAGTGACATTGCAAATGATGCAGCAGAGGTGCAAGGATGTACAGATCTTAGAAGGCACCTATGTCTGAAACTGTTCTTACAAACAACAAGAAACGGGAGATTAATTTGCTATGGTATTTTCCACAAAATATTACAGTTCATAACTGATAACTGAATGTCTTCACTGATAAAAGAGCTATGACATAAAGTAGAGCAGATATTATATTGATGTTAAAAAACATAACATGATTCCCCTTGTAATAGTATTCTGCCACATGACACAATGCAAGTTTTTGTGATATTACCCATTATGATAAAGTAGCCACAAAACCAATGTTCCATCTTCGGAAAAGATAAATCCTTCTCCATGACTCTTTCTAAAAGAGCCTGTCCAGCCAACCATAAAAACAATTTAGCCTAGCTAAATGATCAAAGGGAGGCAGACTCATTTAGGGCCCCAGGAACGTTGTGGTTTCTTTGGTTAGCACTCTGTTACTTTTGAGGGTTTCCCAGACAGGTCTATTTGCTTTCTGTTTACATTTGTCGCCATTGGGAACTATGTACCTCTCATATCTCAACTGCTACTAGTAATAAAACAACACAGCTGGGGGCAGGCTGTCAACTGCATAAGGCAGTAACACACTGTGTTAAAAAACTTTAGGGTAGTTTAGGTACTTTAGGGTAGGGGGCCTCTGGTGGTCTAGTGGTTAGGGTGCAGGACTCTCACCGCTGCGACCCGGGTTTGATTCCCAGCCCCCCGGGCAGATGGAGCTCGTTAGCCCTGTGAGGCAATCCATCTAAGAGAAGGTCACTCTAAACAAACCTACATCCTGGGGACCTCACTGCCACTGTCCAAGTTTGCTTGGCCCCGGCAGATGAACCTCAGGATTAAAGGGTGGGCTCAGTTCAGCGCACGCTGTGTCTCACCTAAAAAATCCACTGCGCAGGCTCAAAGGGTTAATGACCTTTCCCAAATCTTCGCTCTCGAAGACTGGCCATTATAGTTGTGGTGATGATGAAGACAAGAAATATTAAAATAAAATTAACAAAGTACCCTAACAATTATTTATAACTAATGACAATAACATTACACTAAGGATGGTAATGGGAAGAGGGTAAAGGGATAAACTGAAATTATGGGTAGCGCAGATTTCTTCAAAAGGAAGGGTTCCCGAAATGTTTTACCACCTGTTGAGTAGCTCTGACAAGTCACCCTCCTAAAACTCCTTTCTCAAAAGGAGAAGCTTTCTTAAGACACGCCAAATTTTGATCAATTAACCCAGCCTTTCTAGCTCTCAAAGCTGAATCACAGTTCTCTAATAAAAGACTGCATATACCTAACAATATTTGAAAAATTTTTTAACACTTTTCTGTTGTTATCATTGCAGAGAAAGCAAACATAAAAATACACTCTAAAACATTAAGCTTACCTTTATTACACTGCATAGACATATAAAACTGAACTTGCTACTTTTTTCCTCAGCAGCAGGCCTTGGTAGCTTCAAAATTTCCCATCAATTCTCCATCATGCATAACACACTTTACAATCTCCTCACCTCTTTGCTTCTCCTTCTCCTTTCCCTGTGGCAGTGGATTTGCCATATGCAGGATGGAAAAACCCCTGTCAGAGATGGATTGGTGAGGAAAACAGCTCAAACATTATGGAGACAGAAGTTTTTACTGTAGTTTAAACATGTTGCAACATGTTTGTGTATTTTCTGCAGTGTCACTGTCTCCTTCTTCCCGACACCCCCTGTGAAGCTCTTGTCTCACACAGAGTGTCCTGGGAAGGTGTCCTGAGGTGTTTCTCATTGGTCCCTTGTTAACCCCTTTCTATTGGTTGTTGACCCTTTACCTGATGGTTTTTTCTGTGTGACCCTGACCTTGTGATTGGCCCCCTTTTGACCCTCCTAAAAGTCTTATAAACCCCAACCCCACAATAAACTTCCTCTTTCGTCCGTCCCTCCCTGGTGGTCTGTGTGTGCTCCTTGCGGGGTCGCTGGGCCACGTGCAAGGGCGGGGGGAAGGGCATTCACCTCGCAGGTTATGGGGCCAGCATCCTAAGGCCTGGAGGTCTCCCCAAATCCCACTAATCCGCCGTATTTCCCAACATTTTCTTCCCTTTCCCCTCCCTCTCTACCTCTGCTTCCGTCCCCTCTCCCTCTCCTTTTCCTTCTCCCTCTTCCGATCCCACTTCCTTTACCCCCACTGATAAACAGACTGCAAAGACAAACTCACAACCAAAAAAAAGCATGAATTTATCATGTAGAAATAATTTTTCACACTTTAATTAAGCTTCCACTTTTTCAGTGTACATACATCTGCAACAAACTCTAAAACTAAAGAATCTCAGGCAACAAAACCCTTTAATATTAAGGGACAAACACAATCACATAACAGGAAAAGTGTTCAAGAATTTGACATTCAGAAGTCACTAAATCCATCTGGATGTACTATGCCTCTGAATTGTTTTTATTTACATGGAAATCATCATTCCTCATTGACACTTCAACACACCTGCCATCAGATTCAGTAGGGCTCATTCCCTTTGACTAGAAATTGATACCCTCATCTCGAGACCAACTGTAGTCATTATCATTCTGCTGATAAAGATTTTTGGGCATATACTTAAAGAAAACAATTATGAACAGTACCTACGAATTGACTTTAAAATGCACAAACCACACAGAAAGATAGTTTGCTGAATTACTTTTAATTTATCATCTTATATTTTCATTAAAAGACCCTTCCATACTCAACTAACAACAGAACTTAAATGAGCTTTGTTGCATGTCAGCAGGAATGCACTAATGCTGACAGATGCTGGTCTGACCTCTACTTATTAGGATCTGACAGCTGGGTTTGATACCATCTGCCATCCTTTAGGGATGGCACCTGAGAGTTACATTACTGATGCATCATGATGGCAAATTGCTGCCATTTATACAATACTTATGGTTCAGCAAATACAGGCAGAACTTGAATGATAAAATCATTCAGCTACTACACCTGCTGCAGAAAACTTGGCTCCTAACTTGACTGGTTATATAAAGAAAAGTTCCTAAAATATTTCTCATGTCAGAAGAATATTTAATTCAAGTTTCAAATACAAAAATGGAACTATTACATTTATCACAACAGTGATAAATTAAAGTACTATGGACTCATGATTATCAACTGAAGACTTTTAAGAATTTCTTGTAATTCCTGTAAGTAACTTCCCAAAATTACCAGCCTTTTCCCTTACCTCCAGTGCTCTGTCTTACAGCATGGACATCTATGATTTTACTGTTTCACCTTTACTACTCTAAGTAAATGGGCATTTCTTAAATAGAGTCCTTTGGCTTTCAGCAGTGCTCTTTTGGGAGCTTGAACATTGCAATTTTACTGTAATGTTAACAGATCTAAACTGCCCAGTATTATAATTACTAATTTAACAGTCTCCTTCCATCCCTCAAAAAAACCCCAAACAAAACAAAACAAAAACCCAAACCAAAATACCCACATAAGACCAACCAAACAGAAAACCCCGAGAAATCTCCAGTTTTACATAGCTAAACGACTTAATGAGAGTTTTAGGTCTATTAGAGCACAGACTTTTGGAAAAAAGCCAGACTTAGCCTTTTTCTACCCAACCACATGAACAACTTTGTTCAAATGTCATCATAACACTAAAAAGACAACACATCAAGAAGACAAAAGTGTTTCTCTCTGACATTGTATAAGTAATTGATAATATGCAGTTGCTAGAAATCTATAGAATGAAAACAGAAAACAAAATTATAACTCCTCCACCTTTACAAAAGGTAAACTGAGACTCAAAAGTTAATATGGATGAGTAAAGGTTATGTACTAATTTATGCCTTAATTACTTGCTTATGATGAAATGTTTCTATATACCTTCCACAGCAAATCATCCCCATTTCTACAATACAAGCCTGATTAAACCAACAACAAAATAATTAGATGTTTCAATAATTATAGACATCTAGATCTAGTTCAATATACATAGTAAACAAAAGCAGATTAAGCAATGCAATCTAAATGTGGTATAGGTGACAGAACTGGATACATTTAATAACGACATAATGTACTATACCTGATAATGTAAATTGAAATTGCATGTCATTAATACTAAGTTTGGTTATATTTTCAAAAATCAGTATAATTAAAAAGCTAATGATGTCAGACACCAGAACAAGAGAACTACGTCAATTCCACTTTCCCCACATTCAATTGCTCAAACTGGACAGAAGGATCCTCTACAAAATACAGAATGGAAATGAAACAGAGGGGAAAGATGAAGAAAACAGAAATGTAAGGTTGTCCACATTTATCTTTCTCAACCTTTTAAATCATCCTTCACATGATTACCTTACTTTCTATTGAATTGGTCAGCCGCCTTCTATTATTAAATGCTGCTGAAGAGAATTTCAATAATGCCCAAACTGTCTTTTGAAAAGCAGGATTTGCAAACATCAGAAGAATCTTTTCTGAAGCATAAAGAGAAAAGCTGATGTTGATAGTGATTTTCTACTTGTGGAAAATGTATGTGTGCTCATCACAGACAAAACAAAGAGATCCCACAACAGACATGTCAAATCATTACTTCTTCCGGGTTCACCCCTTTAGGACTACAGTATGACTGCCCTCAAAGGCTCAAAAGCTGCATGAACTCTGAAACTGTCTGCCTACTCTATAACAAATTAATATCACATAACAAAAAACGGGCTTCAAATTTCTGGTGCATGGAAAACCCACCAGATTAGCAATAGAAAGCATCTGTTTTTCTGTGGGTTCTTTCTAGCCTTTAAAGAAAACACAAGAAAGTAAATTAAAAAGAGGAACTTTTATCTCTCCAGTCATTATTGGTGTTTTACCACATACAGCATTTTCACTGTTTTAGTTTCAAAGTATAACACATAAAACATTTGCTGATTAACATAAGAGCCAACTATTTTGCAGTTTAATCCCATGTATGTATAAGAATCTGAATTACCGCTCTTGCTATCCCATCTGTTTCTCTAATTGCTGCTGGCTTCTTCACAGGGATAGAAAACAGTAATTTAGTTGCATCATTGTTAACTCTTGTGATTTTTGCTGACAGAGACCAAATATGCTGCGTTGGTGAAAAAGCCATAGTAGCTTTCAGATCCTTAGTCTTAGATGGTCATTTAATGCTGGACAAAGGTGGAAGGTGGCCAGCACTGGAAACTCTAGATAAATTTATTAAAGTAAGAGACAAAGGCTGGCTGGGGATTGGAACTAGATAATCTTTAATGTCTCTTCCAACCCTAACTATTCTAAGATTCAATGATAATATAAGCTTTCATATATCACCCTGTCAATATAAAAAATATTGTTAGGAATCAGAGCCTTTAATCTCATATAGTAAAGCAATCCTCACCAGGTAATTTCACTTGTGCAGATGCGAAGAACATCAATGATTCTTGGAAATGATCAGGAAACATTCTGTCTGGGAGCTGTAGGCTGGGGTCCTCTGATCTAAAGATATGTAAATAGGTTTGTGATTTTACATTTATGTTTAGAATGCTCTCTTCCTCTTTCTCATACTGCATTTAACATTTTCTTCCTCTGTCTCCCTTCTTTGCATTTTCTATTTCCATGCATGAAATATACTTTTGTACAGATAGAGGTTTATCGCTTGATATGCAAGTGGTAGAATGTTTAAATATAGTGATAACAAGAGCAGGCTTCGAAGTGCACAAACATAGTGCTAAGTCAGAGTGGTTGTCTGGTTCAATACAAGTCCATCAACACTGACATAAGCACTAGAGAAACTATCTATACTTCAAGGAACAGTCATATTTCAGACTTACATCCTTCACCTCAAGCTGTTTTTAAAGTTAACAACAACTAAAAAAAAGGAAAAATAAGTAAGCTTTTTAGTCATTGCTGGGTACTAAACTGATACTTTCTTTAAACGGGATAATTATCATATTCTGTCAAAGGAATTGCTCGACAGAGAGTGAATATGTCTCAAGTTGAAACTGATATACAGTGTAGAAAGATCTCACAGTATTTTTGCTCTTTCTGCCAATGGATGAAGAACACTTACATTAGGCTTGATAAGTCTATTGCTTGCTTTTGATATGAGAAAGCACGAAGTTGTTGATTTGGCAGTGAACAGAGCTGCTCTTGAGAAGGCTTTATCTTTTCTGTTCGAGGTTTCAAGTGACAGTTCAGATAAAAAGTTCTTTTGTATCTCATGTAAGGATTGACTTATACCTGACTTAGTCTTTTATCAGGCCAGTAGGACTGTGAAGTGTAAAAGCATCTGCTCCAGAGTGTTCACTGTGGTGGTGGCATTTACAAGATTGAGAGACTCTTACAAGAGCTACCACACACTGAACCAAGGAAAAGGTAACAGCTGGGCAGATGAAGCTCAGTCCAGATAACTTCACAAGGTAATTGGTAGGCTAGATGCTTCGAAACATAATGAAATGCAAAGATTTCTCTGGGAGTGATAGTTGCCAGGTTTCTTTGCAGTCAAGCAGTAAGATTTCCAGCCCATTGTAACACCAATATACATCACAGTACATCACAGCATCGTTGCGCAAACAAGATGTGTAAGAAGGTATTTTTCTTTTTCTTCTTTTTTCTGTTTTCTATGTGACAGTGTCCTATGACCTGAATATGGTAACCCTTATCTCAAGAGATATTCTCATTGGTTTTCTGGGACTCCTGTGTTTACAGTTTTGAGATCGTATCAGAGGGTACCCTAAATGTAGGGTTTGGGTAAATGGCTTGAGTTACAGCTCAAGCCAGCATAGAAACCAAGCCAACATAAAAATCTATGGCTTCTTTATTGAATTGATTTCTCAGTGGAAATACATAACATGACAGTTTTGTGCTTTGCACGAGCTGTCTTGAGACCTCTGTGTAGATTTTAAAGGTTTAATATGGATCTATAAAACCCAAAATATTTTGGTTTCTGGCTATTTGATAAACTGTTTCCCTTCTATGGTGCAGCAGGAGACAGTGAAAAGCACTGCAGTAAACTTTCTTCAGTCTAGCATAGTAAATAATACTTCCAGATCAGGGGGTCACCTTCAAAGTGGTATCCAGTTTCAATGCAGAAGAGAGCCAAGGGAATGAAAATGGGGGAAAAAAAAAAAAAAGGGTGTTTTTTCACTCTATATTAGCTCGATTTGTACTGTGGTCTGATACTTTGTGTAATGCAAAATTTATGTTCATTACAGTATTTTTGAGACTGTTCAGAGCTGACCACACACATTAAGAATCCTCTGAGCACATATGAAGGACTGGGGTGCATCTATACATGAAATCTCAGAGGATCATATATGATTACTGAAGCTATGGAATTACCACTTTTGGGTATCTCCAGGACCAGAATATTGAACTACTATATTGGTTTTGGGAGAAATATTTTGATTCATGAAGTCTGCTAGAATTTAATGTTACTAGCTTGCTTGAGTGATTTGTTAAGGATTTAACAACCATTTTGGATCTCTCTGTACTGGATTCAAGAAAAGAACCCCCAGGAACACTAAGTCATCTCAATATATTGCAGACTCCTACAAGCTGAAATGTCTCATAGACTCCTTTGCAGATACTGACTGCACCTCCATTGACTATGGTGGCAGCCCAAATACCCTTTACACATGCAGATAGTTAAATGCAGATGTTTTAGTCTCAAGCTTATTCCATGCCTACATAAAGAACATGGAAGAAGCCTCCAGAATGTGGAAGCACGCTTCCTCTATAGGGGGAAAAGCAGGTCTGCACGTAGATGTGTCCATGGAGAGAAATGAACTGGTAACAGGTTCCACATTCCTCTGTGTGGAAAGTATCATATTCCTTATGTCAAACTATTTTGATTAAACCAGAAGCTAAGATTCCACCCAGTAATGTTCATTAACAGACAGTTTTCTTAGTTGCATAACACTTGTTTTTAAAATTAAATCAAGCTATTTTCCTCTGATGATCTTTGTTTAAACAGTAATTAATTTTTTATTTAGTAGTAACACACAACAATCCTGGGGTCTGAAATCAGATGACTTCATAAACAACTTGCTCTAACTCCAATTTCCAAGCTGCAGATCCACTACTGACAAGCACTTTTGGCATCTATAACCATACCTGCTTATGATAGAATCATAGAATGGTCTGGGCTGGAAGAAACTTTAAAGATCATCTAGTTCCAACCACCCTCCTGTGGACAGGGACACTTTTCACTAGACCAGGTTGCTGAGAGCTCCATCCAACCTGGCCTAAACACTTCCAGGGATGGAGCAACTTATTGAAGGGAACACTGCACAAATCTGGTCTCTGGATTTCAAATTACTAAGGCATTTTTAATTCATAGTGGTTAGTAAAGAGATATGTACACATGGTAAATGTTCTGGTATTGATGGCATTTCCTCTTTTGGCTATAATAATTAGGAACTGCTCAATAATTAAAATAAGTTTGTAAATTTGGTCAAATGAGACTACATGTTCTTCCATATTTCATCTTTGATTTCATCTATTTTCTCTCCTTGTTTGGAATGTAAGATCCCATAAAAGCATCTGCTTCTCCTGTCTGAATTTCATTTATACTCCTGTTTTGTTTTCATTAAAAAGGATTCTGCAGTGCCTTTAACCTTCTACTAGGATAGAAAATGCTACGTTATAGAGACATCCAGCAGGAACTTACATCCTCTGCTTTAATGGGGAACCTGCATATTTTCTCTGAATTTTCAGGAAGGATCACTGGTCATAAAGCAGCTTAGGAGGTCAGGTAGGTTCTCTCAGTCTGTGCTATTGTGGCAGCTCTCTCTCACTGAGTACACTTGAGTAGAAAACAGAGAAATCCTGAGGCCATACGCACTCAGCAGCAACAAATCACATCCTCCATCATCAGCCAGTGCAGGATCCACAACATCTGTGTTACTCTTGACACATGCTTGTCTCATCTTTCTCAAAGGTTTCCAGCCTCTCCAGAGGTCTACTGTTTTTCACCATTAGGAAGCTTTTACTGTGTTTGACTGCTTTGTTCGACTATAAATTTATGCTGAATAAACCTAAACAATAAACTGAAAGCAAGTTGCGCTACTTGTTCAACATATGCCAAGGAGATGCCTATTTTAAGTTGTTCCATATTGCAAAGTAGCTATTTTGGGGTAGTTGTCAAACTATAAGGCACTGTTTTATTTCATACAGCCACATTCACCTCCACTTCATAAAATGCTTGATTGCTTCTCACAGACAAATACCTCAAAATGAGAATTGGTGGAGGATATTACTGTCTGAGACTGTTTCATTCATCCCTCATGTCTTGTTATCCTTTCTCACTGCTTCACTTGTAAATTGGCACAACAATTATTTGCTCATCTCTTGGTGATACTGTTATGTGTTTTCAAGACAAATTATGTATTTGCTTTTCATTTAGACATTACTTAACCATGCCACTCCTCCAGGCTCCAACCACAGAACAGTGAGGCAGCCATTCAGTTACACTTTCAACTCTTACAAAAGTTTTAGCATAGTGGAAAATAATGCTGATAATGGAGGAGCTACAGTCTATTCATTACATCCATCCATCTTTTTTTCCAGTACTATGGGAGGACAATATTTAGCTGGAATGAAGGCCTTTATATTATGTATTGTCATTTTTATAGGCCTATATCTAATCCTTATTTCAGCAGAAAATAAAAAAGATTCTTTTCAAATTATCAGACTCAAGTTTCTGAATTCCCTGAAATTACAGTTGAAGCTAGCAATGAGAAAGTACACAGGACTGACATGACAAAAAAATCTAAATGTGATTGTACTTGTCTGTTGGTATCTCTCCAATATCTTCATAGACCCGATTCTGATTTTCATCACCATGAGATAGTCCTGAAACAGGTCTACACACTGATCCCCTGATCCTTAAGTATCTCAAAGTTATGCATTTTTTTTTAAGATTTATAAAGTCATCGCCCATTTCTTAACTTGTCTGAAGTTTCAAACCTTAAAATTCTTCTCTGACAGCGATTTCATGCACAGAGAGAATATAAAATATTTTAAAACACACCTTTTAGGCAAGCACATTTTAATAGCTTCTATTCTATGCCATAAAAGACCATTTTTGATTTCATCTTATTTAAACTCAATGATTTAGAATCTTTCATCATGTTTTCTCAGCCACAAGTTTCACTGGCATAGTTAAGTACAAAAGTCATCTGATTTCTCCTCATGAAAGTTCTTATGTCACATGCTCATCACTCCTATAGGACGTAGCTTCCTCTCAAACATCTTTAATGAATAGAAAAAGACTTAAGCAGGTGCCTGTCTTTAAGTATGAACATAAATCTTTTGGTTAGTGGAAACTCAAGGCGCTGGAAGGATTTCGTTCATTAGAAACTTTAGAAAGATAATACATATTTTTGCCTTGTATACCAATAACACATAAACTTCAAGACAATTAAAATAGAAATTTGTCATGGTTTAGTTAGTCAAAATTGTAGGCAAGCCTTTCTCTTTCCTGAATACTCAGCCAATAAATCAATGCTTACTTACAGCATCAAATTCTAATTAGTAGTATAGTTCTGTACTATTGTAATTACATATTATTAAAACCAGGTTAAACTTTATTCATTAAATTAATTTTCAGGAAAAATAAAACAAAACAAAACACCCTGGTTTTTTTATACTGGGTAGCTGCTTAAATGCGCATGTGAATCCTTGACTAGCTGCATTAATTTACTTATTCTTGTCTTTGATCAGTTTTCTCTGAATCAGTTCTTTCCTTTTCAAGTCAGTATCTTAAAGGGATTTTATCACTGTTTTTCAAAATGTTACAGATAAAAATAGAGCATTATCTGAGAAGTTACTATCAAAAAACAGGAAATTTTCTAGTTTGCACTTTTTTTTTGTTTGTTTCTCCCTTTAACCTGATTAGTTTTAGATATCATCAATAACAAGCACATCCAATTAGATATTCTCATATTCAGATGTTGGTAAAATAATTAAATAAATTTGTTTATCTGATGATAGCAAAATGAGGTAACACAGATAGTGTTTTTTCCCTGTACCTTTGAATGAATATAAATTAAGAGAATGGGATTCTTTGAGACATAAGTGCAAGTTATTTTTAGAGCACACAATCAGTAATTTAAGATCAGTTTAAGAAAGCACCTCTGAAAGTTATCACTAAGGAGACATCATTAAATAGCACATGTTGGAAAGTTGGAGGGTTTGATTGTTATTTAAGGAACATGTGACATATCTGTACCCCATAAGAAAGCAGTGACTCTGAAAAGACACATTTCAAGTAGAAAATCAGTTGACAGTGAATTCCCAGTAGGACTTTGTGGAGGAATATTCCTGTACCTGTAAACAAGACAGAGGGACAGAAGAATAGAAATTAGATTTTAACCCTGAATAAAGGGGATTAAAGGAATCCAGCTTTAAAGAGCATACCACTTGCAAGAAACAGAATCAGTTATACCAGGATGAAGATGTCTTCAAATAGGAGACTTGCATGCATTTGGGGATTTTTTTTTAATTTTTTTTTAAAGAATATCAGGAGATTATCATATATAATGCATAATATTATATAAGTATAATATTATATAAGTATAATATTATAATAAGTATATATATATAATAAGTATAATAATATAATAAGTATAATATTAAAGAAAAAAGAAGTACTAAAGGGCTACAGAGAAGATGTCAAAGCTGTTTCAATGATGATAAGCTGAAGACAGTGCTCAGAATACAAATGAAGACACAGCCCTTCACAGTTACACTGACTAGTCATCACAGCAGCTAACCATTTAGTTTGTTGACTCTCTATCTCTCAAAGCCTTCAGATCAAAACTGGATATTTCCGTGGAAGTTATCTCTTAGTCAAAACCAGACATTCAAGTCTGCAGGCAGTGAGGCGAGATGACGAGAAGTTTTAGCTAAACCTAGGGGTAACTGTTGGATGAAATTTAGTAGTCTGTAGAAGATGCTACCACAATGTTAACTAACCTAGTGGGCTCCTGTAAATTTGGACGGTATATATTAGGAGCTTAAATACACTGCCCTCTTCATCATTTTATAGTTTTTGGCAGGTAATGTTCACGTGTCATGGACTGCAGGATGATAATTAGACATTCAGTATCATTTCAGCAAAGAGAAATAGCACTTCCTCTGAATCATTCCTGTACTATATTTGATTTGTGTAATTGGATCAACACTAGCCATGAAGCAAAGCCATCTTCATCCGTGTGGTCTTTAAGCCACAAATGGAACTTTAGGCAAAAGCATCAGAGTTAGGCCTCTATTGCAAACTTTGCTGTATTACATCATAGGTACTGCTCTGAGTCTTGGGGGGTTTAAGCATTTTTTGGGGGATAGACATCTTTGAGGAAATCTGCAGTACAAAACTGATCCTACTTCTAGTCATCTCAAGAAAATTCTCAGATTGGAAAAATAATCCCAGTGGAGTTAAGTTTGAAACTATTAGAAGTTAATATGTTGCGATGTCCAGGATGTCTGAAGGTACAAAGGAAAATAGTTACAGCAAATGAAACCACAAGAACCTCCCCTTAGAACAAGATTAAAAACATGTTTTTATGAGAGTTTAATTTACTTTTCAACTACTTCCTGAAAGCTGTGGTATCAGTAGTCTTGGCTGATGTTTTAAAACCTTGCATTAGAAATCCCAAGAAAATGATGCCACTTGGTATATTAGAAATTATTACAATTTACTTCACTCACTCTGCAGGTAAGTAGGGGGGCTTTTTTTGTTGTTTATTTATTTTAGCTCAGAATTCTCCAAACCCTAATTGATCAAGGAAGGTAATGCTAATTTATTGATCAAGGATGAAAGTGTCATTTTCTCAGTTTTAAATCATAAACTCTTCAAGCTGCTGTTTTATGAAGGAAAGCAAAAATGAGGGAAAAGAAAGTATAAAATTACTTAAAGTAGTAGATAGAAATTAAAATTTAATCTCACAGAAAATTAAAGTTATATTTGAGTAGAAAAGCAGAAAAATATGCATTCATATCTGCTGATATTTTTATATGGAGTTGAGCTGGACAATGTATTATTTCAGGATTTTTATAAAACTGCATCTCAGAGCACTTGTAAAAGTGTATATATTCTCTTACACCAACAAACTTAAAAGAAAAAAGTTATGTAGGATTATTTTTTTTTTTATAGCTGATAAAAATGTGCAAGGTATTTCAGATATGAGCCACCTCTTTCTCTTCAAAAAGTTAGCTACCTCTCCTTCATTCAACTGAGGTGAGACTTGTTTTCTGTGGGTAGAGAAATATCATCATTGATGCAATGTACTGATTTTTTAAGATATTTATTTCTCAACCAGATTAAAAAGTATGGCCTAGAAACTCTTCTGGATTATTACCATTTCAAAAAGTGTTTCATGTTAGCTTTCAGGAATCTCTTTCAACTCAGACCAGTAATTTCTGAAAATACATTTCTTACTATACATGTTCAAATTACAGCTAGCAGTGGGCCAGAGCTTTTGGTCATGCAATACCCTGAAGATGCCAGCGTGCTCCTTAACTCCACAGTGTGGATGCTGTGTGTATTTGAGTACCCCAGTGAGGAGGAAGAGGAGCCAGTCGTGTACTGGAGGAAAGGCCTTGACTTCCACAACCAGCAAAACCTCCAGTCGAGCCCCAGCACAGGTGGGCCACAGGTACACATTACAAAAAACATCGTCAGGGGATTCTCCATCTTGAAACTGAGCAACGTTGACCAGAACGCCAGTAACTCCTATTTTTGTGATGTGATGCTAACAGAGAAAATCCAAGGAAAACGTGGAAATGGCACCAAGCTAACAGTGCACGGTAAGGAGTGTTTGGGAGTGATAGAAAAAGTCTTGATGTGTGCAAGGTGAATTAAATTTTCATTCAGCCTTACCCTCTTCTCTCCCACTGCTTGCCTCTGCCAGAGGAAGGGTGTGAAAGACCAGTCTACAGTCATATGAGTAGGGGAGGGTAGGTATGCCTTTTGTTTGAACTATTTATACTGCTGGACAGACAGTGAGTTTCTGTGGATCTAAACCAGTTCACTGTGAAGTAGAACTCTGACTATATATTTTATAGAATTCTAAATGTTTACATATCAAAATACATGGTATTTGTTAAAATTATGTGTTTATTTTAAACACTTAGTCTCCTCCACAGACATTTGCTGAGTTTTTACACCATATTTAAAAACACCCAAATCAAGCCCATTATAATAATTTTTATCATTTTCTTCAGTATTTATAGGCATATGGTCTCTTGAAAAAATGCAGTTTGTGCTTTCTCTTCCAGTTACTCAAAAGCTGTACAGTAAACTCACACAGCAGTGTGAGTGTTTTTAGAAAGAGTATACATGACAGTAGGGATATGTGGAAGCAGAATTTTCTTTCTGTTTGATTGTAAAATTATTTTCAACAACTTATAACTTTTCCCCATCTTCTAATTATGAATGCAATTCCCACAATCTTGCTGGGCATATGACCTCAGTGACCAAGATACACCATTTCACATGAGCCAAACTTTCTTCACATGGACCTTCCAGACAAAAGGGTCTAGCAAGTCCTAAATGCCACACAGCATCTCTCATTCCACGCAATTCTTCAGAGTCCCTAAAAAACCAGAGGAATCAAGGAAATTCTATTGATTATTGTACCATATGTTTGTTTTAGCTTAAAAAACAAAAGGAAAAAAAAAGTCTGAGACTTAGTAAAATAACTATCATTTACCTTGCTTCTCCTACGTAATATTTTCCCACTTCTACTAAACTGGGAATTTTGTTTACTTTTCATTGTATAATTAATTTACAACAGATCCAAAAATTTCATGTCTGGACTAAAAAGAAGACAAGAGATCTCTCTAGAGAAGCTTAACAAGGCTGAAAAAACAGCATAAGAAAATGTGATGAAAACAAAGGCAACAGTGCTTTTTTAGTCAATTTTCACTAATCCTTCAAATGAAATCTTATCAGAAAAGCAACTTTTTTTTTTCTGTTTCAAGTACTTAATTTTCTTTCTCTTTCTTCCAGATTTCAAATGCAAAGACTGTATAAGATCAGATGAGATCTGGTGGGGTTGGTTCCTTCTTCTTGGATACACCATCTTTGTCACCACAGTTATCATAACTTTTGGTGTAAGTAATAACTTCAGAAAAAAATAATACAAACATAAAGATGGGTAGCATCCTCTGATGGAAAGAAACGATAAGCAGATTAGCCTGAATATGCACGCTTCATTTTATGTTAACTAAAGTGTTAGAGGTATAGTCCACACCCTATGAATGTTTTGAGGACACAGCCTTAAAGTAAAGAAAGATGAAGCTGTGACACATAGAGAAATTATATGTTTTTTTTCTGAGCTTGCTGAAAATTGGGAAGCTATTTTCTATGTTGCTGGCTGATCTTCTTACTTTAACCTGCAAACAAAAGAGAAAACAAACACCTAAATGATTAGCAGTTTGAAAGACACCTTGCTCCTTTCGTATTTCTGGGCTCCAACTCCTAATTTCATGGTCTCCCCGGGCACACATCAATGTCTGCTCATCTTTTGTCTTACTCATGTTCTGACCAAACAACCAGTCATGCAAGGGTTTCATGCCCACTTCCACTCACTAATTGGTATGGGCCACTGCTGGACATTTACCAGTCCAGCAGAGCAGCACCCTGACAACTTGAAAACTTGAAAATATTTTTGCAACAGAAAAAGAAAATGTGTGTGTACAAAATTGTCTAAACCCATGGAAAGTTCTTACACTTCCCATAGTATTTTAAAAATCCTTCTCTCTTTTCTATTTGTGGCTCTGTTCCCTACTTCAGGAAAAAACTTCATAATCATTTTAATCAAGTACTTTTTATGGAATCAAAACCTAAAAAGCCAGTTATTAATGAATAGCTCTACTTTGATCCTACTTGGGAATATCCCTCATGTAAATGAAACCATTTGGAAGGAAATAAATCTGTGCTGAAGCAATCTGAGCTATGCCTGGAACTCAAGGCAAATCAGCATCACAACTCTTTGAAACCATGGATGGCACTGCATTCCTGCCTAACCCTCAACAGTACAATGTGCTTTACTTACATTTACAAGTAAATGTAAGTACTTGCAAGTGCAATTCCAAGATTATAATTTTTATGATACCTCAAAAACTCCTTCTGCTTCACCAACAGTGTCTCTCTTTAAAGCTACTATAGAAGAGTCCCTTATAAGTTAACAAACATGGGCTAAATTGGACTAAGAGGGAATAGGTACCAAACTTAACAGGCTCAGGATAAGAAAACTTAGCTCTTAAGGAATCAACACAGTTTTAAACCAGTTTTAAGCTCTTCTATGTCTAGAAAGATGGATCTTTCTAGAACCAATGATTTCCTTCACCTTGTTCTGTCTTCCTCAGCTTGTGCTAGTTAAAGGTACTAATTAAAGGGGCTACTTCAGCGGCACTGAACCTGGCATTATGGCAACAGCTCCCTCTCTGCTGTTACTGATGCACAGCCAAGGAATTCATTATCAGATAAGACTCAGCACCAGTGACATAAGTTACAAGATTACAAAGACATTTACGGTATCTGATTGCCCTTCTAGGTCAAATAAGGTTTGGGTTTTGTTTTCCTTAACAACCAGTTTCCTTAACAGTTTTTAAGTATTGTTACCTCAAAGCCACAACAAAACCAGAAATGTTCAAGAGTTCAGGTAGTAGGAGACAAGATATGAGAGAGAGATGTGGTAAACAGTCAAATCTTCCTAAAACACAATAGCAGTGGAAGCCTGCCGGAAGCTGTATTGCATCTGAACATACAAAGTGAGACAAGTGAGTCTCTCCTAAAATGAGTCACTGTGAGCACAATTAAGCAGTAGCAGTAAACTGGGATGGAGTTTAACTTTCTTCATAGCAGTCTGTATGGTGCTTTGTTTTGGATTTGTGGTTAAAACAAAGTGGCTGAACAGTGCTCGCATGGCATCAAGGCTTTCTCTTTCTCACTCTGCTGCTCCAGAGAGGAGGCTGTGGGTGGGCAAGAGGCTGGAAGGGGACGCAGATGAGACAGCAGACTCTAAATGTCCCAAGGATATCCCATACCATATAATGTCATGCTCAGCAATAAAAGCTGGGGTAGGGGAAGAAGAACAAATGGATTATTTTGCTTTTGAGTTGCCCATTGCTCATAGACCGGCTGGGCAATTTTTGCTCAATGGAGGGGGTGAGTGATTTCCCCTGCACAACTTGTGGGGTTTTTGTTGTTTTGTTTTGTTGTTTTCTTATTTTTTAATTTTTTTTTTTTTTAGCTCTCTTCTTTACCTGTTAAATTGTCTTCATATTGACAAATTAGGTTTTTTTGTTTTGTTCCTCATATTCTCTCCCCAGTCCCACTCTTGGGATGGAGAAGTGAGCAAGCAACGAGCTCTGCAGATGCTTGGCTGCTGGCTGGGCTCAACCTACCATGTAGACCAACACTGAAATTCATAAAGTTAGGAAGTTTATAACTTTTAAAGGTCATTTCTTTACTAAATGACAAATGTGTCCTGTCATGAAAATGTACATTGTGTCAAAATCAGAGCGTAAACTAATGGAAGTGGGACTAGATGACTCAAAGGTCCTTTGGCCCTTACAGTCCACTGCTTAAATCCAGCATGTCATGGCTGGTTAAAGCCTTCAGGGAGCTTCTGTACAGACCTCAGGAAGAAGTCTGACTTGCCTTTTCTTAGTCTAAAATCCACTCAGCTGTTGCCTTGTTTCTTACTTCTGCCGAACTTTCTCAGGGATTTCAAGTTCAGACTAGGGCACAGCAAGGCACTATCCCAACAAAACCTGTACCTGATAACTGTGTCATTACAGTGGCACTTGGGGATCCTCCCCAAAAGAAGACGTCTATCTCCAAAAAACCCTGTCTATACTACCTAAGAATTAAAAATGAATGAAAATCTCTCCCAGCTGTAGGGATAGACACAATTTTGGAAGAATTTGTAATGGAAAGTTAGGAACTCTGTTTTCGCTAGGAAGGCTTTCTGCCTAAACAGTAACTCTTTCTCGAAAGCAGTTTCAATGCTTCCCTCCCCCCTCCCCACATAGCAAGAGAAGCTCTCAGCCTCTCTGTCTGATATGTAAGAGGAGAAAGATAGCCCTAACAGACATGTACAGAGGTCTTGGGAAGGAGGGGGAGAAACAGAGACGATAAAAGAGGCCCTGAGGGGGCAGGAACTTCCTTTTTTTCCCCTGGAAGCCCAGTGCACCGCATCCCATCGTAAAAAAGTGGTCCTTGCATCTGAAATAAAGCTTTTTTTCAATCCTTCCACTTCCTTGGTATTCTTGGGAAGAATACCTGAGCATGTTTACCTTACACAGCACTCCTATTCCCTACTGGGAATTGGACAACCATTACATGAAATCACTGGTACACAGTCAGACATACTTTCAGCTTGTTTCTTGAGTACAATATGAATTGCCCTTACTGTGATGCCTGTAAAGGCTTAGAATTCATCATATAAGATTGTAATTCACTGAAATTAATTAATCTAATGCTGTTAGGTATTTGTTCTTAATAATTTTAAACCAAAATGTACCATAATTACTGTGCTGTATCATAATGGCACACATCTGACCATATTCCGCTTGTTTATTAAGTTAAAACCAAATAAACTATAAACCAATAAGGTATTAGTAACTTAGTTTACATATCACTAACATTTTTACTACTAATAATAATAGTAATTAATAGTCTGACAATTTATGAAGGTGTAGTTAAAGTTACTATTTTCACATTTCATTTTGACTGCAATATGGATAACAACTTTTAAACCAATTCAGAATAAGCAATGGACTGCTATACCAGTAAAGGTAGCCATCTGTTCTCTAAACTGCCTAACAATATATGTTGTTGTGGACTATTGCAACAGATTCATCAATGCTGTACAAAGTGCAAGAATGAGTCAAGAAATACAGAGAGCAGTGCTACCCTGCAAAGTGAATGGATTTATGAACAGCCACCAAGACCAGTTAATAATGGGTTTAATCAAGAATATGAAGATATGTCAATAATAAGAACTTTAAGTGACACTGGAAGGAAAATGATATGAAAAAGAAGGTGTGTGCAGTAACCAAGATACGAGCATGTGTGGTGTGTGCTACTCCTATCAAGGTAGAAAAGAAAATACACACAAATCTCTTCAGTAACATGGAATGTTTTTTGTTTATGTATTTTTTCAAGTTAAAGAAGTTTTCACTCCATGCAGCTACAACTGAAATGGTCTTTAGTGTATGTAACTATCATCAAAATACTGTAAATGCTAAAGGTATTCAAACCTCTTGTCAATGCCAACATATCTGACCTTATACACTGGGTTTTTTTCTATTTCAAACACAAGAACACAGTCACAATTTTATTTTTACCCAGGTTAAGGCAGCTTCTTTGATTTAAAAATGCAGTTCTGTAACACAGTATCTGCCCACTGTAATGACAGATTGACAGAGAGGAATTCCTCACATGCTCCCAGTGCACTGTCTGGCTTATTTCTAACTCCTTTCATATCCCCCACATTTACAAATCCCTACAACTCCTTCTACTCTTAGCTATTTAGCCAGCTATGCCACCTTGTAATGCATGTTCCAACAGAATGAAAATACCTAATGTGGTTTTAAAAGTCGTAACTTACATATTTTTAAAGAAATATTAATTACCGAAATAATCTTGACAGGTAGATAGGCTACATAGTTTACTGCTGTAGGGCTTAAGTTTATTGCTTATGTGCCATATCTAAGACTGTAATAGAAATTACTTGGATCCAAAATGTGTCTTCTAAACTTGACTTACAGTGCTTAGAATAGTTGTGGAATCTAAGTAAATAACAACAATACAACTAAATTGCATAGAAGGAGATTACCATAATTTGCATAGTAATTAAGTACTTGAGGAAATGCAACCTTGGTATAGTTATGTATGTGTGACTTGAAGGAAATGAATACTTTGACAAAATATTTAAATTACTGCATTTTTTCCCCAGTCAAATATTTCAAGCTGAATACTGTGTTTCAAATTTGCTTATCACTGTAAATATATTTTGTGAACGGAAACAGTTCATAGAATAAAATGACAAAAGTTACAGCCTTATACATTAATTGTGTAGTATGAACTGGGTACACACTGCTCACTGGATTCAACTTCATCACTAGCCATTTTTTGTTAAATATTTCCTTTTCCCATCAGTAAAGATGCCAAATAATTACAAGAAATTGATCTGACCATTTGATTGCTTTCAGTGAAAATGCTGGCTACTATGTTTAGAGTGAAATATGACTTTCAAAGGGACAGATAGGCTGTTTTTTAACATCTGGATAGAGGGAAAGTTATGAAGAATTTTTTTAAATTAATATTATTATTTTTATTATTATTTGGACATTGAGACCTAAACAATGGTCTTCCCTCCCCCTCTACCTAAACTGGGAACTAACTCCATCTGCAGTCATACATATTTAGGTTTCCAGAGTGAGTAAATCAAACTTTAATTGTGGGTGTAAATACATAGTTCATTTCTTTTCCAGCAAAAAGAAGCACTTGAAATTTCCTCCTTTGAAACTCTTTTAAAAATAAAATCCTTACTGCATCCATACATGTCTCTTAATTTTAAAGGTAAAATTATAAATTGGGTTAAATATTAAGGGGTTAAATACAGGGAATGTTTATATATTTAACATAGAGTTTTAGAGGGCAAAGATACAGACATTCCATCCTTTTAAATGTGAGGTGTGAACTCCACCTGAGCCACAGATGCAGTTCTGTGAAGAACTGAAGGCAACAGTCACTGAACCAAAGTCACCTCCAAGTACATGAAGCACAAAGAGGTCAATGTATTCAGTAAAACTCTTCAGCTCTGACCTTTTGTCAAAAAAACAAGAATTCATACCTAATCTAGCAGGCACAGCTAGAAGGTGCATTTAAAAAACCATCTAAATTCAGATAACATATATACTTAGATTTAGTTCTTTTCTTTCCACTTTATAACACTGCCTCCACTTCAGATCAATGGTCCTTCAAATGAAGGTCAATGGGATTTCTGCAGTTTTTCACACACTTCTCAGAAGCAGCTGAAAGCTGCTTCCAAAGAAATTGGACATAAACTTCTACTCTGAAAGGTTAAAGACTCAGAGAGTTCGGGGGAACTGAAAAGACATATTATGTAATATGTTCTACCACCTAACACCAACAGCATGAAGACATTATTTGTCATGTTCCAGTCAGCAATGCTATGGATTTTTATGGAAGCCTAGCACAGAATGAAACAATAGGACCAAATTCAGAATGAGTTTAGAACACAAAAATTCTTAATATTAGATGTGTGAAATATCCCTTTTTTTTGATTTACACTTTTTTTTTTAAGTGAACATTGTAGCGTTAAGAAAACTAATATTTATATGAAATGGGGATCCTGCAGTAAGTCAAAGAATCACAGAACTACTGGTTATAGGGGACCTATGCAGGTCATGTATTCCAACACCCCTACTGAAGATAGAGTAGGTTGTCCAAGACCTTGTTCAGGCTTTTGAATATCTACAAGGAAGGAGATTCCACAGCCTTTGTGGGCAACCTACCCAGTCACTCTCACACTAAAGTGTTTCCTGATGTTTTGACGGACTCTCTCTTGTGTTCCATGTTGTGCCCATTGCCTCTGATCCTGTCCCTGAGCACCACTGAAAAGAACCTGGCTCCATCTTCTTCAGGTATTTATACAAATTGGTAAGATCCTCTTGATCCTTCTCTTCTCCAGGACACACAATCACAGCTCCCCCAGCCTCTCACATATCAGACGCTCCAGTCCTTAATCATCTTCATGGGCCTGCAATGGACTCACTCCAGAAATTCCATAACATTCTTGTACTGGGGAACGCAGGACAGGACAAAGCACTCCAGATGTGGTTTAGCCTCTTCCATGTAGAGAGGAAGGATCACCACCTTTGAACTGCTGGCAACGCTCTGCCCAGGGCAGGGCAGATACTGTTGGAGACGATAATCTTAGTAGGACTCAAGTTTACCTTCAAATCTCTTAAATATATACTCTGATAGGAAACATGCAGAAAAGCTAAAGGAAAATAGTAATTGAAGCAGTCACTTCCAATTACTTCATCTGATATTAAGGATTATTTAATACATCCCGAGCTAGGAGTTTAACCGTAATTACAGATTTCAGGATGCATTGTGTACAAATTACACTAGAGTGTGGAAAACTGGACAGAAAACACTTCACAGACTTATTGGACCTCAGAAAAATATATATGATAATAGCATGCATGCCATATAGTTTCCCTAGAGAAATGAAAGACGATGAGAAAAAGGATTGAAATTCATCTTCATATGAAGGGGGAGGTAGGAGAAAGGATGGGTATTGAAGTTCATATGAAGAACTGCTCTTGAAGAAATAAAGTACTTGTCTAGGTATCAGATATTTATAGAAGTACCTACATCTGGATGATGAGCATTACTGTTTAGCCTAGTACTCACAGCCAATTGCCATTTGTATTAGCTAACAAAAGAACTGTTGCATATTTACAGTGATCTTCATTTCCAATCTCTACACACAAAGGTGACAAAATTTTTCAAGGTCAGAGCACAGTTCAGAGTTGAGTCTTTGTAGGAAAACAGAGCTCTTAGAAAATACAGAACTACTCCTGAATATCCTAGACAGAGGACTGATATGTTCACATAAAAATTCATGGCTTTTCCGAAACATGCAAATTATGAAATCCAAGAATACAAGCATTAATTGAACGCTACATCCCAACCGCTATCCAATTTCCACACAGGAGTGAGTTTCTTTCATTTCAAGGACTGAAGTGATCTTCCTCAATAGCTCTAAAAAGAGGTGAAGCTGTTCTGTTTGCCTCAGCATGCAGAGAGTGAAGTTTCAACTGAAGACTTGGGCTTAGTACACCTGGGCATGCCCTCTTTACCTTGTGTCATGAAAAAGAGTCTAAATTAACTTCATCAGTTATGGACAACACTAATGGCTAAAGACAGACTTACATGGTCTTTAGAGTACTTCTACGTTTTTTTCCTTTCATAGTAAGTTTTTCTAGAATTTACTTGCAGTTTCATGAGGAGAGATGGAAAACTATTGTATTTTTCTATTCTCACATTGAAATGCCAATTTTCTAGTCTCAGTAGGTGTCATGTTGTCTATTCTTATCAAAATTATAATTAAAATGTAAGGCACCAAGTCCTACACAGCTGTCCAGTTCATAAATCTGGAAAACCATTTTCTTAATGCTTCTCCATCTTTCCCTAGTACAATTATAATTGCACAAGTTCTCTCCTTTGTCAGTATACAAAAAATCTTTTTCAAATTTGCTGTTCCTTCATTGCCTATGAACAAAAAATGGTGGTAACTGATCTGTCTAGAGGAGAAACAGTGTTGCCATATAGCTTGCATTCTTGAACACAAGTCTTTCTTTAAGAAGATAAGAAATTCTCTAAGAAAAAAATTACTCCCTGACCAAATAATACCTAAATCATGTGAGACACATCTCTGGAGTATAACAGGATCTCAGACTACCTTCCTAGAATCAATAAATGTATTTCAGCATAGAAGGATCTTTGCTGCCTAAAACAATCTTTATAGATCAAGAGAGAAAGATACAGATGCGGCACAGAAATTATATATTCTTAACAGTCTCTTAGGATTTTTACATCTTACCTAAGCATACTTCAGCACAGAATAATTAAACAAGAAAAAGTGTCTTAGCATATACTTAGCATTATCTGAAGTAATATCAGAACAGATATTAACATCATGCTTTGTCATTAAAAATACATTCATTCTCGTGATAAAATATTACCTTAGCCCATCTCATTTTCTAGATTTGACTATTTGTACTAATGATTTTCAGAAGTATTCATAAAATCTGAATCAAAAACCCAAATAAACCAAAGCAATGGTTTCCCAGACAACATAGCTAGAAGAGCTAGTAATGTTTCAGCAGAAACAGAACCTTCTATTCAAATTATAAGTATTGTTTGCAATTATATTCATAGCAACACTTATCAACAGCATCATGGTACAAAGTAGGTAAGAGTTTTTGCAAATTTCATTTCCCTCAACGTTCTAAGATATTAGTAACATATTTTTGAAAAATAGTTATGCAGCCTATTTGTGTAGCAAGTCCACCAGAAAATTCTGATGAGTGCAGGTTCTGCTTTCAGCCACACAAGGACCACACCTAAAATGAATCTAAAAGAAGCAACAGAATCTATTTAAGAAGTATTCTTGAAATTAAAAATTCATTTATTTCATTGGGGTGTATTTTGACAAAAGAGATCACTAACTGATTTTCAACTCCACTTATTTAGGACTTGTTAAAAAGGACTTCCTAATACCTTAGGTTTTTGTGAGAAACATAAGGTAGCAAGGATTCTTTTTCAGCACAACTGATTTATCATGTTCTAACAGAAAATTCTAGTTACTAGTCAGCATAACTAGCTAGAAAAGAGCCATAACAACTGAAGAACTTGCAAAGTGGTAAAAACCCCCAGATCTTCGTCCGTTCAAAAAGGCTAATATTCACTCCCTGAAGAATATAACTACTGTTGAAACAAAGCCTAAGAAACTTTAATCTTGTTGGATTTCTCACTGTTTCCCTCAGTGAAAAAGAGTTGTTTAAAGATTCCACCAGAATTCCAAAACAGTCTCTGATTCCATTGAATCAGAGACTTCAACCGTAGCAGAGAAACACGAAATAAGAGAAATTTTTAGCAGCATTATCTATGGTTGCTATTCATGCTGAAAGTTATCCTCTATAAATGAGAATGCAAGTGAGTGAGGCACAGGTGCCTTGGTAGACTGCAGGTAACTTATTGCAGCTTTACATGCAAAAATGCTGTCCTACAGATCTGAAAATCACACAAGCTATCCTGTTTTCACTGTATACAGAATCTCACGCATCCAGAAAGAGTTGCTGTTCTAAAATGAAAGTAAGGGGCCTTACATCAGCCTTTTCCTTTTTTTAATTTCTTTCATTATCAAAAACAGTAATAAAATAATTCAATCCCTGCTCATGAATCCTAATTTGATGCAATCTACATATGAATATAAATCTGGTGGTTGCATGCTGAAGAGACTTTCAAACAGCTATAGAAGGTTTTTTTTTTCCTTAGCCACAGTTTTTTCAGTTGTTCTTAGGAATTCTAAAATTTCATACATGCTTAACTCAATCTTCATTTTTTTTAAATTTTTTACATATTACTAAACCAACTTAAAATCCATACTTACAAACAAGACACTCTTTGTCTTTAAATAAATAGTTGTGAATTTTAGCATTTAGACATTAAGATTGAAAATCCTGAACTTAAGGTATAGCATTCCAAGAAACTTATAAATGAACTCTTGACAAAAGATTCAAGAAAATATATTTATTCAATTTTGGCAGAGGAAGAAGAAAACGTAATAAATATGACAAGTTCTTACATCCTTCTTTACAAGTTATTTTTATATCACACTTCTGCTACAAATTTCAGTGTTTCAAATTTTAAAAGAACACATTCACTGAAAAATTAAGAACTTTTAATGTGAAAAAATACACAAAACAAGAGTGCAAATGTTTTTTTTTTTGTGGCTAGTGCTTAATCTTCAAATCCTTTAGAACACTCCAGGAAATGCTTTAGATCAGTAACACTGAGAGCATCCAATTACTACTCACAAGTATGTTAAGAGAATAATATAGATTGTAATTTTTCATGATATGACATCAATTTGTCTCTGAAATAACATTGAAAAAGACTTTTCCAAATTTCTGTTATTATGATAATTTTACAAATCCCCCACTGAAATCCCCAGCTGAAGAAAAATTAATCTAAGTGGAACCTCCTCAAAACAAGACATCCACCAGGCAAGCACTATTTCCATTCTGACATGTTTATACAGTTCTTTGGAGTGCAACTGATACCTTCTCAGCAGAAGCAGATTCAAGTCCATTAGGATTTTTATTTTCACAAACAGCAACCGGGGCAGCAATCCCTGAGATTCTCCATGAAGCCTGTAGCTGTGTTTTGACAGTCATCACATCTCACTATTTTTTTATGTGCCATCTATTCAAACCAGTTTTCTTTCAATAAAAAACGTACAGCATCGTCAAAGCCATTTTGGTACAATGATTCCATTTTCTCCTGGTCTGGTGGGAACAAAGCTTGATTAAGTCTTACCAGGTTGGCCAGTGACAGCTGCAATAGAGCAAGAAGGTACAAATTAGTTTGTTAAAGCAACTTATCTAGATGTGACTGTTCTGTCACGTGTTTCATGTAGCATATGCAAAACCAAAAGAGCAGCGAGGCTGTGTCTACACCAGGAAATTAACCACGTCCAGGTTCACTGCTGAGCGCCAAGGCAAACTGGCACAAACACCACATACACACTATTAAACTCACAGCATCCAAAACAGACTGTCTGCCTGTAAAACTGCCCAAAGTTTTTGAAACACTTTAAGTCTGGAAACAATCCCAAAACTGTCTGGCAGAGTGGTAGCTGGCACATGCTAAACTTGTGCAAGGAATAATATTTTGACAACTTACTAGTGCAAACAACCACATCCTTGGGAACAATCCCAGGCAACGTTTACATATGAGTATAAACGTAGTTTGTATTACCAACAATTAAGGACTACTCAGCTTTTTAAGTGGTCACTCCATCATGTATAAATATTTTGGAGCTTTATTCTTGAAAACAGACTTTAATAAATTATGGCCAAATAAAAAATATAATTAAATTCAATAATGTTCTGAACAATTTGTTTATAAAATTAACTTAATATTTTAGCCACATACTTTATTATACACAATTTTGCTAAACAATATCAACATCATCTTTATTATTTAAAGTAAGCAATTATTCAAATTCATTCTAGAAGATGGAGGAGAGTCAAAGAGACAAAAAACTGTTAACATTCCAATACAAGTGAATGAAGATATACAATTCTTCAATTTATGCAGATTACAATATTGCTGAAAAAAATGGTTCTTAGTGATCATTCTTACAGTTTTAAGAGCTAGAGATGCTTCAAATCAAATAGTTTAAAATGTTTCCTGAGATTCTGCACAAGTCTGCACATGCATGACCCCAGAAGCAATTAATTTTCTACTCTAAACTAATCACCAACTAATTTTTCCTCCTCTAGATACACTAGATATTAGATACAAAATATGACCAAGAAATACACAGTAAGTGATTGTGTATATTTTCGATATAAACTTTATGACCTTTTGCCAAGCACTACCATGCTTAAAATCTCTCTGTGAAACATTATAAAGAATCAGAAACTGCTCCAATTTAGAATGACATTACATAATACTAATTTTACTAAAATTAAGAAAACATTAAAAACTGTCTAAAAAGAAGCCTAAAGTACCAATTATTGTTAATCTTTATTGTTTCTTTCTAATGGAATATTGTTGACCACTAGGTCTATCATTATTCAATATTTTCTTTCATCATGTCAAAAGAAGCAAGACTAGTTAAAGTGTATGAGACAAAGGTTGCAAAGACAGAAACGTCAACAATGAAAAGGAGGCAATAAAAAATAGTCTTATCTTATATCTCAACATACGGAAATGTTTCTGAAACTTCTAACAAGACTTCTGCAAAAGTGTTGTGGTCACAGGTGTTCACAAGCTCTCTTGAGCAATGCGGTGACAAGTCACTGCATACCACTTCAAATGTAGAACTTAAACTTGTATTTTAAATTCAGTTGGAGCAATAGAGTTCAATAAGTATGAAGAAATGTTCTGGAGTTCTCCTTTACTGAGGTATTCAATTTGTTTTTTTTCCTATAAACACTGTACCTAGTCATAGACCGATGATATGTAAAGCAAGCCTAATATTATTTACACTTAACAGCCTGTTATAATGTGCTCAATTTTGTACTAGATCAATGATTTTCAAACTTCCTTCTTTATTCTACATTTTCCTTCCCTTGTGTCTAAGAAAAGGTTTAACCTCCATTTGCAAACCAGAAAATGCCAAAACTTCACATAAGTTGATATATAACACAAAATAGACACTTAAATATAAACATAAACTTAACTGCAGAAGTACCTTTTATTCTTTTTAAGGTAATTAATAAACAAGTAACTCACCATCATATCTTGTTTTGCTAATTTAACATAAAGATCCACACGTCCTTTATCTTGTGGACAGATATCCAATCGACCGCTGAAAGGAGAAATCGTCACAGTTCTTCCAAAAGGCAAGATAGGAAGGCCATTGGTAAGGCCACCATCAACCCACTTCTATTGGGAAACAGAAGTATTTTCCAAGTTACTCTAGTACAGTATGATCATAATGGAATACTTTTCCCTTCTTGACCTTGCCTCTTCCAGTCCACTCTTAAGAAAATGTACAGGTTTCCTTCTAGGAATACAATGGATAATATCGAATATGTGGCATAAATATCAAGGAACTGACAATGTACACACAGAGTTATGAATCAATGACCATTTGACATAATGTGCATTTTGTGTGTAATGTATTTATCAAGCTCTGATAAGGCTCGTTGATTAATCTAATAATAAAATGCCCCCTACAGAATTTTTCTCAATGAAAATATAAGACTTTTAATATTACACATGAATCACATTAAATGCTGTATATTCCTCTAGAACATTATTCTGATTGAAACGAGGAGCTGCACAATCTGTAGGTGCAGGTAAACTGACGGCACAAGCAAAACCACACATCACTCCTACCCTCTTCTATGATTCTTCTTCCAGAGCCTCATGTCTTACATACACTACACAAGACAGCAGCAGCTGGAAAGTGGAGGGTAAAGGTGGGAAGGAGTTGAACAGCTATGACATAGGAGGGAGCAGACAGGAGTTAAGTATAGTGAAGAATGAGATCTAGAGGCACAAATCTGATCTTTAGAAGGACCACGGCCAAATTCCATTCCAGTATAAACAGGACAGCTGTGATATTTCTGGCTAATATATTTTATATCTTCATATTTCTTTCTATGCTTACATGCATAACCCAAAACCCAACAGCCCTCTGCTGGCTAGATGCATTCACTAACATCATACATGAGGTCTGATGACCAAAAGCATCTCACTGAACTTTACACATCTAAATTCAACTAGTAATTCTACACTTCTTTTATCATCCAAGGGAGAGAAAACAGTCACAAAAGTTAAAAAAACCCCAAATCAACAAAAAGCTCTCACAAAAAGTATATGATTAGGAAGTTTTTTATGACATTTAAATGTTTCCAGAGTCTCCCCACACCACCCTCTTCTTCACTATCTCAGATGAAGTTTATGTTCCTGATTTCAAAATATAAGCTATAAATATTAACATTCAACAGTTTCTATGGCCCTTTTCATCCTGTTACTTCACTGTATGCTTTAGCACTTGACTCTTGACATTACCTCATGTCAGCACCCACAATCCACCACTAAATTCCTTCACTTTGCACAAACATCATATTTCTCAATGCTTAGGATTGAGATTGTTTTGTCTTAGAAAATAAGGCAAAAAAAGAATAAAATTCCAGAACGACAGCTATCTTTCAGATTTCTCAAACTTCTATTACAGCACTGCTGTGATAGCTGTGAGTAGAGCTGCAATATACCATAACATTTCTAACACCACAGTTTTTTTGTGTGTATCTATAAATAGTAGTTTATTACTGATTCATATGCCATGTTGCTTGTAGTAGCAAGTGGCTTTTTGTTGTATTTCCTACTGTGAAAATTACAGTGGATGCCCTGTCTAAGCCATGTCAAAGAAAACATAACAGATGACATTATTAATGTTTTTCACAAGTCTAGTTTAGCACTGCTACAACTTAAAAGTTCTCACACTTTTAAACATTTTGATTATTTATTTTTCTCCCCTCTCCTCTTATGTAACTTCAATGTTTATTTGAAAACCAAAACATTTACCAGGGCATCTCAGTAATTTTTATTTAGCACTAATTTCTATAGATTCTGTTGTTTTATTTTCTTTCAAGCATTTCGGAGAAACTGCTTTTCAGTCAAAAATACTTTATCTCCACAGTCCCTTGTGTTTCATAGTTATAAAACATTTATTTGCTGCAGACAAAGAAAAGTGATGTCCCAGTTTCTTTTAATTTCATTAATCAGTTCTTGAAAGATGCTTCTTAGCTGATGAGACAAATTCCTGGTAACTTCTGAATTAGTGTCACTAATATCTAGTACAGTGTAAAGACAGAGAAAGTTTTGAAATAACGTGCAAAGAAAACCAAACCAGCCAACGAGAACAAGGATGTGGGCTTGACCTAACACAATCTACCCGTTTATCAGTTTGGTTTTTACAAAGCTGTTCCATAATAACTACAGTCACACAAACTACAGACTCATCATCAAATACAGTCAACTCAATTATCTGTCTTAAAAATTAACCTTGTCATGTTAAAGGACACCAAACTAAGTCAAAGGAAAATAATTTCACATGGAGTGGGTTTGCACTGGTGTTACTGGAAGCCTAGTCCAAGGGTACCTGAAAAACCCAACCCAGGCAATAAGCTGTTAAGGCCACAAACAGACAATAAATTCTCAGATGTTATCTGACACTTCTTTCTTTGTCATATTATTTTTAGGTTCATCAAATCAGAAGAAAACATAATATGAAGAGATTGATGTTATGTTCACCATAACATGAAATTTAGCTTATCCATCTCAAGAATGTAGCCTGCAGGCATGCACACTTACAGGTAACCTAGCTAAACCCAAAGTGAAGCCAAATGCTCCCCAGAAAATATTCTTCCTAAAAAGAAAACTAAAGTGCCATGAACTGTAAACTGAATCCTAGGGTTCAGTCTCTGTAGGCAGTACGGGCAGGCTAGCAAAAGGTTTGGTTATTTTCTGATACTATTTCAGCAAAAGTGCACCATACCTGCTTACTTACTTACTTATTTACGAAGCATAATGGTAGTAGTAACATAGCAGAGGTAACATAGTAAAATACATTTCAAAAACACTCCCAGATGATGTGGTGCTATGTGTGCAGGTGATATATGTAGCTCAGAGAAGATCCAGATCAACTGTTCTAAAGCACAGATAAGGCCTGTAGACTCAGGCACTGAGCAGGCAGTAATCTGAATTCCATGCTACCAGGGACCTATGGCCTAAGGAATTTACCTCCTGAAACCAATGTAAATGCAGACAGACAGAACTCTGGTCTGTTACAGTCAAGCTTTCAGGAAGCTTGAAATGTGATGCTATATGATAGGTGACTGTGCAGAGCCAAATCAATATCCAATCTATCTTATTGACTTAGTGCTTACCATGCCTGGAACATGATGTTACATGCCATGTATCTGGTTCTACCATGTGTGCTTCTGGGCCCTACTACACACCCACATATCCTCATTCCAAACCAAGGAAATACTACTGCAAGAGAGGTCCCAAGGTTTTGCTCTTATCCCGCTCTAAGCACTTGGGACTAAAGAATGGAAGTCACAAGCATCTACAGGCAACAGTTTTCTCAAAAAAAAAAAAAAAAAAAAATTCAATCCACAAATGCATTGTTTCACAGAATATGAGAAAAGTCAGTGCAGACATGCAGAACTAATCATTCCAAAAAATAACAATAAATGAAAGCAACCTCATTCCCAGAAACTGTCTTTTCTGCATCTCACTAAAGGAGAGCAGTAAGAAGCTTTGGGAATGAAAAGAAGCTTTCAACTAAGAGAAGAATCAGTTTCTGTGAAACTTTCATTGATTTAACTTTTGAATGCAAAAAATAAACATAGGCAGCAATGAGAACTGTCTCCTAGAAAAAACGTTGCAGTAAATACTACAGGGATAAAAAAAGGTTTAAAAAGGCTTCAGTAAATATTACAATACCTATTCAATCATAATGGAACTGTTCACCCAATAAAATGGGGTTTAAATAAGTTTTGGACAAAACTCTGGGCCAACTTTTCAATTTCTTAATTGAAAGGATACCACAAAAAAAATTAACAATGACACTTTTTTCCCTTTAACTAATGGCAGAATGAACCTAAAAATCCAAAGATCCTCTTTGAAATGGCACAAGCAACATAGAGACTCCAATCGACAAAAAATTCCAGACCCCGGGAAGCTGTAAGCAGTCTCCATTTTAACTCAAAGAGTCAAACAATACTGATTTAAACCCTTCAAATATTTCAGCTGATATGTATTGTCATATATATAATTCTCAAGCTGAAAAGCTTTCTGACACAACAACTATTAGCTAGGGGCAAATATATATGGTTTTGTGCAGCTTTTTGGCAGGGTGGCTGTGAGGATTACAGAGGTTTGAGAAGAATCATTTGTATGAATACAAGGAAATAAAGGAAGAAGTATCACGTAGTTTTTCTCAGAAAGAAATAGCTATTTTCATGCTTCTAAAATTATTCTTAGAGTGTTAATATATTTATGTAAGATAGACAAAAACGTTCTTGGAGCTAAATTAAGAAAACTGTGAAAAGGTTTTCTTATAATAGTGTACACTCCTGAAAAGTTTATTCTTTAAATGCTTTTCCAAACGTAAGGGGTTTGAAGGTACCTGGTAAGCATGTAATTCTATACAGAACATGAGAACAACACGCATGAAAACACATGTACTCCAGCAGCATCCAACTTGCCAAGAACCTTCCCTATCATTCCCTCCATCAAACAGAAAAAACATTGGTGGTCCTCTAAACTGCAAAATAAACCATTTTAAAGCTGGTTGTGGTGAGAAGAATCTTTAGTAAAACAAGTTTCTTCTCACAGTAAGTGTCAGACACTATCTTTAGAAACAGCTTCACGTTACAGAGATCATTTCAGTCTCAGCACCCACAATTTCTGAAACAACACACAAGCAAACTCGTATTAACTTTCCTGGTGTTAATCTGCAACATCAACAGAAACAATAACTACCTTACAAAATACAGCACTGCAGTTGCTTTCCCTTAATATCAAATAGTTACATCATAAATAAAGAACATATAAAAAGAAAGTTGGTAGTTGATGAAAAATTACCTCTCCTTTATATTCCACTGGCTTAATTCCTGCATACAGTGGTATAAAGCTACTTGCTAGCAGGACCTAGAGAGAAGAAAGCAGAAAGAATAGAAGAAAAAGAATGAAAGAAAGGCGACAAAGTAATTTTAAATGAATACATATCTTTATACCTATTTATATATATTAAATAATACAGCAGTAACCACTCAATATATTAGTTTTACATAAACCCACTGTCATCTCAAAATGTCTTCTTGTTGTGGTATGTCAAAATGTGTTTGAATTATTCAGTATGGTTGGCCTTTTTTTATGACTTGACAGTGACAGCTCTTAAAACAAAATATCAAAAATTAACTCATTGACTTATGTGATTCAAAAGAGTATGAGCTTAGTTTTGCACAATGTAAAGTATGTCTACAGTTTTGCAGAAACTAGATATGCATATGCTGGAAAAAAAGCAATATATTGTCAAAGAAGAAACTGACCCAATCATTCTATTGGTATATTAACATAGTGTCCACTCTTCTAATAAATCAGATTTTCAAACTTTCAAAAATATTACAAACAACCCAAAAATTCACACATGTATATCTTTACCAGTATCAGTACTTTGCATTTAATACATTCAATACTTAACAAATTACTATTTCCCCTACTGTAAGCCTTCATTGCTATCCACAGCAGCTCTCAGTTTGTTGGGTTTTTTTTATATTAGGACACTGTTCTGTCATGTACAGATTTGCACACACACACCCCCCTTTCTATCCATTCATAGCAATACCTGTGAGAGAATGTGTGTTTCTCTATACCTATGTATCCACTCACACATATATAAGCAACCAGTATACAGCATTTCAAAAAGAAAGTGTAAATGCATGGACAAAGCGCAATATGCCAGAATTTCTCATAAGGCTAAACAGGGTGAATCCACGTGCTTGTGTGGCGGCATAAAAAACCAATTTGGGGAACAGAAGCAGGTCCCAAACTGGTGTATATACTATGTGAAAGATCAGATGCAGAAAACCTCACAATCCGTGGAGATGATGGAATAAAATGCCTGAGCTTTTTTGGGTGGAATTACACTTACTTTTACAAAAAAATTAAGCTACTTTCAGTATTAAGTACCTCTGTTCCCCTAAAATTTTAATTAAGACTGCATATGTATATGAAGTCTTCAACTTTCACTTTGAGAACTCTTCTCTTGCCTATTTCTCTTCCCAGTGATGTAGAGGACCAGAGCTTTGTCTGAGCTCAGATAAAAAGGCCTTCTCACTTTCCTTATGAAAACTGCAGCTATTTCTCTTTCCTTTCCCTCACAAAAGCATAACATAGGACTCCCAAGTTCCCAACATCAGCATCTTCCCCTGCCCAACTCCCTTTCTCCTTTCTCCTTCAACTCCACCTCAGTAACTTTGGCCCTTCTAAAGGGAAAAAGGTTTAGTGAAAGAACAGAGTCAAAACAAGGTGACCTCTGCAAAACTTGAATTCTTTTCAAAAGGACTGAAGAAAGCAGTTGTTTTTCTTTCTAAAGTCACTTAGATCTCAAGAGTGAGGAGAGGAAGGACAAATTTGAAGAACACTTTCAGTATTTCTCAACCACTAACAGACCACTGTGGACTTCAATACACTGCTCCCACCTTTCCAAACTAAATACAACAGTCTTCAGTGCCCTGCTCCCTCACAAACACACAAATCATGCCTCTCTTCCCTGTCACCTCCAGTTTAAGAACTGCAAGTCTAGGAATGCTGATACAAGATCACTGTCTTCACATATGTAAAGACTATTTCAAATGTGGGAGATTATTAATTGACCTTCCATGTCCACTGGGAATAGCAAAAAAGATAAAAGCTTAAAACTGTAGCAACATAGTTCAGCCATTTTGAAAAATTTTGGAAACCGTGAGGCTTGTTAAGCATTGAAACCAAATGCATATGGAAGTTGAAAGATTTCTGACAGAGGGTACAGAAGTTTTGCTGTTTGTAAAACAGTTTGCTCAGCAGTATTTTTATCCAGCCTTGGATGTAGCAGGTCATGTCTAGGCCTAATACAATCAAATAACCAAACAAATTCTGCCCTCCAAGCTACTGCAGCAGCCACCAACACTCAGACAGCTGTACACACGACACACACAGAGATGAAGGTATGCACAAAAACATGTATTATGAGCTGCATTGAAAAATCAGACAATATGAATGTCTTCCAGTGAGCAATTATTTGTAATTTTATTGCTATTATTCCAATCCATTTTACTGCTACCATAGAGAACAAAAGAATAGAATAGAAATGGCTAAATCAACGAGAGAACTATGGAAATACTAATATGTTCAAACTTCCGAGGTCATCCTAATGCTTCTAATTCTCTTCAGGTTAGAAGTTTTCAGTGCAAAAACACATATACCTACAGAATAATAATCTCCATGCTTGTCACTGCTAGGTATTTCTATAGCTAGAAATTACAGTGCATAATTTGAGATAATAAACTTTTTGCATAATTATCTTTGCATGAGGAAGTCTTAAAAATTATGAGAACTAACATAATAGGATCAAGATCTTTTAAAATACTTTAAAGGCAAACTCCCCGTGTATAGTTTGAGATTCTGTAAACAACTGTGATTTTTTTAAAGCGATAACTGTAAAGAAACTCTTATTTGCTCTAAGCATCCACAATGATAGCAAAAGGAATTCCTCCTTATTCTTTTTCCTCCTTTATTCTGCTATATTTTATGATAATCTCCACTAAGATAAAATCGATTACTAGAAAGAACATGCTTTACATACATCTGACTTCCTCCTATAATTTCATATCAGCTTATGTATACAATCCTGATCCAAATTTAAAAAGTGACATTCAAATTAAGAGAAGGGCAGCAAAAGATATACTTTCCAGTACCAGATAAAATACAGATTACATACAGGACTTAACATTACATGATATCTATTCCCCACAAAGACCTATAGGAAGTGTTGAGTTTTTTTTAAAACTTCTTTCACTTTCTTTTGTGATGAAACTTAATATAAATAGTGTCAGTGAAGTAAGAGATGCAAAAATTATTATAAAATTTCGATATTATTTTATTCTCATATACTGCAACCATGAGTTACCCTATTACTTTTTAAAAATATTTTGCCTACAAGGTAGAATATACCTTAATAATAACAGATTAAGGAAACACACACAAGCAAAAAATTAATTTTAGCAAAATTTGTGAAACTGTAGGATCAAATTCTGCTTCCATTGTTTATGTTATGGTTGTAGCACCACTGATAGTATAAGTGGTTATTTGAGTAAAACAGTGATTCATTGTACAGCTAATAACATACTCTTAAGTCTTGAAGAAACTCAAGCATTTCTATTTAATGCAGCACTATTCAACTTCATTACCTTAATGAGGTCCTCCCTGGAGGAAAAATTTGAAACCAAGCGATTTTCCCCACTTTTTGAGTTAGTGACTGACACATAGAGCCGGTTCTCAGCTATCTCATGAACATTAGCAGGAAGAATAGACTCTATGCCCTCCCTAGAGGAAAGAAAATGCTCAACATTACTCATCATCATTATATAAAAATGTTGCAAATACATTAGTGGTGAAAGAAAGAGTGGTGGGCACTCCACAGTATAGAAGAAATAGGCACACTCTTCATTTGCATTTGGAGAGTCCAACACAAAAGTGATCTTATAGAAGTATTAAGATAGGTACCTAAGTGTTTTCATAAAATCATAACCAGGTGTTACAGCACCGAAGTTCAGTTTTCTGACTTCCTCTGCAAATCCATAGGCAAAGTGCTTACATTGCTGGAAATGAAAAACATTAACCATTAAGGATGTTTCAGTGATGGGAAGCATGTTCAAGTGTAGTACCTAAAACATACTAGAGGCTAAAGCTTTAATCAAGAGAGAGCTAAAAGAGCCAACTGAAATACGTTCCCATATGTGTTTGGTTTGTAACAAGATATGCATAACAAAATATTGATACTTTTATAAGGACTAATTTGTAAGAAAAAAAAATCCCTAATTAAAAAAAATTATAAACTTTTACAAGTATATTACTTTAACAATCAAGGAAAGTTAAAGGTTATTTTTCTACACACTAGCACTGATAAATAATCAGCTGTCTAAACCATGCCCTTACAAAAACAATAATTTATAATTCAATTCTAAAGCTACCTTTTATTTTAATAACTATTTCAGTACTAAAACCAGACACAATTACCTTAAGATGCTTATAAGCATTAAAAAAACTAAAATTACTACCATTTCTTCTCACCAATGGAAAAACCAGGCTACTAAGAAGTATACATATGAATACAATGCTACGGAACTATTTAATGAATGGAATGCTATGATGGATGATATAGGAAAAAAAGACACCAGATAAAAGTCCTGCACAGGGAATCTCTTTTATAAAAGTTGAAATGCCCATCATTAATGGCTACAGAAAAATAGCTTGAAGTGTGATCCATAAGAACTCCCAAAGGAGAGCAATGGAATTGGTAAAATTTATTTTTTAGTCATAACATGCTGAAACAATGAATTGTGATCCTGAGTGCTTAAGACTCAGTATTCAGTATTTGCAATCCTTTTTTTATCCTTTCATGCAGATTTCCCTAATGATTTTAAGGACTTGGGAAAAAACTAAATTCAGTCTTATGCAGCCTTATGAAATTGGTACTCTATAAATATATTACACCCATATTCACCTACATAACCACATGAAAAAAAGATAGTTTGGGTTTCCTGGATTATTAGCTTCCTGCATGAAGAACAAATATGTTGCTAGTAGCAAGATAAATTATTGAGTAACTGAAGAAAGGCAAGGAAAAAAAAAAGAGAAGTGAATGTGTCCTACTGGGGAGCAGGATAAAGGATTTGATGGAAGGAAAACCAGGAAGGAGCTGGGGGGAGGATTAGCATGAGAAAGGATCAGGCTGACTGAAGCATTTTAACTTCCTCACATCACTTGAACAACAGAGCACTCATCTAAGTGAAAGACAGAAATGTAGTTCTTGCATCCACTTTCTTTACATGGCATTTGAAAAAATGTATTAAAGAAGTTCACTATGAGGTTCATATCTCTTAAAGAAGTGATCATCATAAATATTTGTGCTAATTAATTTCACATAGGTTAGATTTGCACCTTTAGCCCATGAGGTACTTGCCATTGCAAGCTTCAAGCCAATTAAAACATATAAAATCAGTTATTAAGCCTTTAATTTATTTTACAGTAGGCAGTTAGGCTTCTTCTGTACTCAATGTGCTGGAAAGAGGCATATTCAGACACATCTCTCTTTAAACAGAGAAGAAACTCACAAAACCCTACAAAGAAGTACCTTAAAACTACCATTTTTATATCTAAGAAGATATAAAAATATAATAAAGAGATGGGGAGCTAAGAGTAACAGGGAGCTGGATGAACCCAAATCTAGTTGAATGACAGAAAACTACATTCCATATTACAAATGCTAAGAGTAGACCATACCTAGGCTCCCAATTCCTGTTCCCAAAAGGAACAACTTCTTACAACTATGAATTATTTTAGAATTTTATTGCTAAAAGCTTTAAACAATACATCTAAAATTTAAATAGTGACCGAGGACATGTTTAGAAATTGTAACTATATTGACTTAAGCAAACTTGATATCAAATGTGATCAAAGTACTTTTTTAATAAATAGGTTTTATCGATAACTATATATGCCTCCCTGGAATTCTGAAGTCCCACGCCTTTTCAGCAGCGATAAAAATCCAAGATATGACAGAAAAACATTTGGAAACTGTCTTATTAAAACAGGAACAGTCAAAATAATAAATCCTCAATGTTATATTCACTTCAAGATAAGGACAGGTTGCATTAGAGCTTTGAGACTAGGAGATGCAGAAAGTCCTAATTATGGCTTGTCTAACATTGCCATCTCTGGAGAGAGAGGAAAAAAACAGAAAAAATAATTAAATGATTAAAAGCTATATCTGTGGATATTAAATATTTCAAGATAGAAATGTAGGAAAGATAATAATATAATTATCCTGATAGGAAAAATTAATTCTATTCAGTACACAACACTGCCTTTACTTAAATTCCATGAGAATTAGAAAGAATTATTCCCCCTGATAAAATAGCTCTCAATTTTCCATTTAAACAATATAAAAGAATAACTAAAACATACATAAAAAAATCAAAGGCACTAAAAAGTTAATGAAACATTCTTCGGTTTGCAAGAAAATGACAAATTTTCAAAGGAAAAATCCATCAGATTCAATATAATACAGCCTTGGTTTCCACAAACAAAAACTAAAAACTGCTCTAATATTTTTACTTAGAAATATCTTTGTAAGTTGGACCAGGCTGAGAACAAGTGCTCATGCCAAGAGCCTACAATAAGCAGAAAAATTCCCTTGGGCTAACAAAGGGCTGCTGTGCTCACCACAGAGGAAATTAAAGTCAGAGGTACCCATTATACCAGGCAAACTTGGGATTGAACCACCAGTCAGAGGTGACAGAAAGGGAGTAACACCTGAACAGGATAGGAGTAAGGCTCTTTTCACACCAGTGTAACTTGCCTAGTATCAAATCATATAAAGAATGCACCTGAGGGAGTCAGGTGGGGGAAAGAAGCCAGGGAAGAACCTACTGATTAAAGCAACAGAAGTATAGCTAATGCTGCAAGCTGAATTCATATCCCAGCAGAAACAACCAACACACAAACTAACAGAAAGGTCAGTGGCCAAGTGTGGGTTGGCTGGGACTGTTATTTGAATCAAATGCAGTGAAATAAGCAAGGCCTGGAGAAAGTTACCCAACACTCACAGAACTGAAATATAAGTGTACTTAGACCAAAAATCTAACAGCCTGTTTTCCCCCACAATAAGACATTAAAGAAATATTAACGTTTTCGTAATACCTGGTCCTCTACATATATTAATGCAAAGTCACTACAAGCATTTCAGAAGGGCAAAGCAGCCTTAACCTCTGGGGAAAAATCAAACAAAAAGCAAAAAAAAGTTATGCTCTCCCACAGAACCTCTAACAGTGCAGTCATTAAATAAAACTCTGGCGTCTCTACGTGACACCATATGCACAGTGAGAAAGGAGTGGTATCTCTGGAGGAGAAACAACCCAGACACATGCATGCAGTTGTGTGAGAACAGAATGCTGTGAGGGTTAATCCCCCCAGGAAAACAGTGGGGGCTACTGCTGGTGAGGAGTGGGCTGTACTGAGTCTAAAGAAGATGCACAAGCCACTTCTTATGCTGTCTAATGGAGCACAGGCAGCAAGGAAAAAAATTGAGCAGGTGTGTGGTGTTTATGAAGATAGACTCCATCTACCATTTTCATGTCCTTTCACAGAAGGATGAAAGGACGGTGCTATGCACTTGCTTAACAAAGCCTATCTCTAGACAAGGAAAGAATGATTCACTTTGTAATATACCACCATTAAGTAGATATACATTTTGGTATATTAAACTATACCTGGTTGCCTACAACTCAACATTCACACACATAAGATTTCTATTTATGTAGCTTAAAATATAAAGTTTATATGAAATATTTTTGTCATAAACGTTTTTGCCCACAAGTCACAGATGTGGTTAATGAAAATACACACAAGAGTTCTGTTCCTAGCAAAAAGCAAGAAGAAAAAAACAAGAAACTTAATATTTTAATAAACTTAACTGAAGATGATTATATAAAAAAATGTCCTTTGAAAATTATCATGGCCTATACCTACGAGTTTACTAATTTACCTCTATATTTTCTGGCACTGCTAACAAGACAGCAGCAGTCAGAGATCCCGCAGAAGCTCCCGCAAAAGCTTTCACATCTGTCAGTAACTTCTTACCATGCCTGTAAAAAGCAGCTGCTGCCCCCAAGTGGTAAATTCCCAGAAAGCCACAAGCTGCAAAGGACAGGTTGATGTGTTTCATTTGTGCTGTGGAAATAAGGTGTCACGGTAAGCAAAAAGGATGTGTTCATTTCGTCTTGTAATATACATCTATTCTTTTGGCATAGAACACATAACAAACCGTATTTACATAACAAAAAGCAGTTTACTTAAAAGCAGTAAAAACTTTTGATTACTAAATACATCAAACAAACAGCAGTTAGTTTAGTATCTCCAAAATTGAAAACAACCCTAAAAAAAAACCTTAGCACAAATTCCTTTTTAAATCAATCAAAAATATCTTTATGTACACATTTTCATCTAATTTGTCAAAGAAATGCAAACTAAAAGTAGCTAGTCAGAAGTGATAAAAGAATGCCTTTGGAGAGCAAACATTGCTAGCCACCTTGACTAAAAAAGTCAAAACTGCTGGTTACTCTCTCACCACATAGTAACAGGACAAGGGGAATGGATTCAAAACTGAAAGACAGTAGGTTCAGATTAGATACTAGGAAAAAATTCTTTACTGTGAGGGTGGTGAGGCACTGGAACAGGTTGCCCAGAGAACTGTGGATGCTCCATCCCCAGAAGTGTTCAAAGACAGGTTGGATGGAGCTCTGAAAAACCTGGTCTAGTGAAAGGTGCTCCTGTCCATGGAAGGGGGGTTGGAACTAGATGACCTCTAAGGTCCCTTCCAACGCAGGGTATTCTATGATTCCAGGATCATACTTCCCTTACACACGCAGAGCCTTGAATCCATTATAATTCTCTAAAAAAGGAATTTTTTCTGTCACCTCTGAAACTCATTTACTTACTAGTATTATTGACAAATTCTTAAAGTAACTGCTAGTTTAGAAAAGAGAAACACACAACATATTGTTGCTACTATTTAAATAAGAAGGAATCAAAAATAATCAAAGTAAAATACAAAGCATTAAATGTATAAACACACACATAGTATGAAGATGTCTGGGGTAGAATTTAAAATGAAAAAAAAAACGCAAACAGAAAGTATTAGTTCAGATCATTAGGGATGGTTAACTAACTAAATAAAATATAATGCTGTACATTTTATTAGTTCTTCTGTTTCTGCAAATAACCACAATTATGAGAGCAAGGTATTCCACAGATTATATTGTACAGATATATGAGATATTGTACGCATTATCTTAGTATTGAATTAAAAATAAACTGCTACGATATTTGGGTACATCTCAATATGGAAACAATCAGTCCTGATGAAGAGAGGCAAACATGTACAGCAACATATTTTGGTTAAAGATGCCTCTTCAACTCTGAAATGGGAAGCACAGGAAAGATAAGGGTAAGAAACAGCTTTCAAAACCAGTAGATAAGGAGACATGCTCAACTCAGCTGCTTTATCCATGGCATGATTACAATCAGACCTGACGGTCTAACCAGGTTTCACTGACATGGAGAGAGAAAATCATAGTGCCAAGGAATATTTGGTGCATCAGTCATTCCAGTAAAACATTACACTATCATAAAGTAGTTTATCAGCTGTACTTTACCCCCTTTGCACTGGAAATGTTTGCATATACATGTCTAAGTAGGAATACTTGTAGCAAATCTAACACACTTGTACTCATAGAAAGATTTAGAGGTTGGCTCTCGCTGTGACAATATGAGAAAAAGGCATTAGAATTATGCAAATGAAAATTCCTTTATTATTTTTAAAAAGAAAGGATCTTTTAATTTAAAGAAAAGTCACTGTACTGAATAGAAGATTTAAAAAAGTTTACTCAAGATGTTACTGGAATATAAAGAAACACAATCCTACTTTGATTTTATTTTTTTTAAATAGAGTGGAAGAAAACTAAAACAGCCTTTGAACTTTGAAGTATGATGTCATGATGTGCTTTTTTTCAGTCTAGTTAAACTCTTGGGAGTTTAACCAACTGCTGCAGCTTTCTCCATGCCTTCTACAAATTAGGAGCAAAGGTGCCTTTGCATCACAGGCCACTCTGACAAAAAAGTGAAGCTGGTTAAAGCAAATGCAGTATTATGTAGGTATAAAAGCAAGCATGGGAGAATCAACTCCCATTTCTGTCCAAAACAGACTTCAAGGTCAAGACACTACTAATATGAAACATTATGTGAAATAAGGACTACATTTACATTGCTGATTGGTAAAAAAAGACATGAAGTATGAGTTCATAAATGCAAATAACTACATCTAAGGGACCTATGAAATATAACTAAGAAACACAGTGTAAGATAATAGGGTTATGTAAATAAAAATAAGCATGTGGATGCTTATGTTCATGTATATACACATCCAAATCTTCTACAAGGCTAATACTCCAAAAAGTATCTCTCCCTTCTGGAAAATAATTAAATGTTCACAAATCAAAAAAATATGAGAACTAAGAAGTATCTAAAGCATAGTTACAGCAAGAAATTTTAGATTGAAAGATTTTTTTCAAAAAGAAAAAATTCTCTACAAATACAGAAACCCACTTCACTGTATACAGAACTGGCTGGTACATTTTGTCTAAAGTAAGAACAGAAAAGGAGGCCATGTGAACTGAAGAAACTATTTGAATCTCAGACCAAAAACTAAAGTCAGATATCCATGCCTTCTCTTACATGGCTTCATGAGGAAATTGTAGATTCTTATATGAGCCTTAGTCCTATCTAGTTATCAGTCACTGGGAGTAACCACTGTTCTCTTTGAGTGTCTGGATACCTGGCATTCATTCACTCTTTGATGAGAGTTAATTTCTTAACACTTAGATCCCATACTTCTGTCTCCTTCATTTCCCTACCCAAGAGACAAAAAGAGAGATTACTGAATGAGTATTCACATCAGTTATTTGACCGACAAAAGCAGTCAGCGAGAGACAAACACACAAGAAGAAAAAAGAGCACTAAGATTTCAAGTCAAGGAACACTGTTCGAAAACACTCACTTTTATAAGAATATAAACTTTCCCATTTCTTTTGATTCTTGCAAATATGCCATGGCATTACTTGATTTGCAAATTATAATGGTGTATTTTAAAGACAGAATGATGCTAAAATGTCTTTTGCTTTGATGATCTAGTAGATCACTGCTATTTTGATCAAAAAGAATAGTAGGGTTATAACTCCAAAGAGGAAACAGAGAGAAATTTAATTAAGTCTGCAGTATGACCATTCCCTGACAATTTCTAACAGAGTAACAGAAATAGGAGCACAGTCATGTCTGGACACAGACCACTTCTTTGAGCTGCCTGTGCAAAGAGTAGAAATCTTTGTATCTTAGAAATGGTACGAAACATCTGTTCTACAAAACTTCAGAACAAATATTCTTAGAAGGTTCAACATAAATTGTGACCATTAAAGATATTGATACCTATAATGCAAAATTATCATATTACCATGTCTTAAGAAAAAAACTCATTGAATCTTAAAAGATGCATAAGTACATTTCAGCTGGACAGTACATATACTGTAGAGATATGACATAAACAGGATATAGCAAACACTTTTGCCACTGCTTTTCAAAAATGCTGTCATTTTACATGATTGGCAAAATTCAGACTATGAGGACTTGAACTGGCTAAGGGAATAGGAATGCTTCTGTTGGCTCCAAGAAAAAAAACCAGAAGCGTAAGACAAGATATGTAAAAGAAGAAATGAGAACAACACTGGGGCAGTTCAATCTCATTACTTTACAGATAACGCAGGAGCATTCGGGGATAAACATAAACCTCAGAGTTCTCTTTAAAAGATTACCACATCTGCAGGGAAAAAAAAATTTAAAAAAATTCACCGATGATTAAAAATCTACTGGAGGTTGGGGGCATTTCTGTTTGTTCAGCAGTATCTCATCCATTTGTAGGGAGACAAGACTATAGAGAAGAATAACGATACAGTACCATACAGATTTTTCAGGATGGGTATTGTCTTCCTGATTGTCATTTAAGAGAAATAGCACAACAGTTTCTCATGTGGCTGTTTCCTGAGCAACATAATTACATTGCATGATCTCAGGGTCTTAACTTGTCATAACTACCACCCTGTCATTCCATTTGTAAACAAAAGCTGAAAATGCCCAAAGCACTTGAATAAAAAAACCTTTACAAACAAAAACTAAATATACATAGAATGCAAATGACCAAATACCCTGAAGCACGGGAGCTAAAAAGTATGATGCATAACAGCACATCTGAGCATTAGTTATTAGTGAAGAATGACAAAACAAGCAAAGCCACAGAAAGAACTCTCTAGCTAGGCAGCATTGCTAAAATAGAGGTCATAAGTGTAACTACTGATTTACCTGAATCAAAAATCAACATTGACACAGAAATGTTCAACTGTTTTTTCACATTTATAACAGGAAGTTCTCTAGCATCATCACAAACCATTTATAGTCCTCAGTGAATATAATAGTTCAATGAAATTGAAGCAAAAAACATTAAAATAATACTAACACAAAATAATAAGTACACAATTTAATCAGCCATTAAGAAATAGGAAAATTACATGTCTTCACAGACTATAAAAATTGCATATAATCTCCTTAAAATTAAAAACAAACACATCACATGGTATTTTTCAAATTAAGATTTTAGACAATCTTGACCCTTAATACAAGTTGTCTACATTGGGCAGGGAAGGCTGACTTCTTAAGAAGAGGGCAGCAAAAGGTTTAATACCTTCTAATGAATGATGACTTCCATCATGTACTCCACTGGAACTTTTTCCAACAGGTATTTTAGTTCCCTCTGCACTAGCAGCCGATCTATCAACTACTGATTGTTTATCATTCACCTTGGAAACCTACAATCATACAGTCAAATATTATTATTAAAAAGAGAAAAAACAGCAAATAAGATGACATTATTTAACACTAAACAGATTAATAAAGTCAAATAAAATAGTTGTAAAATCATCTAGATGAATTTCTCAATTGCTTAACCCCCACTAAACTAGTTTAAACCACAATGTTCTGCTAGTTACACATGCAGCAATTTATATTTTAAAGATGAATTTCATTGGATGTTGAAAAGGGAAAACATTGCCACTTGGAACAGTGAGTGTCCAAAATTAGTTTTATGTCTTTTCCCACTATTTTTGTTTATCATGGCCAGGCTTCGCGAACGAAGATTTGGGAAGGGCTCTACCCACATTTGCTACAAGGGCACTGGTGGCTAAAGAGGCCAATGCCTCTTTAGAGATAAACAAGTCTGGTTGCAAAAGGCACAACAGAAAGACTCCTTCGATGGTATCAGCAAGACATATATAAACCCACATATATATATGGGGTTTTTTTACAATCAAACTCTAATGTTTTTATCCTCCCCTACCAATCCATTCCCCCCACCTTTGTTGCACAATATTGCATCAGTAAGTCATTTTCCAGAGAATTCTGGTCCTGTTTTTATCTAAACGACTGTCACTCTAACTAATCAGCCTGTCAGTTATCATGCAGTATTGCCTGGAGTGTAATTTGAAGAAAATTACCACTTCTTCCCAACTTAAAACTATCAGACACAAAAAGTTTCTTCTGAAACGATGGTACTCCAGTACTTGTTGCTGCCTGCCCCTTTATATAAAACTGAAGGCATCTTCACTTCATAAATAACATGCAGGATCAAAACCTTAGTTCTGTAGATTCTAAAATAAACTATTTTTTCACTGTATTGATGCACATCACTTATATCAACAGAGCATCACAAAAATACTTACCTGGAATTTAACTCTGGTACGTGGTGGTCTTACAGTGCAAGAGTTTGGAATTCCAATCCAGAAGTGATGAGTTTTGGGAAAGGTGCAACTATACAGCTGGCCTTCTTTCAACCGGAGCAACAGTATTTGAGCGCTACAAAGACTTTTAGCAGTCCACATTTTCTTAAAAGTGACGTCTGGATCCAGATGATGTGGTAACCAAACTGATAGTCTTGTTTTACCATAAAGTTACAAAGGAAGTATCAGTACATGAGCTTGGATTCCATAGAAGCAAATAGCAGAAACTTTCTTCTAGGTATAACCTGTTAAAAAGACATTAGAGAAAAAAAAAAGTGTAGTTGAATGGTAAATTGCACATCAAAACCCTGATACTGTAACAAGGTCCTCTTCACACCCCTCTCACTTAAAACACACAAAATGCATTAACAGCGGATTCACTAGACAATGGAACAGTTCCAAGGAGAACTTCTGTTCAGCAGCTTCTCTCTTGCTTTCACCAGCCCCCATCTGGAACCCTGTTGTTCACCACTGTCCATGAAGTCAATCATTCATTTCAGAAACAGGAAGGATTAAAACTGAAAATAATGCAAAAAGCAAGCAAACAAACATGAATACAGTGTCCCCTTCAACTTCTGCTGAAAAACGCCGAAGGAGTGATCCTGCAGCTTCAACCAACTTGTTCACAAAAAACAAAGTACCGATGTCAGGACTCTAGTAAGAAAAAACCCACAGCAGGCTGGCTGGTACACGGCAAGCCTTGTAATCTTCTATGCTACAAGGATATAGCAGGGGTTACTCACAAACCCAGTGTAAGACTGGTTTACACTTAGTAAGACTTTGACCATAAAGAATAATGTGTGGAAATATTCTCTTTTAGACGAAAAGGAGGTTCTCGACTAAGCCCAGTACAAACAAAACCGGTGTGACGCTGAGCAGACCAGGTCTGAGCGGAACTGTGCCAACTTCCCACTTCATCCCAACCAAGTTAGAGGTTTTCTGTTTCACCTCGTGTGCTATGAGATCAGACCTACGCCGCAGTTGGGTTTTTCCTGTCCCCACTCCTGTCCAGCAAACAGCCGATACAAACAGGCAGAACAGATCTGAAAGGCGAGACAAGTTCTTGAAAGGTAACGAGCACTGAACGTCCAGTGACAACCGCGGGCGCACAGCGCCAGGGGCAGTCCCTGCGCCTGTCAAACTCAGAGCAGGCGGGCTCTCCCTACGCGGGACACGTCCCTTCGCACCAACATCCTCAACCCCAACTCCGGTCTTTCCCTGTCTCCCTCCCCGCAGGCTCCTGCCCCAGCCCCTCCGGGGGGGGTTCTAACGCGGCCTACGCAAAGCAGAGGCGGCACCTGCCCGTCTCGTCCCCACCTCCCCCGTCAGCGGCCCCGGAGACAGCCCCAGCGGCGGGCAGCGGCGGCTGCGGGCGGGTCGGGATCGGGAGCAGCAGGTCGCGGGAGGTCGCGGCGGTGCCGCCCGGCCCCGGCCTTGGCACCGCCCCCGCGCGCCTGCGCAGCGCGGGCCCGGCGCGTGCGGGGACCCCGGGGCGCCCTGAGGGCCCGGAGAGGCCGCGGCTGCGGGCGGGGCTGTGCCCGGGGAAGGCGGTGCCCGGGGGAGGTGGCTGCGGGCGGGCCGTGCCCGGCAGAGGAAACCCCGGCTCGGCCCCGCCGCCCAGCCGGAGGCCGCTGAGTGTGCGTGTGCCGGCGGGCCCGGCCCGGCCCGGCCCGGCCCCTCCGGGGGCTGTCGCTGCTGTCGCGTGGGCGGGTGTCCGCTCCCCCAGCACCGCCCCCGTGCCGGGCCGCGCGCCGTCTGAGAACGTCCTGGAGCTGGTGGAGTGACCTGGTGGAGTGGCAATAAAGATTAATTTTTTTTTTTCCCCCATTTTTTCATGGAATCATAGAATAGAATCATAGAACAGAATCATAGAATCAGTTGGGTTGAAAAGACCTCTGAGATCATCAAGTCCAACCCTTGATCCACTACCACCACGATTACTACACTAGGGCTCTAAGTGCCAAATCCAGTCTCATGTTAAAAACTTCCAGAGACGGAGAATCCACCACTTCGCTGGACAGCCCATTCCATTTTGTGAGTGTTTGTGACTGTGTCATTACAGCCTTCTGGTGGGCAAGAGCCAGAGCAAACATGGCTCACAGCTTCAGGATGTGGTGGATCCTGCAGCCAGCAGCGGATGAAGGAGGCACACGCTTTACTGAGGGAGAACAAAGATGCCTGTGGGAGAGAAGTGATCATGTCTGAACTCTCCCTGGAGTCTGTCGGGTTAAAACTAAACTGGGGAAAAAACCACTTTGTTATATTTAACACAGATTAGGCTCCTTGACCCGTGCCATCCGTTGTCCTTGCTTTTTACTGGTATCTGAGAGATACTGGGATGGATTTGGAATAGAAGGAGGTGCAGCTGTTTTGGCAGGGGAACCCTGGCAGCTTCTGTTGTCTAAAGCGTTTATGCAGAGTTTAGCCAGTTTTTCAACTGCTAAAGAGCAATAGTTACAAAACAGAGCCCTGGGATTGTCTTACAGAAACCACAGGATCTCATCGTGGAGTTACTGTCTGCTGTTTTACATCATCCTGCACTCTTCCCCCATATTTATAGGATGAGCTTTTAGGTGAGAATACCAGATAAGCCCTAATGGTGGAAAAAAAATCTTGCCTTAATTATAGCCAGAGTTCTAATTTGTAGTGGTCAGTATTATCATTAGAACTACACTTGCATCTAAATTAATACTTGGTTGACAGCTGTGGGAAGTACAAAGATCACAAACACGGGAGGAGGACCTTTCTCATGCTTTCAGCTGTGTACTCAAGTACATTAGTTAGCCTCTTGTTCCTTCTGTACTGTGTCCTATCTATTAATGAACTGGAAAATGGGTGATGTAGATTAAGCTTTCTGAGTTTCTGAGTTGGTGTAAATTAAACCTTTTATCATGGATAGTTACAAGTATAAACAAAGCAAGTTATTGCCAAGGACAGCATATGAGATGGTGTCTCAAATGTAGCAGCTGGCACTCAGAATCACAGAATCATTAGGGTTGGAAGGAACCTCTGAAGATCATGTCTTTATGTATTTATATTATCATCTATTTGTAATACTAAAGTTGCTTTCAATATTCATTATCATTGTACCACTGATACATGAAGTAAGACAAGAGTTTGGTAGTCATTTGTGGTATACAGCTGACCACTTCAGACTGGAAAAGAAAGCTAATCTGTGCTTTTCTTTGTCACACACAGCAAATATGCAAGAAGTTTGTTCAAAATGATAAATATCAGAATCGTAATTTTTCTACCCAAAGCAAAAAATTGCAGGTCAAGGTATATTTTATTCTGTTAAAAGCAAATGTCATAAATCTTAGCATTGCTCTGGAGTGAGAATTGAAATTCTTCATTTTGCAAGATCCATTTTTTCTGGATTTTTTTTTTTTTAAAGATCAAGTTTTCCCGACCTATTAATTTTGGCCAAAATCACGCTTTCATTTATTTGTTTAATGTAAGCAAACATTGACATTCATTTGCAGTAAACTGAATCAGCTTATATTGTATCTTAAGATGAAGCAACTCACCCACTGAATGACTTTTCTTTCAGGTACCCGAGGTGGTTGAATTAGAAGCCTCACTGTCAGGTGGCTTCAACAATTAGCATGTGTCCTACATTTAGGGACTCATATATTGCTGGAATGTTGTAATCATTTTACAAGAGGGATGGGGAATCTAAAATTCCAGCTTTCTAGAATAATGTCTCCAAGAGGCCCTGTAAGGCTTTTTTCACTGGTAATGATCTCAACAGAAAGTTTTGTAATAGGCTTGTGTGTCTATGTGTACATGTGTGTAACACAGCTGACATTTGAGAGAATAAACGAATTAAGCAGTGGTTATCTGTTGGGTAATACAAGAGTAAGGTAGTTAGTTGTCATAAGTTGGAAATACATCCCCACTCTTACAAATGGCCATTGCTTCCCAAAGGACATACTGACTTTTTCTTTCTCAGTCCCATTTGCCCCACACTTGTTGACAGGGGCAAGGGCTTGGGGTAGAGCAGGGAAGTCCTCACCAGGGCCTGATGTGTGGGCTAGATGTACCTTCCTGTCCTGACATCTGTGGTGGTGGGCTCAGTCCTAGCAGGTGCCCTGCAACAGCCTGACACATGAATGAAATCAGACTCCAAGATTTACTGAGGGGTTATAAAGTTCTTGTGGAGATGGATCCCACTATCCTTACAATAAGAGCTTCTGGATACATTACTAAACATGTCAGCACAAACATTTCCTCCAAATAAGATATGCTAATATTTTGTGTGCCCTTTATCAATTCATCTGGAAATAATATTATTTTCTGAAACTATTCTGTATTTGTAGTTAATCTGTATGTGTAATTATTTTGTAATTATTTTCTGTAGGGGGGCCTCTGGTGGTCTAGTGGTTAGGGTGCAGGACTCTCACCGCTGCGACCCGGGTTCGATTCCCAGCCCCCCAGGCAGATGGAGCTCGTCAG
>NW_016690215.1:702571-706688 GCF_001604755.1 Lepidothrix coronata
ACAATAAGTACGATTATACAGACAAACAATTGGTTTTAACCCACAAAACCCAAATATATAACCCAGCACCCTGGGGCATGAACAGAGTGGTGTTCTTTGGGCCCCCTGAGTCCAAAGGAAAAAGTGAGGGGAAAACCTGTAGGTGAGAGTGCTGTTGCAGTCTGGTCAAGAATGGTGATTGCAGTCCAGTCGAGAGTGATGGTTGCAGTCTGATTGAAAAGTGGTGGTTGCAGTCCAGTTGAGAGTGGTGGTCTGCAGTCTGGTTGAGAGCGGTGATCTGCAGTCTTCCTCTGGATCCCACGAGTGGTAAAAAAGTTCCAAGACTCCAAGATTATATATTCTCCAGTTCAGGCAGGAATGCTCAGTACTTTCCTCAGGGCAGGGAGTTTCACAAAGGGTGTGAGGAACAGGGAGGCACCCTTCTATCTCGAAGGCCTCTTAACACCTACTTTGTAGCCTGAGGAATCAGGCTGCTCTGGGCAGAGGGTGTAAGTAGTCTATTGAAAGCAGTTTCTGGGAAATGGCATGGAAGGCTATAGAATACACAGTTTTGGGTTACACCCATCCAGTGATGAACTGGTCTCAGCTGTCCTAACTAGGACAATCCTTTAACTTTAAAACATTTTTAAATTTCTCATTTCTATGATTGGAATAGTTTGCATGAAAAAATAAGATTGAAATGGCAGATAGTGATCTCACTCATTCACAGCTATTTGATTATAATTTTGCTTTTAAAATTTTTTTTAAGCTACATTGTGTCAGTTACAGAAAGTAATTCCACTGTAAAAAAACATAAATGATGGACCAATCTAGCCCTTACAAGTTTCTGTAGTTAAAAAGTCTGAGCAGAAGGTGGCACTACTATTTGTCTAGTCTTGATAAATCAATATTATCAACAATGATGGTATTTTCCTTTTTCAGTTCCCACTTCCATAGTAACCTTGATCTAGTCAAGAAGTTGAACAGAAATCTGAAATGAAAATATTTTCTGAACAAAAAAAAACAAACCCCAAACCCTAAACAAATGAAAAAAGTTCAATATTTCCAAGAGATTAATTTGAGGGGGAAAAAAAAATGAAAAAACAATTCCAGAAATCATTATAAATCTGAAAATATAAAGCAGATTTTTCTCATATGTTGAAAATTGTCTTTAGAAATTTCCTGGTAATCTTATGACCTATTGAACAGAACATGGGAATAGTTATTGAAACTGGGAGCAATGACAGGAAGGGTAGTGGTTTGCATTTTTGCTCTTTTTTTTTCTATTCTGTTTTTGCTTGATTTATTTATAGATGAAGCCAAAGATCAAAGTGACAATGAATATTTTTTTTCAGGCAATCTAGAGTTGCTCTTGCTTCTTTAACATCCCCCAAATATAGGGGGGTTTTTTGCATCCAAAAGTATGCGTGTGGTTTTATATTAATAGTTATCTTTTATAAATGTCCATACAGTTCATAAAAGGCCCAGCAATTTTTTGCTTGTTTCATCTCATATAACCAGACAGTTTGATACTTTCCCCTCTCAGTTTTTGACATCTTGGGTGGGATTTGTCAAAGGAATGCAGGCGTGGGATACAGTCTAGACATGGGTATTTGAGCTAGTCATTCTAAGCTGCTTCAATGGTCAGTGAAAAGAAATAGGCATTTTTGGATAGGAATTGATTTCAACACAGAGTAGACTTTTGAAATATGTTAAATGAATCATTCTCTAAAACTGCTTATTTTTCTTTATTGACATTGAGGAAGGTCTAAGAAGACCACCTCAGAGGTAAATGTTTGAAGTTTTGCAGAAGTAGCCTCTCTCCTGGCAATGCTGTAGAGTCACTTGGCTGCCAAATGCTGAGTCCTCCATCACTTTAGATTCTGAGGTGAGATGAATTACTGTCTGGAAGCCAGAGACCAAAACCTGAAACCATCCATTAAATAGAAAACTCGGTCAGAAAATGTACACTATAGAAGGGGAATGGCACAGTACTGTTAAGTCACTCCATCTGCTCACAATTTGTCTCATTTCACTTCCTAGCACATCATTCAAAGTGTCTGCTTTTGCACTTCATGTTTTTCCTCTTGTCACAGCCTCTGTGGATGCCTTCGTTCAGGTTCACAGCTGCCATGCCCATGAAGAGGTTGCCCAGAAAACTGTGGATGCTCTAAATCTGGAAGTGTTAAAACTGTGAATGCTCCAAACCTGGAAGTGTTCAAGGCTGGGTTGGATGGGGCCCTGAGCAACCTGGTATAGTGGAAGTTGTTCCTGCCCATGGCAGGGAGTTGGAATCAGATGATCTTTAAGGTCTCTTTCAACCCAAACCATTCAATGATTCTGTGATTTTGTTCCTCTGAAAAGCCTCCTGTAGATGTTGGTTTGTTGTTTCTTCTTTTAAATAGGAGCTACTGGAGTTCAGCACAGGAATGAGAAGAGATGTGTTTGTAAAGAGTAAGAGGACATAATCATCACTGTTGATTTGTAGGCTACCATTCCTTTCCAAGTTGCAGCTTGATACACAAGCAGTTAGGTTTTTTTGCATCTTTCATAGTCTTTGTTATAGGTAAATAAACCAGATTGAAATATAGCAGCAAAATTTATTGTAAGACTTATATAAAGTGCAAATAAGCAAAACAGCGCACTGGGCAGCCTAGGGAGACCCTCACTCCACCAACGGCCCGCAAGCGCAATAGGTATAAACAGTAACTTTTATACCCTTATCAATTCCCCTCCCATAGTCACTTGTTAGCTCTTCATTGGGCTTGAGTTCACGGACTTGGTTCTGGTTGGTCTTTTTGCAGGTCCATTTCAGCTGCCAGGTACTTTCCATTGATGGCTTTAATTAGTCCTGAGTCCTTGAGGCCTGGTGTGTGGGACGGCTCTCCAGATGTCCATTCTGGCCCTTCTTTATCATCCTTGTTCTTGACCTCCTGATCCTTGTTCTCTTCTTCTTTATCTAATGAGTACACTTAGACAATATGCTTTTAGGAAAACAGGATATAGCATACGTGTTCAACAAAGCATAATACTTTTTCTTTGCCAGCTAGAGAACTACCAGCTGCAGAACAGCCAACTTATAATAGTAACATGGCAGTTAACTATTCTGCAACCCACAGCTCCCCAGCCTTAGCAGAGCATTAACTACAATATTATATAATAAGCACATATGATTTGATGAGCAAATGATTTTACTATTGCTTATTTATTACATCTTTAATACTTAGCTTTAGCATATTGATAAGTTATTACTGATGCCGTGGAATGTGTTGGTGCTAAAAAAATCTCCGGAGTAGTTAATTAGGGGTGAGATAAGGAAAGGGTTTTTTGTGCCAAGGCAAAAGATGTTACACGGCGCGCGCTGGCTGTGCCCGAGATGTTACATTTTATAATACCATCTATCCAATCCCAAATGTGTCCATCCTGTGACCTTTACTCTGGACTACCCCGGGTCCACCCCCTGAGAAATGGGTCTGGGGTCTTTTGGGACCACCTCTTCATCCAATTTTTATCTTCTTCAGAGCACCAAGGGTATATAGTCACCCAGTTCTTGACCGTGTTCTGCGGTTTAGGCCAAGATACAAGCATTCTCCAAACAATCTAGGCCTTGCCTTGACAAAGGCTAAACATTTCTACTGGATTCAGGGGTAGGAGTGATATGGGGTGCATAGAATGGGGTAAGAGGGTTAAGGAATGTGTAAACTATTTGTACTACAGGGAAAGGAAGTGGAGGATGCTGCTTTTAAAATCTACTTTTAAAATCTACTTATAAAACTTATAAGGCTTACAAAAATTAGAAAAATAAAAAAACATTAGGGGCTTAAGGCATCATTACATTTATGCCCAATTTCCTATGAAATTATCTTTTTTTTTTTTCCCCAGTCCTGTACTAGCTTTGAAAAAAATAAATTTTATGTGGCTTGACAAAGATTTTAAAATCTTTATACTGTTGATAAGTTCCCTTTATTGCATGTTCATGGTGAGGCTTCGCGAACGAAGATTTGGGAAGGCTCTATCCACATTTGCTACAGGCACGTTGGTGGCTTATGAGGCCAATACGTGACAGACATATCCGATTGCAAAAGGCACAGCAGAAAGACTCCTTAGGTGGTGTATTCTGCAATATACAGTTCTTTCT